>NC_054055.1:26880143-27194771 GCF_017639655.2 Falco naumanni | reverse complement strand
CTACAAGTTTAGTAAGAGCACTGTACTTATACACCTTTTCTTCTGAGCACTTTATGACCACGTTACGCTTTTTAACCCAGCTTTAAAACAAGTTAACTGGCATTTAACTATTCCAGAAGGAAACATTTTTAACAGAGATGCTTCTTGGTTTACAGTCATTAACTGGTTTTTATATAGTGCTCAAAATTGGGCAGAGCATTTTGCAAGCCTCTGGAAAAAGCCCCAGCTCAAAGAGATAAAAATCTAAGCAGACTGACAATGTAAATGAAAGATGAAGCAGGTAGGGATTGAAGGGAAATTGAAAGAATATTGGATATTTTACCCGTCTTTCTCTCATATACCCAAAGCATTTGTTATTTTTTTACACTGATTTTTGCCTGTCTCCTTCCCCATCTCATTCCAGCTTTTGTTTTTCCATGTGTTTGCCCAGCCTCCCCTACTTCCCTTCCCCTGAGAGAAGCAAGCAAGCACAGGCACATCCTGGCCTCCTTCTATAAAAGCTAAGTCTTATAGGCAAGTTATAAATTCTCTTCTGCATCTTTCGTACATAGCCAGAGGGCCCAGTTAGCACCCAGTGCGGAGCAACACGACGCAGCTTTGGTTGGAAGAACAGGGGTTTACAGCCCATTCTCTCTGACCTATCTCAATACCACTTAAAACTGCAAGGAGAGCTTCCCTAAACTTCAATCACCAAACCCAGAGAGAGCCTCTACCACCAAAATCAATGCCGCTTTGCTCCTGTGTACATCAGAGGATCTGACCATGTTATTACTGCTTAAAAAAACACTGCATTGCCAGAAGCACTTAAAACACTTTATTAATTCAGCAAACAAAAGCACTTTCTACAGCTTTGTTAAGCAGGGCAGCTAGAGCAAGCTTCTAATTTTTAACAAGGGTTTTAGAAAGTTTTGCTTTTTAACGCTGAGGGAAGCGTGGAAATACCTTTGCTTACCTTCTGCACGGGGCTAAGATGGCCTCCAGGCTCCAGAGTTCCCCGCAGCTGGCTTCAGGCTTTCCAGCTCCTGTCTCCTGGAGTGTGGCGGTCTGAGGGAGGCACAGGGATGTTTTCGGGTGACAGCCTTTCTTAAACAAATAGCTGTTTCTCTCTGGAGAATGAGGAAATACCCCAAGTTATCCCTGGTTGGCCAGCATGAGGTTGGCGTGTCACCCAGTGTTATTGATTACTTTAAGGCAGTATTCCAGTGGTCAATGCCTCGCCCCCCCGGGACACGCAGATCGGAGCAGTGAAGACCTTTTTACTGTTGGAACCATTTCAGTTTGGCAGAAGAGGAAAGGCAGGAGATGGCAGGGGTGCAAGGCCACAAAGAGGTGTGTGGCAGAAAATGTGGCTGAAGCATGAGGTGGTGGCACAACAAAATCTGGCCATTGGTGTGGCCTTGCCTTCTGCATAGTGGGATGCAGCTGTTAAAATCTGGCACTGACTTTGCTCCAAAGTGGGGTGCTGGAAGAGCTGGGTGAGGAGAATGGGAATGGGAAGGGAAGGAAAGAAAAGAAAATTCTCAGTGAGACAGGGGAAAAGAGAGGGAGAAGGGCAGAAAAGCTGGAGAGGAGGGAGAGGTATGACCAAGGGAGAAAGCAAGGAAAGGAAAACACAATTCCAAGGAGGAAAGAGTGGGAATATGGAAGGGGAACTGAAGATTTGCTTTGGCAGAGGAGAAGAGAAAGGTAGAAGGGACACTGGAGATGGGCCAAGAAATGAAACCCACAATGAAGCGTGTGAAGGAACATGAAAAATAAACCAGGAGAAATCTCATACTGACCAATAAGGGATTTTTTTTGGTAGAAAATATGTTAGTAATAAATGTTAATATATGTCCAAACACTAAAGTGTATAAAAATATACATTACTTGGTAGGTTAGATTTGGCCCCAGTCGTGCTGGGGATACGCTCAGATCCCTCTCTTCAACCTAAAACATCTCCCCTCTGGCAGGCACCTCTGTTGCCTTTTTCTCAACATCCAGATGGAAGAATGACTTGATCACAAAAACATTAATGAAAAGGGCACGTAAGTGAAAGCAAAGATGCAAAATACTCCACTATCTGCCCTGCCATCTCTCATCTTCATTCCTTGATCTCACTACAAAAGATTGGCTGTGTAGGGTGGAATTCATGTCACATTGGGTGTCCATGAGGTAGATGTCACCTTAGACTGCATTTATTCCTACTGAGAGAAAGAGACACTTTTAAGGAGAAAAATCACAAGATCTGTTTTAGGAATTACTGTGGGGTTACAGTAAATCATTTAGGGTGAAAGAATCTCAACACTTGTTCAGATCTAGACATTGGCATCTGCAGTCAGATGGATTGCATCCATGGAGGACTACCAGCATAGCAGGATGGCTGCAAAAGCACAGGGGCAAAGCCTGGGAGCTCAGTCCCCAGGTTGCATATTTTACACCACTAGCATCCAAGGATGCAGGGAAGGTTGTCTCCATCAGTGATGCACAGCCAGAGAAAATCTTTAAAAAGCCCATAGAGTGATCTCAGGCTAAGAACCTTTGTCATACAGATGGCAAAAAGCAGGGAAGCTGAGCTGAACCCTCTGAACCCAACACCCCAACCTTCAACTGACATCAGTGGCAACAGCATTTCACCATGGTTTTTTGTGGTGGTGCTTCAATCCTAAGCCAGAGGAACAAAATAAGTCTCAGACAGTCATCAGACAGCATCAAGGCACTAGACCTAATGACATCTAAAGCATTTAAATAATTTAATTTAGAATGACTGAAAACCATCAGCAACTTGCACTGACAGCTGAGGCATCTGGGGGCTGTGGGGATCTGCCAGCTTATACAGAGAGTTAAGAAGCAAATAAGGAAACTTCATAGTGATACATAAGGTGAACCCTCTGCCTAAATCTTGTATCCTGGTTGCTTGGAGTTTTTGTAGACTCATACTCTATAATATCTCTAAGGTACCTTTCCTATCCTCACATAACTAACACTCTCATTTGGGCTCAGCATCCTTGATTATGATTCTACTCATAGCTCTCCAGGGTGATGTGCAAGGCTCACCTCTGTAGTTTCTCATCTGTATCGTGTCCCCAGAACTATACGCTGTTTTAGTGACCTTTTAAAGTTTTTTCTCTTCAACTTCCAAAGCCTACCATACTTCATCTATCACTTATAATTTAGTGTCTAGACTTGATACCTAGACTTGATTGTGTCTTAATTTCAAACACCTGTCAGTGCCATTCTCCACTGGGTGCTTAATAGTTTTTCAAGCAAGTGCATCATGAGCAGAACCGATATTATATTAGTTTTGTGCTTTTCCATTTACCTACAGTAAACTGTCGTCTTTTGTTCAACTACATAGATTTAAAATTGTTTGGGACTAGTTCAGTGTTTTCATCTATGTTTGTACAACACTTTGCGCTCAGGGGCTCAGCCAAAGACAAGCGCTTTGTCTCTCATAAAATACTGGTAAGCTGTATTAAACACAATTCTCTTACTGCTTCAAGAATATCTTTAGATTTGCTCATGAGTAAGATCTATATTCAGTCTTTGATAAGATCTGAACTAAATACTGCTCATTATGAGGTACAGAAGGAGTACCAGGAAGAGCACAATAAAAGTCTGTATTAACACCAGAGAGCCTGATTCCTACCTATTTTTCTGAAATGATAGAGTCATCCTAAAGAAATTAAAAAACCAAGTTCTAAAACACTTAGAAAAAATGAGTTTTGTCTGTGAAGTTTAGTGACCAAGCTGAGTGTATATGGTTGTGTACATCTGTTTTTCCCCCTGCAATATTGACTTTGAAGGCAATGAAAGCATTTTGTGTTCCACTGATCGATGCCTCCTGATTATATTGACTTACTGTACATCACCTCTGGTCCTCCTTTTATTTCTATCCTTTTAGCCATAATCTCTTTATTAGTTCTGCAGTTACAGTTACACGTAGTAGCATGGGTACTGAGAGAGGAAATGTAAATATGTGAAAAATCCTGTTCAACACTCTGCAAATGAAAACCATTCCAGCCCCAAGTGGTGTAATGTGTGTTAGAAACTGAAGAATTACAGCCCCATGCAGGATTTTGAAGGGCATATCTGACTGCCCACTTACTCTATTAATAGCCCTGCCCCATTTGGAGTGCAGCTGCAGCATGCTAACAAGAAAATGCCCTTTTTGCTGTTGATACACTGTGTAAAAAGGAGCCAGGCAGCTGCTCTCATTTATACACCTTAAGTGGTTCCTCTGAAGACAAAGCATTATTCCAAGTACACAGTGACATTCCACTCAATTCAATTTATTCCACTTTGGCACCATGACACAAATTACCTCTTGCTGCTGTTTCCTGTGACACTTTGGTCTTAATGTTTTCTTGAACTGAGGGAAAGGAAGACTGATTTTCCTGAGGAAGAATCAGGAAGCAAACTGCTGTTAAGAGGCTTTTTCTGAGATGGGCGGGCTGTGAGAAGGTTCATGGGCTTGGGCGTTGCAGGTAACCTGCCCTGGAGCCCCAGCTAGCTCTCCCTGCTCTGGCAGCAGGTACCCAGGCTAACATGCCTGCCTGTATCCAAGAGTGTGCGGATGCACTGTTAAGGTAGAAACAGCACAGTGGAAATGGCAGTACCAGCATTATTCAGGTTTTCCTTTGCCCAGAGCATCCCAGACCCACGTAACCCCAGCCAACAAAGAGCCGATGGCACAGCAAGAGCACAGAGGAAGATGAGGAGCAACTCAGTGCAGAAAGACTCAAGTCTTGAATCAGATCAGAGAAAGCCATAAAAAAAATCACATGGTATAATTAAGTGGTGCAGGTTATGGTGCTTATATTAAGAATATAAATGAGTCTGAAGAGATGGAGAGGAAGTTGTTCTGCACCAAGTTTGAAATAGGTTCTCCACACTTTTTGGGAGTGTATTGACTGCATGGAGCTGTCACACACAGGCTGTCCTAACACACAGCATGTGTTGGACGTGCACTTCACAGCGACAACAGCTTAAATGTCACATGAGCAGATCTCTCCTCTTCCATTTTACCTATTTTTCAATTTTTTCCCCACCTTCCTTCTCCCTTATCTCTCCTTTTTATGCATAGCCCCCTTTCCTACATACTTAGACTCTCTCCTCCCTGACATGACATTGTGCTGAGCGTAAGGTTTCCCCTCTGATGACAACACACAGAGCATTGCCTCTGGGGACACTAGTGCCACTACCAAGACAACAGCCCTTTGGGAATAAATCCCGCGGTTATCAGTGACTTTGTGAGCCCAGGGCACCCCAGGGCTGCACCACCAATGCCCTGCAGAAGCACCTTCTGGGAGGAGGGCGAATGACACTGAAACAACACCCGGCAAGCTCTGCCCATCCAGCAAAGTATTACCCACTGCTTGCTAGTGTGTATGTATGTTCATCTGATTTATCACAAAGCTTTATTTAATTACCTGAGCGTTTTTTTCCCAGCACAGCACTGTGCCAGTCCCACTGTTTTCTAAAATGGCAATGAACCATGACCTGTGGCCAAGGGTTGTTTGTGCTCTTAACACAGAACAACACTGTCACTATCCAATATTAAAATAATTAGAGGTTTGTGCTTTCATTTCGCTGGTTTCATGCAACACTTCTTTCTGGTTTTGGCTGAAAAGCATTTCTCATCCCTGTGTTTTGTCACTGGGGTTTGTCCAAGTAAGTGCTCAGGGTGCAGGTGAGTTAGGAGCTAAAAGCAGTACCCACTAGAAAATGTGCCCCCTATTTACCTGACCAAATGGGAGAAATGTTACTTCTTCTGGTGATCCTTCTCCTCCCTTCCTAACTTGCTCTGAACTGCCCTGGGTGTCTCAGGAAGCCTTCAGTAATGAAGAATAAATATTGGGAACATACTGAAGAAACACGTTTCTCTGTCAAAAAAATGTGCGTTGCATTTCTTAGAGCTGTTTGACATTGTCAGGAGGGAAGGTTTCTGTAGTCCAGGGTGGTGGTTTTGGACAGACTAAGAGACACATGGCTTGGTTGGGTAACCTGTGAGAGATTAAAAACTCCTGTGTGAGGCTGAGGCACCTGGAGCAGCAACTCCCCCCAGAATGAAAGAGGAGGGCAACAGCCGAGAGGTTAGAAGTGATCGTTAAGTGTTTTGTTAATGCAAGGGGGACTGTCCTCTCGTTAACCATCACTATCTGGTCTTGTGCCAAAAGCAAAATAAAAGGAAAATCAATACTAGTGGTGTGTGCGTAGCTGTGATGTTTCAAACATGTACATGAGGCTGGGTTTGTAGTCAGAATTACTGCTTGTAGTAGAAGTACTTACTACTTACTTTGCTTGTACCAGAGAAACCGTTGTATGTGGAAAAACTGAGTAAGCCTTTGGAAGTACAGCTGGTCTTCAGATCCTGAGATTTGTTTGTTGTGTGTTTGTTGCTGGTGCTGCCTGGTTGAAGAAAGGACAATCCATCCCCCTGCTGACCCTGGAGTTGTTAGTTTGGGCCCACTGTGGCACAGAATAGTATTTGAAATCTCCACATATTTTACATAGCACAAGGGCCCAAGGCAATAACGGCAATATTTCCCAAAGTGGGAAGTGCCTTTGGACATTTCTTAGCACTGCCTGGGTTTCTGAAAGGGGTTCTCTGCTTGCACAGACAACTACATCACAAAATTTTCCCAGAAATGGAGCAATCTCCATCTTTGAACTCTTTATATTTTCTGCTCCTATGTCCTCTGGAAGGCAGTTTCAAGGCTTTTTTGAAGGTGAGGGAATGTTGAGGAAGGTGGGCTGCAGGCATTTTTGGTTGTTGTCTAAAATTAGGTACCAAAAGGAGACATAATTAAAGGCCCTTTCTGAACAGGTGTGAACTGTCTTTCTCCATCTTTGGAGATGTAGCATCTCCATCCTTGGAAATATCCAAAAGCCATCCGGGCATAGTCCTGGGCAGCCTTCTCCAGGTGGGCTTGCTTCAGCAGGGGGGTTGGACCAGATGACCTCTGGAGGTCACTGCCAACCTCAGCCACTCCACGATTGTGTGGCTCTGTGAAGGGCAATGATGTGTCAGAGAGGACTAGCAGCACGGTGCTGGTATGGCTCAGGGCAGCTGCACTGCCCTTTGTACCGAGCACCATGGGCACGCTGGCAGTGGTAGCACTGTGCTGCCATGGGGTTTGCTCCCTGTAGCAGAGCCGGCTGGAGCCTGCAGCTCCTCCACAGCTGGCATGAGGAAAGCATGAAAAAGCTGACTTAAAAAGATGAACAAACCATCCAGTATATGCTTCTGTCATTCCTTGGTGGTGTAATCCATTCTTTATATTAGGGTGTGGGCCTAAATTGAGCTAAGGGCAGGACATGCATTAACTCTGCGATGCCCGCAGGTCTCTGGAGGCTGGGGAGAAAGGCAAGAAGCAAGGGAGGTGTTAAAAGGGAAGATAGTTGGTGGAGACAGGCTCACAAAAGAGCTAGGTGAGAGATGAACCCAAACACATTAAAGGAATAAAAATCTGGAGGGTGTCCTCTGTTAGGCACATCCCACCCTGTACAGCGCTGGGGCTTTCAGCCTGCGTCTTGCCCACAGGGAGGCAAAGAAACCCAATGTCTGTGACCATTAGAGGGAGCTTGGTGAAAGCCCAAGCATGGAATGCAGACCTGGAAAGCTGAAGCAGTGCATGGAGGAAAGCTGGTTCAGCGTTTTAAATCTACTTTTGATATCCTTAAGGTGCTTATATTGTTGTGTACGGCTGTTATGTGACAAGGATGCACTTCCCTGTGCCCTGCCAGAAACATTGCTGCCTTTTCCTTGTGCAGGAATTGCTTTTTGAAAGAGGCTGGGATTCTTTTAAGAGTAGTATAATGGTTTTATAATCGTGCATGTCTGGTGGTAGCTTGCAGCAGGCGTCCTCATCCCATGACATTCAAACTCACCAAAAAAATGCAGCTGATGTCCCAAGCCTGTTCCCCAGCTAATATTAAATGAACTGGGTGTTTTTACTTGGGAAAAAGCAAACAAGAAAACCATTTGGATTTAGACAGTAGTAACAAGAAGGTTCAGAGGTTGCTGGATTCACCCAGGATGTTGCAGATCCAGCTACAACCTCTTTCCACTGATGGGCTGAAACTGTCCTTGAAGGGGGTGAGGGATGCAGATGTTCAACTGCTGAGCTAGCCTGGTACTCCCTGGCCCAGGATCTGCCTCTGAGACCCTTCACACTCTGAAGGAAACGTGGAATGGCTCAGATTAGCGTATCTCACCCCAGAGCATCCCAGTCCCGCTACACTGCTGGCCTCGGTCATGCTTCCCACCCCTTCCGCTGAGCCAGTGCCAGCCCTTTCACAGCCACGTGTGAGAGGTTTCAGCATCTGGCTGGGAGCCACTTGGTTTTTTACTCCTCTATCCATCTGCCTGTCTAGTCAGGCATTAGATAAAGGAACAAATTACTGTGGAGCATCTCATCACTGCATGTAAACTCCTCTGTGGTATGCACCCAGCCCCTGGCACCCTGGGGAGAATAGAAACTAATTGTGTGAGGTTCACTGGGAGCCTGGGAGGGAAGGGGGATGAGCTGCCACCAAGCCCATGCTCATCTCCTTCCTGCTGAGCAGCTGATCAACAGCAACCTGCTACCATCAGGAATTTGTTTTACATACCCAAATACTTCAACTTGTTCTTTGAGAATTTGGACTTTTTTTTAATGAGGGAACTATTTGCAGTCCTCGTGGCTGCAAAGAAAAAGTTCAAAGCTTGATCTGCTCAAAAGTCAGCAGCCAAATAAGAAGAATTAGCATTTACTCTCTTTTGTACTCCTTTTTTGAGAGCCTGGCTTGCAATTTTTAAATACCACAGAATAGTGATCTTGTTCTTTTTGGCTAACAGAGCACTTTTAAAAAGCAGTTGTTGCAAAAAAAACCCAACAAAACCACAAAACAAACTAACACCTAAAACCCTGCGTGCAGTAAGTCACTACATGCATTGCTCTTCTTTGGGTTTGCGCTCCTTTCCTCACTCTTTGTCTGGTTTATCTGGCTGGTAAGATTATGTGTACTGCAGGGCGGGGAGGGTCCCTGTCTGCGTATTTGCACTGTGTCTTGCCACTTGTAAAGGAAGCAAGTAATCATCACCCTTGCTGCTTTTGTGTCTACTTGCACAATAGAAATAATTAATAGTAATAGCAATGCTTTGCCTATCTGCGGCTCCTTTCATCTGAAGACCTTTAAATGCTTGACAAGCATAAACTAAATTAGCTTCCAAATACCTGGAGATGGAGTCAAATATAATGATCCCCACTTTGCAGATGAGCACACATGAGGAGAAGCAAAGGCTAACTGAGTGCTTACAGTTAGTCAGCTGAAACCATGATTCCTCCATTAGGGGAGGTTGCTCAGCACTTCTGAGGGTCAGGCAGTTTTCTCAGGTGCCCAAAGGTGGGGTTTGATGTCCACTTTTTACTTCCAAAACATACAGACTGTGGACCTATGTGATCTGCCCCAAGCCCTGTAGGAGCCGGAGGACGCATTTCAGGCACCGTAATTCAAGAAGTCTCCCGTTCGGACTGCTGACCTGGCCTGGGAAAGGAGGAAGCTCTGCTGACACCATGTCGGCATCACTGTGAGCAGGCAAAGCCAGAGTGATTCTGTCTGAGTTGGTCCTTATTTCAGATACATAAGTGGACTCCGGTGAAGAAACGCTCCAGCTCAGACCCAGGCGTGGTGCAGCCACATTTGCATCATGCTGCCTTTCACTTCGTAACCCTTTCGGAGAGGGATCTGCACCTGAGTTGGCAAATTTGCTCTGTCTTGTATGCAAAATGTGGGCTTGCAATGCTGCAACCCTGCCACAGTGTTCACAAGCCCTTACTTGCAGAGAAAGACGCCAAGGGCCCTGATCCAACTCTGAGGTCTTAAACCACAGTTATCTTGTCTGCTGCACATCTCTGTTAAACCAATGGAGCGCTGCACCTCACAGGATTGTACCCAGCAGGTGAAAGGAGAGACTGGGCAAAAGCTGGGCAGTGGAGAATAAAAACCCTCAGTAGGAACTCAGTAAGGTTCAGTACTAACTCAAAATGATAGGACACAGGCTAATAATGTTTTGAAAGACCACAGCAAGTTGATAATTGTGTTGGTGGAAGGGAGAGGTTTCTTTCTGTAGATTGTGGAATTTCTAATTCTGTAGAAATTATTTTCCCTTTTAATACCAGACCTGAAAGATTTCCATTCCAGGAATGGCACTCTGGCTGTAACATAGACTTCTTCAAATAGGAAGCAATAGAGTCACTGAAGAGCTGTAGGGCTGCTTTTTATTGCAAAGCTTCGTAGACACAGATGAAAGACACTAAAAGTGTTGGCAGTCATCTGCACATCCCATAAATGACATCATTTCACTGTGGGCAATCATCCAGGCTTCCACAAGGTCATGACATTTTCCCCACTTTCTCCTTTTCAGGCAGAGTAACTGGACAGAAGCTGTCTGGACAGCAGGTAGCTTTGCTAGCTCCTCCACAGCACACAACACCCTCCCGTTCAATCAACAGACTCCAAGCAAAGTGTCACCAGCCTGATGGGAAGTTGCAGGTTTATAACCCTCTTGGGGATGGCTTGCCTGGGAGACGTGAGGTTGCAACAGTTTGAAAGCCACTTGTGCAGATGCAATCACATCACTTCTTTCTTTTCTTCCCACAATGCTCAATACCTTCCTTTCTGCTACCTGCTTTAAATAGTCCCAGTTACTTTTCCACTGCTGGGTTTTTTTACCACAACTCCCCTATTTACCCAGAGAGAAAATGGGGCAATGATCTCATAAGAAGAAAACAAAAGGGCCACATTTCCTCTAGAGTAAGTAGGTCAGTGCCGCGAGATGTGATGGAAGAGGATCCCATAATGCCCGCAGGGAGGCTGGAGGAGGTTGGGCAAGCAGCCAAGCTGCTCAGGGGAGAGCTGAGGTGGACCTGGGCACTGGCCCTCCTGCTGGCAGGCAGAAAAGGTGGGTGTGAAAGGGTTTTGCCATGCAACCAGGTCACAGCATCGCTCCCACAAACAGTGAAAGTCCAACGAGACCCTGGTCTCCAGCACCCTTGTGCTCAGAGGGAAGGTGGTGGGGCAGGAGGGCTGTTCTTGCTTCCAGTGCTGGACGGGGAGCCAGGAGACCAGGCTGCCTTCCTGCGCAAGCACCTGGAAGTTACCCAGCCTTCCCCTTTCCTCATTTGTATAATAGGGTTAATAAACATGCTCTGCCCCACAGTGATGACGTAAAGTTAAGCTCTTTCATGTTTGTTAGGTGCTGCAATGGGCAGCTCCATAGTAACCCTTAAATAATATACCTTGAAGTTCTGTCGAGGTATTAGCCTTGTTTTAACAGTGCAGATATTACATGAGTTACCACATGCAAGAAGCTTCTCTTAATTAGAATCAAAACTTCCTTTTTTTTAGCTTTGCTTCAATGGCTTTTGAGGCTGAACACATTTCACTTGCCCAGCCTATTTGGCAATTTATTTTAATCTCTTCAAACTTGCAGGTCCTTTTGGTACACTGTTAAATTCCTTGCTTCTCATTGAACGCCTTTACAATCTTTGAATTTAAGTGACTTTTTTTCCAACGTATAATTAGTTTCTCCAGAGTCTAAATTCAGCTATGGTATCATCCTTTGTCACCAGTGTGGCAGATAAATGATTTGGCTCAGACCCATGATGGAAAAGAAAGGATCTGTGGGCTGGTTCTGACATAGCAGGAGCCCTCTCTTCCATTTCACACCTTGGCTCAAGACTTTTCCACAAAAGGTAATATACCAAAGCAGCTGTTTGGCAAGGAGACCGCCTGCACAGGGATATACAGAGAAAATTATTCTGCCCTAATGATCTTCAGACAACTGTTGTGGTAAAAGTCCAGTTGTGACCCCAGCTGGATGCATGGACTGAGCCCAAATGGCTGGAGGGCAATGACAGGGAGCCATGCAGGCTCTGACGTGGGAATCTGGAGGGCTGGGTTCAGTCTCCATCCTGCCACAGAGACTTCTGGGCAGATGGGAGTCAGGTCCACATTGGCCCACCTGCAATAGGGTTACAGCTGCCCTTCTAATATCCTCATTGATCACTGATCCTTGTTATTCTTGTAGTTTCAGCAGCTTTTTTGTCTTTCTGCCTCTAACAGTTTCAGTGCACAAACTTGGAGTACTCCTGGGAAGTGCTGTATATGGCAAGGAAACCTTTCTCACCAAAGTCCCATCCAGAACTGCAAACAGAAGTGGTGAATGCCTTGGAGGGCAGGTGGGTTTTGAGATTTCCAGTGTACCGCTATGAACTCAAAAGATTCAAGTATTTCATAGACACCTTGCGTGAGTATCTAAGGCTATAACATGAGGTTTACCTCCTGCTCACTACTGCTGCAACTCAGAAAATTATTAGAAAGTGCAATAGAAATTGTTTTTCCCAGATGTACTTTGGGGCTTTTGTATTTAATACATGTTCGTGGCTGGAGAGTTTGGGAAAATTGATGAAGGGGGAGGATGGCTTAGTTAAAAGAGTGGTGTGAAATTTGGGAGGGTGTAATTCAGTTCCCAGCTTTACCACAGACAGTTTGTCACCTTGGATGGTCACTAAAGACACAGCTCCAGGTCTGGTGGCAATACCAGCTGAGGGTAATCTTATGTTGGAAACAAGTAGACTGATTCCCCAACCTGGATTGCAATGCAGACACAACCAACATAGCAGAGGGACCAGGAAGGTGTGTCTATGAATGGCAACTCTACTGCTATCCAGAAGAAGCAGAGGGAACAGGGTAGTCAAATCTGCCTGAGCATCAGCTCATCATCTGCTCAATGCAAGCTGGCTTTCAGTAGTAGGCAGTCTGAATAAAGTGCTCATTTCTGAACTCATGTCGCCTAATTTCAAGGAACTGCAGAAGATCAGCACATCCAACATCTGTCTTCATTGACCTTATGGCCATCGCCAGGTTAACATGGGTATTCTAGTTAATTCGTTAACATGAGTTGGCACAAGTCTGGGCTTTAGTGGATTAACTTAAGCTAATTGTTGCAATCATTCCTGATGTACTTCAAAAGAAAGCTCCATTGTGATATTTCAGGGCTCATTCACAACCTGGTGCTCAAGATGTTCGCTCTTCAGACCTAAGGACGTTGCTCCTCATTACGAAACTTCAAAACCCAGCCATGCAATAATTTTAGCCTTCAGAGGGACAGAAAGTCTCAGAGGAGCCAGTATCCAATCCTTCTGCTGAAAGGATCCTGAACAAAGCGACAAACATAATCCCATTACTTCAGTGCCGAAGGGGAGCTTCCCAGAAATTTTCCTGATGCAAGGGCAAAACAGCTGTTCTTTCATCTTTTTCTGAGTCATGCCCACAACACCTCTCCGGAATGTAAATGTGCCTGGGTTTAATGATGTGACAAGGTAATTAAGTGTTAATGTGTGGATGCAAAAGGGTATACAAGTTGCCAGATCTAGTAAATGCTGAAGCCAAGCTAAGGCGTTTACCAGACTTACAACACATTGCTGATATAGGGTGTTAATGCCCACACATTGTTGCTGTTACACAAATAATTTTTTACAGTAATAGACAAAGAAATTAACTTCGTATTTGAATTTTGAATAGTTGTTCTAGCAAGAAAGCAACCAGGACCCAATCATGGGTGCATGAGAAGCAATAGAAAAACTAGGACATAGCACTACTATTATTTAAATTACTATAGTGCACTCAGATGCCAGCTCAGAACTGGACACTCCCCCTTCCTATTCCCTGTTAGCTTCATGCACTTGAGTTATATGAGTCCACATGCATATAGATTTATGTTAAACTTATAACAGAATTCTTTCGTTCCAAAAAAGCAAAACTGTCTGGATGAAATTGGCCCTGTACATGGCCTTTAAATATCTCTAATGCCTTGCGAGTGGCTGATACAAGCAATAGAACTCTACACAATCTCATTCAAAGTGCACATTACCCTCTAAATAAATGTATTTCCTATTCAAATGCAAACCCCTTACTACTTTACGACAATTAATATTTGCATAACAGGCACCTAGTTCTGTAAACTCATGCGCTTGAGTGACAGAAGATGAAGTTTGTAACTTGCTTGGGCTCAGAACAGCTACTCTGGGCAATGGAAGTGTTCACCGCAGGACGCTGCAGTGATCACAGTGGGATCCTCTTAACCTCCAAGTGTCACCTTAGCCTTTTCACAGCTTCATAGCGCATCAACTAGCCCATCAGCCCCACCACACAGTTACATGTTTGGCAACTGTGCCACTGGCTGGCAAAGCC
The DNA here is from genome assembly GCF_017639655.2 of Falco naumanni. NCBI lineage: Eukaryota > Metazoa > Chordata > Aves > Falconiformes > Falconidae > Falco > Falco naumanni. Next base: position 27,180,551 of record NC_054055.1, on the reverse strand, counting down.
TCTGCCTGTCCTGCAGTCATTGCCTTTTCTTTTGCTTTCTAATTACACCTTTTAGAATAACAGCACTATTAGTTTGCATCATTTGAGTAACTAAGTGACACAACAAAGCAGTGGAAAAGGAAGATGATTTTTAAGTCTCAGTACTTTGGAAGAGAGGATATAGGCTGACATGAGAGGCAAAGTGGTTGGGCAGCAGAATAATGAAGAGATGAGCAAGATCTTCAAGGTTATCAGGAAGTCTGTGGGTGCTGCTTCTGAGGATCCCAATCTCTGTACATCCGCATTGTCCTATCACTTCTCCTCCTTATTGTTCATCAATTAACTGACTTGAGATAATGAACAACAACATGTATCAGAGAGAAGCTTACAGCTGAGGGACTCTTACTTTTACAGCCACATTAAGCTGACCATTTGTGATTGTCTGTATCCTTACCCATGTATAGTGGGCTTTCAGTCCTCATAGCTGAGGAATTTCAAAGCATAGCCTAAAGAAACTGAAAGCTTCTTTAGTAAGATACTCTGTGTGTCTGTGTGCCTTGGGGGGATGAAGGGGAGAGGAATAAAGTCCAAAGGGAAGGGAAAAAAACCCCACCCAAGCAATCCACAATACAATTGCTCACCACCCACTGACATGCCCAGCCAGTCCCCAAGCAGCAATCGGCCAACCCCAGCCAACTCCCTCCAGTTTATATACTCAGCACAACATTCTATGGTATGGAATATCCCCTTGGCTAGTTTGGGTAAGCTGTCCCAGCTGTGCCCCCTCCCAGTTTCTTGTGCCCCCCCAGCCCTCTCGCTGGCAGAGCCCAAGAAACTGGAAAGTCCTTGACTTAGTATAAACATCACCCAGCAACAACCAAAACCATCACTCTGCTATCAACGTTGCTCTCACACCAAATCCAAAACATAGCACTGCACCAGCTACTAAGAAGAAAATTAACTCTGTCCCAGCTGAAACCAGGACACTGACAACATTAAACCTGTAGCTACCAAATTCGTTTGTAAAGCCTGTTGCAACCCTAATACATGAGTAACCATTAGCTTCAATGAGAAGAGGTCAGATGGTCTGGAGCTGAAAGGGGAATTTTGCAACTGTTAAAGCTTGCAATGAGTCTCAAAAGTGATGCTGTATTCCATTTTTTATGTCTTTAGTTGGCTAAAAATTAGTAAGAGAGCAATATGATTTTGCAAAGTTTCTTGCCACCTAAGTGATTTTTTTGGGAATGTTTCCTAAGTGGCTTAGAATATCCTATCAAGTCATACTCCAATAGATTTACACTTGGCTTTGGCAGGATGGTAATACAGATTTCCTCTCAGAGGAAGTTAAACTATTAAGGGGGGGACTGCTTTTCTAGAGAGCCACATGGGCATGTAAATTACCAAGGTTAATAAAAGGGCTATTTTTGTGTGCCTCAATTTCTAGTGTCCAAATGGAAAGAATTTACAAAGGCGCTAACTTCCAGAAATGTTTGTAAAAAAGGGCCTTATTTTCAGCACTCTAAAACTGAATATATTCAGATCACTTGCAGCCTTAATGAATGGATCAGAGGTACTGGCAAATTCTTTCTCTCTCTGATAATGCTTGATTATAACCTAGTGTTATGCCATTGAAGGAACCCTATGAAGGCAGCAAGATAGTAGCTTCAGAAATCCCAGACATGATAAAGGAGTTAAAATAAAATAAAAAAATAAAAAGAAAGGAAGTTTTGACATGAAATGCAAAAACACAAAAAACCAACCCTTGCCCCAGTATGCTACACCACCTAGTCTGAAAAAAAGGAGGACAAAAAACCATCCAGGCTTCCAAAAAGACACCAGCTGGCTCTAGCCTGGCTGGGTAAATGAGCAATTTATGCATTCACCAAAGGATTGGCAAAGGTCCTGCCATGACAGCAACCTCCTCCCTAGCCCTGCTCTGCATAGCCGGGCTCTCTACCTATCCCAGTCCTAACCTGCTGAAAAGGAGGAGCTTTGCTCTGTCCATTCCTTATTTATAACTTGTCAAGAGCTGGGAGGGAGGGGTGAGCTCCCTGTGGTGCATCCTGCTGCTGCCTGCCTGCTGCCAGCCTCACAATCACAAGTACAAATGCCTCCTGCCTGGCATGGTGGCTGCCTCTGTGCTCTGGGGTTCCTCTGGCTGTTTGCAGTGCTGGAAGCAAAGACCAGAACCTATTACCTTGGGATTGTGGAAGAGAACTGGGACTATGCACCGTCTGGGAAAAATCTGATCACAGGACAAAACCTCTTAGAGGACAAGTAAGTTACTGGGGGCTCTGATAAATCGTAGATGTGTTGACAGCTCCAAAAAAAAAAAAATGACTAGTGTGGTTAATGTTGCTGTAAATGTCTTGAGATGGCCTTTTCCTTGTTTTTCTTCTGATGATGTTGTCATAGGCAGGATTTCAGCTTCAAGGCAAGAGTAGACTTTGGCTGACTTCCCTTCCATCGTGGCTGATTAAGCAAGATGATAGTGTGTGTCTGAAGGCGACTTTCAGGAACTGATATTTGTCAAAACAGTGTCAGGTAGTGGGCTCAACCCCCCTCCTCCCGTGTGTGTTTCATGGAGATGTAGGTATTTCTGGGACTGGTTCTCCAAAGGTAAATTTCAGCTTTGCCATAATCAAGCACAGCTCTTTGCATAAGACAAAAGTCTGTTTAGCTGGAAAAAGAATGTATGTTTTTTCCTTGCAAGACAATAAAAGTTGAGGGGCTTGGTATGACATTGTAAAATTCAGATGTGTATAATACCTACAACTGAGAAACAAGTAGATGGTTCATATATCCCCCCTATGCATGCAGCTGTGGAGACCTCCATTTAGGAAATCTGTGTAGATAAGTGTTTAAATATACAACAGCGAAGGGTCACACTGAAGTCCCAGCCATCACCTGTGCTGAAACTGGAGTGTTTAGGTAAGCGCTGTGATGAAATGTGCCTCGGCCAGTGGAAAACAGGGACCTGTTCTTGTGTTCGCATTGCTGGGGTTGGCTGTGTGTCCCTCCCACGCCAGGAGAGTTGGCCTGGACATTGGATGGGGATGGCACAGACCCTTGCCTGTCTACAGTGTGGGCTTCAAACAAGTATGGCGGTATTTTTAAGATTTCATTGATTTTGTTTGACACCCTAGAAATAGTTCGGGGGTCCTTCCTCTGAGTCTAGGCTTGGGGTTGGGGTGGGAGCCGTGAGTGAGTGAGGAGGTCCTGGTGTCCATACCAGGTCTGGAGGCACACTGGGAGCTGAGTGCTGTATCCCAGGAGTTAGAAATGGAAATATCCTTTCTGACTTTTCAGGAAATCCCAAGCAATGCTGGAATTTTGTTTAGTGGCAAGTAATTTCAGAATTATTCTCAGCTGGACTTCATAAAGGAAATTATTTTGCTACAAGCAGGAGGCAAGGAAGAGCCTTTTCTCAACACAATTTTTCAACGAAGAAATTTTTCAACACAAATTTCTGCTTATGCTCTTAACAGCTAGAGGTCCCAGATAGCATCCAAGTCAGTAGGTGTTACCTTTATAGATAGAATTCAGGGTAATAGTTTGTCCCCAGCCCATGAAAACAAGTTTTGCTGGAAAGGTTATTCTTCAGTTGTGTTAAACACTTGAATTTCTCACTTCCCTACCCTTTTGAGCAGAGGATAACTTTCTCCACTCCCTAAACTGCAAGACCCCTCACTAAAAATACTTCAGCTTTAAGTGAAGGGCAGCTACTTGTAAATCCACCTCAGTGCCATAAAGATACTGGAATCTGTTCTGTAAATTGTACTTTTAATGCTGGCTGCACTTTGTGCTCCCTGAACATCAAGTGGCGCATTTACTTCAAAGTCTGTGACATAAGTGTGATGCCTTTTACATGGCACAACAGGGAGGGAAGATAGCTTCTGTCTTCAGTCATTGTTGTAATGTAATAATTATAGAATATTAATTCCAAAGGGTTTACCCACAGAGGATTTTAAGGTAGACTATACACTCAAAGCTGGGGAGCTGTTTGCGATGAACTCCCTATGTGCAGAATAATGGAGTGATTCTTCTAACCAGTTTACTCCATTTCCAAATTGTGTTGAGTTTAGCCAGAATAAAGTGCTGTATTTGGGAATAATGGTGCATCTGCATAAGCATGTGGACTAAATACTGAACCAGTAATAGCTATTTTGACTATTAAGCTCTGTAGGATAACCTCTAATGTAAATTTACAGCCATATACTAATGGGTTACTTTCCAGCTAATTAATTGATTCTTATGAATATTATAAAAAACATAGTTTCATAAACAAAGTTTAAGGATCAGGTCCTAGGTAGAGACAAGAATGCATTTTGAGCCAGCCGTGTTCTGCAAACAGCAATGCACAGGCTCGCTGAGCATAGCACTTCTCACCTTGTGATGCATCCTCACAGCACCCATCTGATGGGGCACTATCCCAGTTTTATTGATAGGGAAGCAAAGATAAAGAAGCTGCAGACAAACTGATTATCTTGAAAAGAGTCAGTGCATACACATAAAGGAACGCTCCCTTTGATTCAGGCTGACCCACAGAGATATAATCAAAACCACTTATTCTTCACTACTTAATAAAAATGCTGAATTAGCCAGCATGTAATGGAAAGTGTTGTGTTACCTGGATCAGATAGTGAGATTTAAGAGATGATTTTCAATGCTGTCGTGCCAAAGCCAATAATACCTTCCTCAGCCTTTAGTTTTTAGCAGTAAAGAGGAGAAAAGAGACTTCAGTAGCTGAGGCATGGGGCTGGAAGTCAGGTGAGCTGGTTCTGGCACCAGGCACAGCCGCGCTGCTCAGCTCCCGCTGTGCTGGCATTGAGTGAGTTGCCTCCTGAGCCAGGAGCCACAGAGCTGCATCAGCACCTCCCTGGGTGTGAGCTAAAAGGCTGCCTCTCGTCAGAGCTGATTAACCCAAACGCAGCCCTGTGTTAACATAACTATTCTGCTTGGATGCTAATTTTTATTTGGCCTTGTGCTGCTGCAGCGCTCAAGGGCCAGCCTGCTGCTTGCACAGAGCAAGTACCTTGCTGTGCATCAGTGCTTCTTTTGTAAAGGGAGTAACGAGGCTGTTCACCTCTGCCATTTTTTCTTGTCTACTTGAGCCTCAAGCTGTTCCGCTCATTCTCTTAATTTGGACTGTTATGAATGAAACCAAGATATTTCACTCTTGGTTCTCCCTTCAAAAATTAAGCTGTCATTTTCTGAAGCATACAGGACTTTGGAAAGCACAGATCCAGATTACGGCCATTGAGTAGGGGTGAGCTGGGAAGGTGTTCAACATCCCCTCCTACCTGATATAACTGGTGAAAAAATTGACGTCATTAAGCCATGGTGGACTGGACACACAGCGTGCAAGGTGCTGTCAGTGCTGCTGGACGTGCTGCAGATCCCAGTGAGATTTTGTGGGTTAGGGCATAAATATTGCTGCAGTGGGAGGGTAAGCTCAGACATTGCCTTCTCCCTTTAGTGGTCACGTAGGCAATGGCCTTTCAAAAGAAAAATACACCTAGGTGTTGTGGCTTGACATACATCAGTCTTTTCCTTCCTATTGTGGCTCAGCCCTCAGGATTAGAGTTTGGTTGATAATCCCTTTAAATTAATTTTGTACTAGTTTATAAGATGAACACTTAAATCTTGCTCTGCTGGTGGTAGATGTTATTAAGTTTTGCCTGATGTAACAGCTCATCTCTTCTCTTTAGGCCATCAATCCTACATTTATCTGGGCCAAGTCTTGCACCCACCAACACTAACGGGTGTTTTTTGTTACCACAGCATCAAACACAGTTTGTGCAATTTGCCTATGAGGAGATCCCACCCAGATAAATGACAATGAAACTGTCGTCACAGATGCTAAACTAATGGCTGAGTCATCATGCGGCCAAATGACCCAATTGCATCAGCGGAGATGATCATTGTGGGAAGGGTCAACATCAAAAGGGCATTCAAGGTGAAATCCTGGCTCTAATGAAGCCCAAGAGGAGTTTTGTTATTGAGTTCAGGGGAAGCAGAAGTTTATTCTAGGGGGAAAACCATGATAGCCACACTTAACCAGCGACACCTCAGAGTTTCATCTAAGATTTTATGGATTTGATTGACCTCTTCTGTGGCTCGTGTGGGTCAGAAAAGGCCTAAAACATCCTCTGAGGACATTGTGACTTTCTTTTTTGAGGACACACAACTTTTGGGTTTTGATGCTTTGTGGCCAGGGCACCATCTACAAATGTGAGTTGGAACTCCTCTTCCCCCTCCACTGGCCATCCCTCTGGCACAGGCGTTGCATTAGCCTTACCAGGGGAGCCGTGGTTTGGCAGAGGCTTACCCTGAACAGGCTACATGACCCAGGGGTTAAAATGATGGGGGCAGCCTGGAGCCATGGGCACTGTCCTGGGTTACTTGAGCCACAGGGAAAATGGGGAGCTGAGGAAAACAAAATTGTTATAAAACCAGCCATAGAGTATGTGAAGAGGGTAGAGGTTAAGGAAGGTTTCACCACCAACAGATTGTAGGGAACAAACCCATGAAGACAGGTGTTTAAATGGTTGCCAGTGTAAAATCGATGGGACTTTAGTGGAACAATGGTAATAAAGGAAAGTTTGTATTTGCCTACAGTTGCACCCAGGAGCATACAGTAGCTCTTTGGCAAGTTAACCACAGGAGAAAATTTTGGTCTCCGCATCTGGTAGTTATTCAAAGTGCTGATTTTTCAATGTTGATTACAGTGGCAAACCAACTCAGCCAGCTTTGAAATTATATCAGCGGGGGATCTGGTTCAAGTCTACCAAGGAGCTGTCTGTTTGGCCGTGCACAACATGTAGCTCTTTCCATTTCTTATTGCACACTGTAACATAGTATTCATGTAAGCATCTCTTGAAAAAAATAACCTCTGTTAGGTTGTAGCTCTGCTGCTTAAGATCAAAGGTAACATAAACATGGTAAAAATGTTGGCAAAATACTTATTCTGTGTGATAAAAGAAAAAGGTGTAGAAATTACACTTAACTGATGGTCCCACCCTAACTCATGGTCCTATCCTGAGATGGCAGACTATCTGCATGTCTAGTCTTGATTTGAAGTAGAATCTACTCTTGCTTTCATTTGGAAGAGTCATAGTGCTTGTCATTGTGGAGAGATGGATGTCTGTAATTGTACTTATGTCTGTACTTATTTTGAGGAATTAGAGTTATCTTCCCATTAATAACTCCCTGTCCCACTCATGTGCATTGCCAGCTTTTCTTGGAGCTTAAGAACTGCTAAGAGTGCCCAACTGGCAAAATGAAATCAGTTACAGAAAGAAAGGCAGGATTTGCATGGTTTTCCTAGGCTGAACAAGATTTCTTATGCCCTGGTTCACAAGCCTGCTTAGCTCTGTATGTGACCTCAAGACTGTCCTGACTGGAGCAGAAGGAGAGGATTTAGGAAGCTTGCATGGGTGCAGCTCCAGAGGATGGAGTATTCTTTCCTGTAAGAAAGTAGGAATGGCCGATCATCACAACTTTCTGCACATGAAGTGCAGACTGACAACTGAGGTAGAGGGAGATAGTCAAGATTTAGAACAGCAGCTTTTACATCTGCACAAGACCAGGAAGATGGAAGAGGTTCAAGCAGTGATACCACAAAGCCACCAGGAGCATGAAGTAGTTGAAGTGAGTAGGGGAGCATGACGAAGCAGGGAAAAGTTTTGTCTTTATGCGACAAGAGATGAATAACAGATAGGAGACATTTTGACAGGGGGCACCCAGTAGAACAGGCACATTGTGACCACTGGAAGAAAGAGGCAAAGGCAGATTCAGAGAACTGGATGTGTTTAACCATACAGCATTTAGAGAAGCCACTGCTGCAACAGTAGATTGGAAAGTCAGCGAGTGGGAGAGAATGAAGCAGGAGATGCAGTTGAAGGGGAAGTTTAACTCAATGACAGAAAATATTAAGTGTTTCCCAAGGAAGCAGACATCATCAAAAGAAGACAGGGAATGGTGTTTGAGAATTGTCAAAGACAGGAGATTAAGGTCAGCAGGACACTATCCTGAAGCTGAGAAAATCTCCAAGGGACTCTGGATACGGGTGATAAGGAACTGTGAGATGGGAGACACGTTGGTATGAATGGCACTGGCAGCAAAGACTTCATGGACCACTGAGAAGAAGCTCTCACCGAGAGAAAGAAGAGGGATGGAGGGAAACCTTTGTGTCCCACTGGTGAAGCAGCAGGGGCCATGGCACTGAGCCTGTGCCAGCTCCCTCTGACACATCTGCTGGGTGCACCGTGGCACTGGGTAGAGGTACCAGCCCTACAGTGTGGCTACATGCCTATGATCCAGACATCTGGCAGTGCAGAGCAGAAGTCATTCACACCCATGCATCCTTTCTATGAGTTTCCTACAGCTGATACCATTAGCTCCAGTGTGGGTAGTCTTTCTGCAAAGGACTTTGAGCACGCTAATGTGCAGCACAGCAACACTTGTGAAGAGACACAGAGCTACCAGCTACTTTCAAGCCTGAGGTGGGCACGCAAAAGACTTCCTGGATGAAATGGGGCAGCTTGGACACCTTAGGGTGGGACTCACAACAATCAGTGTGCTCTGTTCTCGGGTACCGAGGGCAATCAAAAGGATGTGCTGAAAATACATGCCTCTGTATAGGTAGAAGAACCTCCCAGACAGAAGGAGGAGTTAGGCTGAAGTGTCTGCACTCCAAGAAACTCCCAAACATCAGGACATTTTGGGTAGGAAACTCTTCTGCCCTTTGGAGAGTGTGGATCTAGAAGGAAGAGAAGCTATGAAAGAGCCAGAGTCTAACACAACAGCAAGGACATCAGTGGCATGTAGGATTTGTCTCCCAGAGTTGATTGGTTTTTTTCTTTTGACAAAGATTAAACAAACCCCGAAATCAACCGGGGCCAATAGACCAGGTTGCTCCTTTCATGCTGTGATCCCTTTCTGGCTCCATGGCTCTTGCATTGCTTCATGCCCTGCACAGAAGAGCATCACCTTGTGACCAGCCTTGATACTTATTGCCTTGACAGTGGGCTCTGCAGCTCTGAACAGGTGGAGGATGTCTGAAAGCCTTTCAGAAAGCTGGCACTAAAAAGACATACTTTCCCGACTCCTAGATGGCTTTAACTAGGAGACAAGCACAGATCTAACCAACAGAAATGCTACAGCATGGCTTTAGGCACCGAGAAAGTCTCTGGTGCCTAAACCTACAGGGTTTTCTCAGGGTGTTTTCTTGAACTTCTGTACCTAACTGGATCTTGAGATCCATGACCTATGCATTTAAAGGAGTTAGGCTCACGTCAAGCATTTGACAAATCCTGACCAAGAAGTGCACTTTTCTGGGGTATAGTTCTCCTGCTGAAGAGACAGTGTATCCCAGAAGTGTGAAGTTATGGAATAATGTGCAATGTTGTCTGTACAGAAAGCCAAGGGCATAAGGGCACTGTCATCATGGGGAAAGCACAGTGCCACTGCAGCATCTCACTTGAAATATTTGGTGGCTGATGAAAATGAAAAATATGTCTTGAAAATAAGTACTTTCTAAAAAAAAAATCTATTTGATTTTTATTTCTAGAGAAAACATTACAAACCATTTAAAAAATCACTTTATAATTTGAATTAGGGCATAGCCACATCAATACACTGCCATGAGGTAAGGAAGCATGTGCATTTACACTGCACTACTACTGACAACACCTACTACTCTGTGGTAAAGGTTCTTGTAGCAGCTTTCCCCCCCCCGGCAGTGGAAGGTATCTTCTTGGTGAGCATGGTGTGACTTGCCAGGTCTTGCTGTGCACATAGACATTTACCTCAGACCTGCTACTTCACTGAAAATCCAGACTTCTTGGCAACTCATTCCTTAACCACACTTTTGGAACGTATTTATTTGACATGTTATTCTGTGAAGAAGCAGACTGAGAAGCTTCTGCCCCTTGCCCTCCATCCTAGCCATGTTTCTGCCACGGCAATATCCTTGGCAATGTTTTCGTTTGTGCCAAAATAGCTCACGGCTTGTTATAAAGCACATTTTTCAAAAGAAAAGGCATTCTTTTTGGAGGCTTTTACATCTGGATCACTTCATGGATCTGGTTTAGACAGTGGCCACAGAGTTGTAATGATGTTATGAGTTATGGCATCAAGCAGAGATAGCTTGAAAAGAGGGGGTAGTGGATCTTATGGTGGAGAAATTCTAGCAACTCATACTTTTCAACTCGTGTGACATCCAACACTTAGGTTGTTGTACACTGTACAAAACTGTACAAAAGCACCTAAAGAAAATGGGTTCAAGCAGTTGAACTGGCAAGTCGCAAAAACTCACTATAAATATGAAATTGCTATATTTCTTCCAGTGATACTTCAGGAAAATTTAGTTCAGGTTTTTAATGAATTTGTTAGGAAGCATAAAAGTTCAAACAACCTTCGAGGGATGCAAAAACTATGCAGTCAGGTATGGTGGAATTGATCATACAGTCCACTGCTGGCTGTGTAGCAAAGGGGTTCATTTTTACCCTCTTCGTGTGGGATATTTAGGGATAAGGAAGTGTATCATACTTGTCAGTTGTAACCTGGAGAGAAGTAAGAAAAGATTTTGTATCATAATGGATGGGATGAACATGGGCTGGCAGTATGATGCTGTAGTTAAAAGGGCAAAGCTAATTCCCACTTGTGTAAGAAATATTGAAGTTCTTGAGTTCAGACTTCAAAAGAGATAGAGAAATATTGGAAGGCTTTCAGAAAAGAGCTTCAGGAAAGATTTATGGCATAAAGAATGTCAGTGTACTTGGTTTGTCCAGAACATGGGTATAGGAGGCAATTTAGTCAATTAATTACAACTTCTGCAAGTGCCTGCATAGAAAAGAACCTCTTGATGGTATGTGGCTTCTTTGATCTCAGAAAGGGCTTGATGGGAACCAGTGGTTGGAGTGTGGAGCTAGATGATATTAGACTAGAAATGCAATTGAGGATTCAAAGAGAGTAGGTATTTAATAGCTATAATATGTCAACCACTGACCATATGATGGGTTCTCCATCACTTGAAGTTGCTATAAACATAGCCTCTGAAATGTAGAAATGATGCATTTCATGCAAAAAAATATTTCATGCTACTCTTCTGGGGTGTCAAACTAGTTGATTAGAATCACTCTTATTTGCTTTTGGAAAAACTTGGTTTGGTTTTCCTTTCCTTCTGAACAGTCATCTTTCAGATGTGAGGTTTCAAACCTTCAAAAGAAGTAGAAACTGCTAAAACTGTACAGAAAGACCTGAGTGGCTGGTCCTCAAGTGAAGACTTGTAGTAACTGTGCTGAAGACCAGACCTGCAAGTGGGATGACTGTTACTGTACAGAAGGGGATGTGGATCCTGCTAGCACTGTCCAGGTTTACTCCTCAGCTTTTATTCCACCAGTTATGTGATATGTCCAAAGGAACTTTTTATCTGCACTCTAAGCACCAGTTATTTGATCAGCTTTTAAAGGAGTCTAAATTATTTTCCCTTCCCAACACCAGGTTTGCAAGTGTCTATGTGACAAGAGGAGCCAACCGGATAGGACGTGTGTACAAAAAGGCTATTTTCAGGCAGTTCACAGATGACACTTACTCCCAGGAGATCCCCAAAGCAGCCTGGCTGGGGTTCCTTGGGCCAGTCCTGAAGGCAGAAGAAGAGGATGTCGTTATTGTCCATCTAAAAAACTTTGCTTCCCGCCCATACTCTGTGCATCCACATGGGGTCTTCTATGACAAGGACTCTGAAGGTAAAAGTTGGTTTGCCTTTTCCTCTCCTTTTCCCCTGGAGTAGCTAATATGATGGCTAAAAGTTTGTCCAAGTATTTATTGTTCTGGACATTGACATCAAAGGACTTTAGATCACCCCCTCATAAACTCATCAGTAATTGCAGCTGATGACTAAAACCAGGAACAGCCTCGTCTCTTAAAACCTTTTGCCACAAACCTTTGACGCCTGGGATAAAAACAGTACTAAACAGGTTAGGTGGGGTTTTATTCCTGAATTTCTTTCCTGAATTATAAGTCACCAAAGCATCTTCCCTCCTTCCTTCTACTTCTAGCCTGTTTGAATGGTTGGAGTTCTTAAAAGTAAATGCTTTCCTCTCTATAGGGCTACAACAGACATGATTTAATTTTCAGAATCCCAAAGCTATGCATGTGTATTTTGGTTAGAGGACTGTATGGATTTGCTTACATTCATTACTCTCATCAGTTTTCTGTGAGAAGATGCACAATGTTAGCTGGCAAAATGTGTAGATGACATGAGAGTAAAGAGCTAAGGAAAAAATAGAGCCTGTTAATACATTTTTAAAGCTTTGTGTACTGATAAGTAATGGATTTTAACTATCAATTTTTTTGGATGGTTTTACCAGAACTCCTGAGATTTTTGACAACTTCTCAGTGATTCTGTACTTGTAAGTGTTGTTATTAATATATAAATCTGTAATAAAATAGAAGAAATTACAAATTTATTGAAGGAAAACTGTTAAGGGGGGGGGGCTAAAAGCTTCCTTTTTCCTTTTAATGTATTAGGAGCACTTTACCCTGATGGAACTGGCGGTAAAAGCAAAGAGGACGACTTTGTTGTTCCCGGTGGAAATTACACATACACATGGCCAGTAAGGAAAGATTATTCCCCAACTTTGGCAGACTCAAACTGCTTGACTTGGATTTACCATTCTCACATTGACACACCAAGAGATATTGCATCTGGTTTAATTGGGCCACTGCTGGTTTGTAAAAAAGGTACTGAACTAGAAACACTGATAAAGCAAGCCCCTCTGCCAAGCTTGGCATCTTAACAGTCATTTTTGCTTACAGGTATAAACATGATGGTCTAAAGTCTATCCCTACATAGCCCATAAAAAGGGGCAAGGAATAGCTGGGCCATTCCAGGAGCATCCCAGGGTAGGTATTGTAGCTCTGGGACAACCCCCTTCCTGCTCCCCTTTGGCTTCACGAGAGATTTGCCTTGGCTGGTGGAGGGACGGCAGCATGCTCTGTGGCCAGCTGGTCATGGCCAAGACCAAAAATAAATATTTCCCAACTGGGAATATTTCAGGACAGGTAAAGGACTCATTTCCGAGGAAATTAAATTAGGGCTGGGCAGGTGACTTCATCATTGGCATTTATATATTTGAAGCCCCAAAGTTCTTTGTAATTTTTTCCCGATACAGATTATATATTTATTTTTGCTCACAAGTTGTGTATCACAACCATATGAGGATGTGTGCTGAATAGCTGAGGTGGCAGCCTGTCCCATGTACTTTACAGCCTGATAATTTTGTGCTGGAGCCATCAGGAACTCTCTCCCCTCTATCAGCTGAGCCATCACACCATCACACCCTCTCCCTCTGGGCATCTGTAACTCTGCCACCTCTTTCCAGTACCTCCCACAGTACAGAATCAGCCCTGATTTTATATACGGAACATAGAAATGAAGCAGGTTTTATATATGAAGAAGAGAAAGACTTCAATGTGGAAAGGATAAGCCTGGTCTCCAGCTTAACTCACACAATTAAAATGTCTCAGACTTTTATTCTCCTGGAGGGCCTTTGAAATCTGCAGAACTGCCCAAATATATAAAAATGAACCGATAACTACGCAATAATATATGAAGCTAGGAAATAACACATTCCAAACAATCCCAGCCTGAAAAGCCAGGTTATCTGCGTGTTCAATCTTGAATTCATCAAGGTGGATATCTGCATGATGCTACTGCTGTAGTCCTTTGTCCAGTGGTGGTAGGTGGCTCCTTAGGGGACTGACAGCAAAGCTCTCAGGCTCTTTCTCATAGGAGACAGGAGAAGCAAAAGTTTTCATGGGTTTAGAGGTAGACTGGATGATTAGATGAAGTCTGAACCTGCCAATGGTTAATAATAGACTACTCAGTATTGCCGCTCTTATAGTCTCAGGTTGTTCCCCAAATGGTCGCTCAGGTAATGATACTGAACTTAGCCTGAATAGATTATATTCACCCTGCCTTCAGCCTTTTAAAACTTAAGTATCTAGTCCTAGATAATTGTTGAGGCTTCCTCGTTAGTCCATGGAGAGTGAGGCACATTCAGGCGGCCATTATGAGGGCATGGTTCACCAGTCTCCTCAATGCAACAGAAATGCAGGCTACCACTTGCCTCCCCTTAATTCCTGGTGAAGAAAAATGTCACTGGTTTCTGTCTGGATCCAGCCCGTGATCTCCCTCACTGTGCAGGCACACAGACACTAACACTGACTAAAGGGCAGGGCTGGGGGGAGTGGGCCAAAGGTGGGGAAAATGGGACCACAGATATTGGCAGGTACTTGTGCTTATGTCAAATCAAAGAGATCCTAAAATATCAACCTGACCTAGATGAGATGAATTGACTTCTGGAGGCAGTCCAGGTCTTGTCTGTTCAAATGCTGTTGGAGGGGGGTCAAGAGATCTTAGAACGGCAACATTAGGTGAGATTCATCCTGCCCTATAGATCATGGGCAGAGCACAGTATTTCCTTGAGCGCTCCAAAGTCGTTGTCACTTCTAAATTCAATCCCCTCCAAAGCTTTTTTTATCACTTTCCTTTTCGTTTGTAATTTAGGAACTGCAGATGAGACTTCAATAGAAGGGACTGGTGCTGCTAACGCTTTTGCCCTGATGTTTAGCATTGTAGATGAAAACTTCAGCTGGTACCTTGATGAGAATATAAACACCTTCTGCTTAGAACCAGCCACAGTTAACAAAGAGGATGAAGGTTTCCAGACCAGCAACCGAATGCATGGTGAGCAGGATTCTTGAGCAAATGGTGACCTACAGCAGTGACCAGGCTCTTTTCATTTCAGTAGGACTTTCTGTCCCTTGTGCTGTCTCTCCTTTATCTGTGTCAGCAAGGAATGGGTTAGGACGTTGACATACTGTGTTGCTAAAAACTCTCTCCCTAAATACAGCACAAAACATACTGGTTTGCAGAAAGATTTAGCTTTCATGCCCAGCTCTGCCACTTGTTTAACATTTTGTCTTAGGCAACAGATTTAAGCCATTTGGTGACTGTTTGACCAACTGTGAAAAGAAAAAAGTATGCTGCAGAGCACTTTGAGATGTGTGTATTGAGAGAGTCCAGCATTTCTCAAAGGGCCTTGTGGATGGTGGGTTGGCTGGTACAACCACTTCTGCCCTTCAGAGATCCATTGGTCAATAGTACTTTGTGCCATGTGGTGATCTGGTGTATTTTGGTTGTCCCATGGAGCCTAGGAGCTAAAATAAATCTCATTCTCCTGGTGTCCTGACACATTCATGTCAGGTGTGGAAGCTGAGGCAGAGAGAGCTGACTAGACTGATTTGACTGATATCATAATTTTCAAATCTAAATTGCTTAAGCCTGGCATAAAATGGTATATTTATGACTCAGAGTAAGAGGAAAGAAATTTCAGACATGCTCAATAGCTGCAGAACAAATTAACTTCATTATAAGGCCTTTGTGGTGATGACTTGGCCTTCGCAACATCTTGATATTCCCCAGGAAGTTTTTCACAGACCCAACCAAAGAATGTGGGCCATTTGATTATCCAGAGCTGTAAGCTGTATGTTCAAATGTTACTCTTCATCAAGGAGCCTGTGAGGGCCTTATTCAGCGTGGACATTCAGCCAGTTTCTTTTCTGGGCCAGGAAAGGATCAACCTTAGAAATGGGGTCGGAGGCACTTGGCACTTCTCTTTCACCTCTCATAAAATCTCATACTTTTGTTTTTAGCTATTAATGGTTATATTTATGGCAATCTCCCTGTCCTGGAGATGTGTGCTGACACTTCCATTTCCTGGCACTTGTTTGGCATGGGAAGTGAAATAGACATCCACGCCGCCTATTTCTATGGCCACACATTCACTAACAGAGACCAGAGGGCAGATGTCGTCGGTCTGTTCCCAGCAACGTTCATCACAGCGGAGATGACTCCCGGGAACCCTGGGAGGTGGCTCATAACATGCCAGGTTAATGAGCACTTACGAGGTACGCTGCTATAGACCTCCCTGATCTTTTCAGAAGCCTCTACTATGCCTGGAAAAGAAAACTGAGAGATGTTTCCAGGGGAAGCAGGACAGTTTTTTTGTGACTAACTGAAAATTTTGGAACTATTTCACCAGATAAATATCATGAATATGAATTTAGTCATCAGTAGAAATTATACGTGCTGGGCCTTGGGCCAAATCTTCAGCTAGTAGGAATGACTTAGCTGTGAGGAAGGCTTGCTAGACCCAGCGCTGACTCCACGCTTCCTATGTAAACCGGAGATTTTGATGAGCAATGAGAGGAGCCTTCATCATCACTTTTTGTGGTAGATAAGTACTTACCCATAAAGAAAAATCATGCCAGCTGAACACTTCATAGGTTTTTTCCTTAACAGAAATCAGACAAAAATTGGCAGCATTTTCAGAAACGTTTATGTGAAGGAATTTGATGGTGATGTTGTGATATTTGTGTGGTGCAAAAGCTGGAAAACACACAGCATAAACTAGATCTCATGGCAGCAGGCAATGCATAATTGCTATGTCAGAGACAAGTTGGGAGATTTTTTACTTTTGAGAATTTGCACATTGACTTCAGTGGGATTTGCATCAGGCAAACCAGACCTGATTCTGGCAAGCAACAAACATCTTCAGTGTGGTAATAACCAGCCTCTATTTCAATGAAAGTCAAGGGGAGATGATGCCATTTTGCACACTTCAGGAGGTGCTCTGGCCCCCAAAATCATTCTACCATCCTTATTCAGATTAAGGAATTGAGTAAATAAGACCAATAAAGAGTGTCCTTGATGTCAGTGAGTTTCACCTGTGGCATAAAGTATCACCTTGCAAGAGAAGGGTGATAGCATCTGGCCCAGTGCAGGCAGAGGAAGTCTTTAAAAGTAGAAATTTACCCTAGTAATTGTTTCCAATCCACATAGCTCCTAGAGAGTTTTGAATGTGCATTTGTATTCCTGAGATTGCTGACTTTGCAGCCAGCCAGGAACTGTGTCCAGACTCTTTCTCCTCCCAGGTGGCATGGAGGCACTATATGATGTTCAGATCTGCCAAAAAAACCTGTCTCAGCCTTCACCACTGAGTCACAAGAGAAGATACTATATCGCTGCTGAAGAAGTACTCTGGAATTACGGACCTGACGGTTATGACAAATTCACTGGGCAGGGTTTAAACGCCACTGGCAGGTAAGCTTTCTTGTCCTCTCCTGTTGTGCTTTAATTTCAGGAGTCTGGGTGAGACTTCTGCAGTGAGTCACCAGGGCTGGGTCCTGCACTGTTATTAATTTTAATTGAAAGGAGCAGGGGGAAATGGATTTAAACAGCCTTGTCGGGCTGTTAGATTCATAACTGCGATGCTTGGAGTTGCCTTCTGGAAGCACTTATCTTGATCCATTAAGTCCATGGAGAAAGTGAGCCCTGGTGAGCTACTCAAAGTTCCATAGAGCTAATGACCCGGCGTCGAGACTCCTCAGGCAGCTTTCACACTTACAATTGGAGTATCTCAGAGGTGCCATAGTGGTAAATTTCCTGCCCCCCCTGTTATTACTGATGAAGATTAATTGTATTATAGTATTTCCCAGGAAAGCTAACAAGGATTAGCAATACCTTGTGCTCAGGTAATGGCACAGGTCTTACCCTAAGGCAGTTAGAGGTAAGCAGACACAGAGATGTCTCCCTAAATAAATTGGGGTTAAACACTTGAAAGTCTAATGCACAGTGAATGTCTATTTGTTAACTAATTTATAACTAATTTAGACCAGTAATATCTCCCTTTGTCTGCTAGAAAAGTGTATGCAAACTAGTAATGTAGGGGATCATTTCTCCTGTGTCTGGAATAGTAACTTTATCCAAAATGAAAGTTTCTTCCTGAACCTTTAATTAAGTAACCAATCCGATTTGTTAATTCCACAGTGAGTCTGCAATATATTTCACACAAGGGACTGACAGAATAGGAGGGCAATACTGGAAAGTTCGCTATGTGGAATATACCGATGCAACGTTCAGTAAGAAGATTTGGTCAGAGGACATGAAACACCTGGGAATACTTGGTACAGTGAATATTTTCCCCTCTTGTCGTTACATCAGGTCTGAATGCAGATCCAGTTGGATCCAGAGGGGAATATGCATGCGGCTGCCAGTCAGCCCTCTCTTGTTTAGGTGGAAATATGTTAGAGGGTAGTTCTTCTAATACCTTCCCTCACTCTCTTTTTTTAAGGCCCCGTTATAAAAGCTGAAGTGGGAGATACAGTGCTAGTTACTTTTGCCAACAAAGCCAAAAGAAGCTATAGCATCATGGCCCATGGTGTAAGCTTCAGCAAGCTGTCGGAAGGTGCTCCTTACTTAGATGGTGAGTTTTGACTGTGCTGCTGTATCATCCTATCCAGAATACCTGAGTCTAAGGATCTTCTGTTGCTCTGCAGGTTTAGCCTTTCCGTGGACGCTAAGGCACAGAAGGGATGATTTGATTAGTTTGTGTTTACCCTGTGTGTCACAACCCATGGGACTCCCCAGTCTGCCAGCATGCTGGTTCTTCCCCTTGGACATGTGCCAGACAGGGCATCTAAAACTAGCTGAGGTCCATTGAGCAAAAGTCATAGGCGCAATCCTATTTATATTAATTCTAATTTAATATCACTCACCTGCAGTCAGTGAATCTCGTCTAGACATGCTCCAGGATTACGAAGCTTAAGATCTGGTATGATGCTCCTGCTGAGTCTTTGGATATAGCTATCCACATGGTCTGCATTGCTTCACTCTTGATTCTCTAATCCAGGTCGGGCATTGCCGTTGCTTCACTGTCAGGATAGTCAGTGTTGGAGGCAGCTTTGATATGATTGACCTGGAACATGAAGCAGCGATAATCCTTATTAATCCTCATAAATATGTAAACGCTGAAATGGAGCATTTGCCAAAGTCTTCCTCTCATTTTGTGCAAGGACAGGATCTTTATCATCTAAGTTTAACCATAAAATGCTAAATATCATGTTTAATTGGCAGGCACCTTTTTCAGTTAGTGACAAGAAGCAAATCCGTCAGAGGGTAAGAAGTCTCATTTACTTTGAACACCTGTTTTAGGAGACAGTAGGTCACCCTTTGGAGATGTGTTTCATCAACTACAAGAAGAAGCCTAGAGTTTGGGTTAGGAACTAAGCTTTAGGTGGCTCAAGTAAAGTGAGTTGAATCCCATCCACAGTGTCTACAGAACTAATATAGTGGCCTCTTAAAAAGTTTTTGCTGCATTCGCAACACTGAAAAGAAAGGTACGTTTCTTGTTGTCTAAATTGCTTTCTTTCTACTACAACACATCAGAAAGAAACTCATGGAACATAATCCCTCTTTTGAGAAGTGTGCTAAAAGAATGAGGTCAACAGGTAAAACTCATAACATCATACAATAAAATCAATACAAAAGGCTTTATTAAATTCTGTTGTCTCTAGTTGCTGACCTTGCAACACAACAAATTTGCCAGCAGGCTCCAATGCATCATGAAACAACTGGCTTGAGTCCAGCCTTGAAGAGCACACGTCTTCATGCCATCCATGTCAGGTGTAGTTCCCCGATGGAAGTGCAGCTTCCCTCTGCTTGCAGTCCTGTTGTGCTTTCATTTAACGCTCCCCAGCAGGAGCACCCATCAGCATTGCATGCTTTGGTGTGGAGCAAAATCAAACCGAACCCTACAATTCAGCAGCAGTGTGTATTGCATCCGTCTGGGTCTTTGGAGAGGAACCTGACTCCAGATTCATCAGCAGTCTTTCTGCCCCTTCTTCTCTCATTGTAACCTTTGTGTCTTGGATTTCAGTCATATCTATCTACAAATGTATACATGTAAAGGCTGTGC
Organism: Falco naumanni; assembly: GCF_017639655.2. Taxonomy (NCBI): domain Eukaryota; kingdom Metazoa; phylum Chordata; class Aves; order Falconiformes; family Falconidae; genus Falco; species Falco naumanni. Next base: position 27,160,743 of record NC_054055.1, on the reverse strand, counting down.
ATTGCCTGAGTGCAGCCTATTAATGTGAAAATGCTGTACATAAACATACCTACAGATATCTGCAGACATCCTTTTTTCAATTGTGCTCTCAGGAAATACTCTTCCATGTTGCATTTGGCGCTTGTCCAGTCTCAGAGGGTTTTTAACTCCAACATTCTTCTTATTGAACACTGTTGCAGGATGAACCCACTAGTATCAGATACTCTTGAAGCAGTACTCTACGCTGCATTGCAGTTTGCAGCAAATAGTACGTGTTCATATCTAATACTGCTGGTTTCACTTGTGTCTAAATTTTCAGAGGATGCTCTTGGAGTATTATAGAGGAGTATTACATTGGTGCAGTCTGCTGCTGCAAGGCACATCTGACCCTGCTGAGAAAATCCAGTCAATGAATGCCTAACTGTTAAACAAAATTTCTGATTTGATCTTCCTCATAGCAAAGACCAGAAAGGTTACTTAGCACTTTTATTTTTTCTACAAAGGGTGCAGACCTGACTCCTTTTCCCAACTTTCCTTTCAAGGCTCTTTTGTATGTCCTCCCTGAGTGGATACCAACACTCTTTTACAGGGGCTAAATTATATGAGTGGTGCTATATCCACCCTGTGGCTTGGCAGGAGACAATGGCCCAAATCCTTTAAGAGTAACTTCCAAAAAAGAGTAACAGCAGCCACCCTCTGGGGACTCTGACAGAGGTTCTTGTGTGCTGCTATAAAATCAAAAAGAAGCAAACACCAGAATCAGTTTTGGTTTCAATTTCTAAAGAGCCACAGCTGCAGCTCCACTTGCTGATGTAATTGCTTTGTTGGTGTTTAATGAAAAGCCAGAGTCTGTGCTTATGTTGCAGATGAATCTCACAACAGGGCAGGCAGAGGAAGCCACTGAAGCACAAGGATGAGCTCTGCATGTCTTGTTTGATTAAACCCAGATGATACAGATAGCATCAGAATGTGTCTGGGTGAAGCAGCTAAACTTGTTCTGTGGGGAATGGGCTCAGTTGTCCCTATGGCACAGGACTCCAGTCTGGAGATGTCCCCATGGCATAAGTGCTCAGGCTATGGGATGGTGCTTGAGCTGTGGCTGCAAGGGGAACCGTGTTCATAGAAACAAGCAGCTATGTCTGACTCCTAGCTAACACTTGTGTTCGGGAAAAGAAAAATTTCCTGTAACCTAGGTGCTTCTCAATTTTCTCTCTGCAGGCTATCTGAAGCCAGGAGCCCATGTTAAGCCAGGTGAAACCTTCACATACAAATGGAGGGTGCCTGAAAATGGAGGTCCAACAGAGAGTGATCCCCCTTGCCTAACCTATCTGTACTACTCAGCCACCGATGCTGTCAAGGACACCAACTCCGGCCTTGTGGGGCCTTTGCTGGTCTGTCGGAAGAACACACTGAATGACGACGGGACGCAGGTGACCAACATGGACATCTGCTGGACCCTAATGTGTCATGCACTAAGGGGGCTTCCCATATGGGCCAATTTGCCTAGTTCCCAGCTCAGTTTTAAGAGATTAAATAAACGCCATTCCTCAAGGTTAAAGCTGACCAAAGGGGATGGTTAGGAAGATAACACTGTCATCCACATTATGCTGGCTTGTCCCTAGGTTTTCCATCTTTTCCACACACTTATTAGCAATGAATGAGTCTTTCCACCCTCTGTAAGTAATGGACACTTTATTTATCCTTGTGGCTGATAGAAGAGTGCCAATCCCTGTCTCTGCAAGGGCACAGTAAGAAGGTGGCTGCAATTTTTTGGGGAAAGAAAGCTTTGTTTAAAAAAAATGTTATTTTAACTTGGGTAATTCTGCATAGACTTTTTTTTTTTAATCTCTTGCCTTCCTTCTTATCTACAGAAAGGAATAGACAGAGAATTTTACCTTCTCTTTTCAATCTTCGATGAGAATGACAGCTGGTATCTGAACAAGAATATTGAAGCATTTACTGGAGACCCTTCAAAAGTAGATGAAAATGATGCAGATTTCAAGGAATCTAACAAAATGCATGGTATGAAATACCTAATATCTGTTAATGATACCTTTTCTTCAGTCATATTAAGAAGATGAGTTGGCAGATTTTATCATTATTCATAGCCGACTACAGTGCACTGGAGGGTGAGATGGAAAGCTGTCAGTCAGCTTATGGCCAGCTCCTGATGCCCTTGGAGTGTATTTTGAAGCCCCAGTCACATTAACAATGAATGCATCCACCTACCAACTACACCTGGAGTAAGGGAATAGAGTGTAGCTTTTAGATACAACACTTGGGTCTGTAAAAAGACATAAGGCCAGAGTCAGACACCAACTGCAGAAGAGACCAATGTTCACCGGTGATTTAAATTTCCCTGCTGGCCTTGGCACTGACTCAGACAATGAAGGTCCACCTGCTCTGCTGAGTCAGCTCGCACCTGGGTAGCAACCACCTCTGAAAGAGGAGAAGCAAAGAGAGATGGCCAATAATGTTTTAAAACATCACCTCTGGATATAAGTATCTTACTTCAGTGTGGACCTCCTCCAAGTTATTCCTGACATGACAGACTTGAGCAAATTACATAACCTCTCTTTGCTTTAATTTTCTGAAGAGCACTGAGAATATCCGTTATTAGAGAACCTCAGAGCTTTCTGGACCCATCTATTTTATTCTTCTGTTATGAGGTAGTATTTCATACTAAAATTTTGTTCTGCCATGATATCTTTCACCCAGTGATCATAGAGAGCATTTGAGGAATAGGGAGATAAGCCTCATAAAACCCTTGTGAAAGAGATAAATTTTGGAAGCAAAAGTGGAAATCAAAGGTCAAAATCACATAAAAAGGCTCTGTCAGAACTGAATTTATGACTTGGACTCTTTATGGCCCACTCTGTGGCCTTAATGATCTAGTTATGTATTCTCCAGGCTGAAGGGAGGTACCTAATTTACACACTTAACCGGTGTCTGTGGGGCACCCTGAAAAGCTTGGAACAGAAATGCTACATCACTGCAAGATTTTATAGGCTAAAAGAAAAGGTAGAAGTTCAGAGTTTATACACATAGCGTTTAGATACTAATTTGGCGTTATCCAGTGCCACCTTTGCTTCACAAAATGCCTCTTTAATTAATGCTGCAACTTGCTGAGTCACGAGTGTCTTCCAGGAAGGTAGTAAGAAGCTCTGTGTTGAGTTTCCATCGACCTGTTGCCAACCGAGCTCTTTCTTTCTCCTCCAGCTGTCAATGGCTACTTGTTCGGTAATCTGCCAGGCCTGGCCATGTGCAAGGATGACAAGGTCTCCTGGCACCTCATTGGACTGGGCAGTCATTATGACATGCATGGAGTTCAGTTTCAAGGAAACACCATTGACCTGAGAGGGACAACGAGGGATGGGCTGGCCTTGTTTCCTCATTTATCAGGGACAGCGCTGATGCAGCCAGACCACGTGGGTACGTTCATGAACTTATCTTGGCGGTGTGGCACATACAGAAATCAGGCAGCCAAAATAATAGTTGGTGAGATTCTTTGCTCTGCACGAGGGAGCCTGAAAGTGTAGAGACCATGGGGACCTGGCGTAACTCAGAATTCAGCATGGGCTACTTTTCTGGGAAGGTGCTATAAAACAAATCTGTGTGTGCACCAAGGAGTGAAGGCTTTGAAGACTTTGGGATAGGCAGAGGAGCAGGCAGAGACAGCTAATGGGATGCTCACAGAATTTCCATAACTCTAAAAACAGGCTTTTTTGGCAAAGATAAAATCCACTGACATGTAGACAGTCAGCATCGTTTAAGATATTTATGACTTCAGTAATAGTTTTTCAATAATAGTCTTCAGGAGTTTCTTCAGAATCATATACATTAAGGATACTTTTAATTCTCATGTGCAATCCAACAATAGTTTCTTCAGACTCAGAGTGTGAATTGTTTGTTGGAAACACCAGATAAGCTTTATGACAAAGGATGCAATGTTACTTTTCTTAACATTTGTGCAACTGTTTAAATCAAGAGTCATCAGAGTTGTGCAAGGCTATGCCAAGGGCCATCCTTGGCCAGAGCACCTGATAGCAATACCTGTTGGCAATGTGTACATACATTTTCACCTTTTCCATCCCATACATTTCCATCGTCTGTCATGAAACTGCATTGCAGGACTCACACTAAGCAATATATTCTAGGGGCTTATTGATTTTTGCCAGCTAACCTTCTACTGGCAATAAAGGAAATTGAGTGAATTATCATATCTTTACATTCAACAACATATGTGATTTTCTTTAATTGCATGTTATTTTATCCTTTTCGTCAATTTTGCCCTAGAAGCACAAGGCATGAACTAAGATCCAGTCTGGACAGAGCTATGCTTCTAATTTTGGTTCCACCACTGACTCACATACAAAGTAGCCGTGAAAGTGTTTTCCTCCTTCAGCAGGTGCTAGCAGGTGGAGCTATGCAGGACTACATTGTGGTCAGCTTCTACTTGAGTAAATGGGAAGGAGAGCACAAACATTAAAATCTGCCCACAGACATGCCAAAAGATGCTCCCACCATCACTGCAGCCTTTGACAATCAGAGCTACAAAAAACCTGGCCCATGGTGGTTTGGCCTTTCATGGAGAGAGAGTAAAGGGTCAGAAAGGTGCAATTTAACTCAATCTTTTTTATACCATATAGGTGCATATAAACAAATGGTTATAAGCAGCATCTTTCTGTTTGTATTCTTGTATAACAAGTCTGTAGCTGTATTGTAAAGTCTCTAAGAGGCCTCCATTAGCCTGATTACACCAGAGAGCTGCAGGGACTCAGTGGAGAGTCTCACGCACCCAAGGCTGGCACCAGGGCTCTGTGCTCGGGGACAAGGAAACAGCATCTCTGAAACACACATCCTGTTTCTCTATGCCTTTATCAGTGTTCGTAACGCACACTCCTCCTGTGTTTTCTCGTGCTGCCTGTGGGCACATCTGCAGACAGGGCAGCACTGGTGAAAGCTGACTGGCAAGGCTGCATTCCTGCTGCCAGACATCTAGTGAATTGCTTTTCAGAGCTCCCTTGGCTAAGCTAATCTAACTCAGATAGTTAGAAGCAATTTCTGGAGATTCTTGAGCAAAGATGGAGCAGGCTAGTGTTTCCTCTGGAGCAAAAAGTCACTTGCTGACTTGCGGATCTCCATTTGTGTCTGGATTCACATGTTGCTTTGAGCTGAAGGGCTTGTTGTAATGTAGGAGTTACAGGCTACAACCCTGCAGTGTCTTATGTGCATGTTTGTTGGAAGAAGGGTTCGCCGGAGTCAAGAAGATGCTCAATATGAGTTATGCATCTTGCTCAACTTTATTAGTTGCTAACACTACTTATATAGAACCGATACACATGCATATTCGTAAAGCAGAAATATAATTGGTTAGTAGTCTCTAAAGGCGCACGGTTCTCACACCCCTAATTATCATGACTAAAATAAGCATTCTATCCATGTAGCTAATTGTGTTGCTGTGCTTCAGCCTTGCAGTTTGTTACTCCCTATTTTCCCATACCGCTCCCTATCTTTCTTGGCCCTGCACCTGCTTTCCCAGCAGCTGCAGCTTGTTACAGCCACGGCCTGTTGGCACAACATAATTACTCGGTCTCAGGATTCAAGAATAGCTCAAGGCTACCTTTCTTGTTAACTTCAGCACAGCGACTTCAGCACAATTCTGATTACAGGCCTATTCTAATACCAGGCCTGGACTGTGCAGATCTTTAGAGATTCTAAGGCCATGCTTCTGCAGCCATTCTTCTACACATGTTTACTCTTGAGTGTGTGACGACAGCCTGAATCCCCACCCTCTTACGTCTTGACACCATCGAGCACATGGTGACTAAAGGAAATGATTGGTGCATATCCATTTTATCAACTAGTTTCTCCTTCAGTCCTCTTAATTTTTTCTGAGGCGAGCGGCTGCAGAGCCGGCAGGGTCGGCAGCGGAGCACACCAGTGCATTGCACAGCGGGTTTCCCGCACTGAGGGAACCTCGGAGGAGCCGAGAGCTGCCAGGAGCCCACAGCTGACGCTACAGCAGCTGATGGAACCCGTGCGTGGCCAGGAGCAATGGCAGCCCAGCCTCCCCCGCCCACACAAGAAGCCCTGGGGAGCACCAGCGACCAGCAGCGCTGGCAGCGGGGCGGGCAGACGGGCCTGGCACGGCAGCTGGTGCGGGAGGGGCGCCGGAGCTCTGCCGGCTCCCCGGGGAGCAGCGGTGTCCCCCCGGCGAAGGCCGCGGCCTCTCCGAGCTCTGCGCCCAGCGGGCTCCGGTGGGAACACGCAGCCACCCCGGTGCCGGGCTGCCGGCCGTGCCCTGCGCCGTGCCAGGCCCGGGCGGCTCGGGGCAGCGCCGGGGCGGGGAACTGCTCCGCCTCGGGACGGAGCTCCGGGGGAGGTGGGTGGGCTGGGGGGGTCGCGGGGCGGGGGTTCCCCATCCGCTCTCTGCCCGACAGACCTGTTGTTTGTGCACAGAGAAAGACTTGTGGGTGAGGTGATGGTTGGAGGCTCTTGGGCACAGCGATCATGAAATTGATAGAGTTGTAGGTTCTCAGAGAAGTAAGGAGGGGGGATCAGCAGAACTGCTACCTTGGCCTTCTGGAGGGCAGACTCTGGCCTGTTTAGGAGCCTGGTTGAGAGAGTCCCTTGGGGGCAGCCCTGAAGGGCCAAGGAGCCCAGGAAGACTGGGCGTGCTTCAAGAAGGAAACCCTAAAGGCACAGAGGCAGGCTGTCCCCATGTGCTGAAAGAGGAGCCAGCGGGGCAGAAGACCGGCCCGGCTGAACAGGGAGCTTTGCCTGGCACTCAGGGAAGAAAGGAGAGGTTTTTGACCTCTGGAGGAAGGGGCAAGCCACTCAGGAGGACTATAAGGATGTCGTGAGGTGTCATACAAGGTACAAGGTATCGTGGTGGATAGTGTGGCCAGCAGGACAAGGTCAGTGATTGTGCCCCTGTACTCAGCACTGTGGAGGCTGCACCTCAAATGCTGGGTTCAGTTGTGGGTCCCTCACTACAAGAGGAACAGTGTGATGCTGGAGCGTGTCCAGAGAAAGGCAGCAAAGCTGGTGAAGGGTCTGGAGCACAAGTCTGATGAGAAGCAGCTGAGGGAACTGGGTTTTTTTAGCCTGGAGGAAGGGAGGCTGAGGGGAGACCTTAACACTCCCTACAGCTGCCTGAAAGGGGCTGCAGCAAGGTGGCTGTTGGTCTCTTCTCCCAAGTAACAAGTGACAGGACAAGAGGAAATGGACTCAAGTTGTGCCAGAAGAGGTTTAGTCTGGCTGTTAGGAAATATATCTTCACTGAAAGGGTTGTCAAGCCCTGGAACAGGCTGACCAGGGAGGTGGTTGAACCACCATTCCTGGAGGTATTTAAAATATGTGTAGATGTGTTGCTTAGGGACATGATTTAGTGGTGGACTTGGTATTGCTGGGTCAATGGTTTGACTCAATGGTCTTAAAAGTCTTTTCCAACCTAAACAATTCTATGATTCTATATAAGCATTCCTTTTCTTGACTTTCCATATAGCATCACAGATCCGGTTTGTCTGAGGACAGATCAGGGATATACAAAGCGCAGGACCTAATTTGCCAAGCTGTTTTTCAAAGTTTTTAAAAATGTCTAAATTTCATGTGCTTTCCTTTCCAGGCACATTCAAAGTGGTTTGCAGGACTTTTGATCACTTTGTTGGTGGAATGAAACATCTCTATGAGGTCAGTAGCTGCCGTAACACCACCCGAGCCCAACAGCAGCACGGAGCCATGAGGATCTATTACGTCGCTGCGGAGGAGGTGGAGTGGGACTATGCATCAAATAAGAGCTTGGCACCAAAGATTTACAATGTCAGCAGCAATGAAGAAAGGTACCCAAAGCAAAAAACTGCTTGTGGGCATGAAGCATACTTATAATGGAAGGGAAACTGGAGCATCCTTCCATGAAGCCAGTCTGGTACTTCTTAGGAGGCACTTTCTAACAACAACAACAAAAAAGTGTTTACAAAGCGACAGCCTCTCAGACTAAAGTAGCTCATAGGCATCATTCTGGAATGTCTTCATCTCAGAGTGTACTGTAATGCTGTTGAACCCAAGAAGCCTTCCAAGTCCCTAAATACATGTGTGGCTTCCAGCCCTGGCTCAACCCTACAATGATGTCCTCCAACCCCCTCTTCTTCCTTCCTCACTCTCCCCAGTCTCCCCATCCCAGTGTTGTGGTTTTCCTAGAGAAGAAACCTATGTACCTGTCCCAGACGTGAGCCCCTGCAAGCAGTGCAGGTGTGCGAGGGAGGTGCTGAGCCTGCTTCACTGCAATGCAGTAGCCCCTGGCTCCCCTAGAAAAGTCAGAACATAGTAACCACTGCAAGTGAATCATATCTATGTTGCGCTGTGCTAAGAAGTAAAAAGAATGTGCAAAAGATACACGTTCCAGATCATATTGGGTAAGGAGGTCTCTGAGACCCCTTTGGTGGAAACAAAAAGGACCAAGGAACATATTTTAAAAATAAACTTTAGAAGAGTGGCTGGGAAACTGCAGCCTGTAAAGAGGAAAGGTATGGTGGAGTCAGTAGATAATATACCTGAAGAGTCACAAGTGGTGAAGCATGTTTAAAGAAAATACTAACTCCAGTATTGTCAAAGGCTTCTGTTGCACACACAGTATATTATTACAGTAAGCAGTATTCCTGGGGCAATTTTTTGCTTTTATTTAGTATGTTGTCAGCCAGCCTTGCGGTTTCCCTGCCAAGGGCACCTTGGGAATGAACTGCCAGAAGATTGAGCTGCTCTCAGAAGAGGGTGAACACTCTCCTATGTAGCTGGTGGTGAGTGTCCTCTGCTGGCGAGTCAATCCTCCGGGTTCCCACAAGAGTAGCAACAAATTGTGGGTGACTGCACAAACCTGGAGGGCACAAAAAAGCATCCTGTGCCAGATGCAAAAGTGACAATCAATTTCTCACTTTATCTTCACACGGGGAGAGCATCCAGCCCTGCGCAGTACATAGCAGCAGGAGGACAGGGTAAAGCAGGCCCCTCTTATCTCAGATGATGGCATTTCCTTTCACAGGGCTAGGCTTTGGTTATCATCTTCCTGTGGCTAATAACCAAGATAGGGAAGCAGCCATCATGATAAAAGGATTCAGGTTTACAGAGAAAGGCAGTATTTTTTATGGGAGTGGAGGATGCAGCTGGAGAGAGTGGTCAAACCATCAAACCCACTCATAGCTTGAACTTTACCTGTGCTCTGACAGGTCTGGTGAAGGATTTGTGTTCCCAAAGGTTTGTGGTGAGTGCAACATATCCTCAACTTTACCTCTTTGAAGAAGGTGTTCATTTAGTGAGGATTATCACGTTTATTGCTGGTTTAAATCTCTTGCAGCATCCAGGTCTTCACATGAACCAGCACATCAGACCAAGACATATATTCTTATTACGTCTATTGTGAATAACAAAACAGTTACTAGCCTTTAGACCTATAAAGTTTAGTGCTTTTAATTTTTTCCCTTTTATTTTGCAGCTATGGGCACGTTTTCCTGAGCCAAGCAGAAGATCTGATTGGTTCAAAATACAAGAAGGTGGTTTACAGGGAGTACACAAATGGCAACTTCACGCAGTGCAAAGTGAGGGCAGAGGAGGAGGAGCACCTGGAAATCCTGGGCAAGTAGCTCTCAGCTCACAGATTAAGCCTGATAAGTGAGAGGATTGCTTTCCAAGGACTAAGTTTTTCCAGCTTTGTTAACATGGAAAACAAGGAATACGAATTCCAGGTTATCGGTGGTTTTACAACCAATTTGTATAATTTCTGAGTGTAAAGATGTTTTCCAAGTTAGAGAATTCATTCTCAAATATGTATAAGGAATTTCCAAAGAGTAGTATCAGAAAGGATGCCAAAAGGGCAATTCCAGGATTCACCTTAAATTCAGAACATGCAATGTGCAGGAGACTCTTATGGGCAGATTAAGTCAATATTAAGGGCTGGATTTGTGTCTGAAACTGGGCAAGACAAAATTTTATGTGTGTCATAAAATAACCATCAGCTTATGTTTTTTATATGGGGTGAGAAGCAGGCAACAACTGGTCATAAAGTAGCCACCACTCTCTAGGAATATATTTGTCATTTCCTTTTTTGCAGTACAAAAGTAAAAAAAATAGTTAAGAAATAGAATTTTCAAAGATGCAAAAATCATCCACAAGGGGTTTCCCTAAAACCAAGCTGTCCAAGACCTGTCTCCGGAGAGAACAATTATTGACTGAAAAGAAAAAAGATTATTTATATATATATATGGAACTTTTTCATCAGCCAAGATAACAAACCAGTTTTGATTGCTTTGCTGGAAGAACAATGAAAGCCCAAGGGTTTTGAGAAAGACCTTGGCTCCTCTCTTAGGCCAAGCTATTGAGAGTCTGTTAAATTCAGAAAAGCAGCATTAATCACCAGCATCTTCCATTTTAATTTAGGGCCATTACTCCATGCTGAGGTTGGTGACTCTGTACTGATCGTATTTAAGAACAAAGCCAGCAGGCCTTATTCCATAAGCGCACACGGTATAGAAGAAGTGGGTTGTGAAGAACAACCTGAGACACCACTTACTCTCCCCGGTAAGGCTCTTTGTTTGTTTTTTTTTTTGTTTTTTTTCTTGAGCTACAAAGGCTGTATATAAAAGCGTATTAACATATGAATGATAATCCCTTTGTCGAGTTTACACATACCTGTATGTTCTTACTGGCATAATAAGCTCAACGTTTATTCAGATACAATTCTGTGTTGTTATACAAGTAGGTTCTTGAACAAGTGAGCATGTTTGGGCAGAGAATGAGCCTTTGTTCCTATCAGGCATAGAAAGAGGAATGTAGTATCACTGGACAATCTCCAAAAAAGGCCGAAGCAGGTCCCTAACCATGGCGAGGGAAGTGTAAGCCAGCACTGCATTTGGCTCCAGGCTGAAACTCTCACAATGTTTTAAAAACTGAGAAACTCAGTGGTAGAGTTGCAGTTGGCAATATTAACTCTGACTCTCAATCTACACAGAACTGGCATTTGCATTCAGAGCTGATGCATTAAATGCAAAAGGTAGATGTGTGAATTAAAAGTCTTTGGAAAAGTTTACCCAGTATGCCTCAGTTTCCAGTAAAGAAAACAGTGGAAAATAGTTCTCAAAGCACTGAAATTTTTCATATAGAAAAATACCTGTCAAAATGTTTGTACTTCAATTTTTATGTTGTGTTTTATATTTTAGTAGGAAGTCAGACTCAAATCCTGGCATTATAGTAAATATAAAATGTACATGCCTTTCTTTTCCACCACCCATGCAACTTTTTTCACAGTTTTTGTGAGCTTCAGTGAAAAACTAAATGAAAAGAAAATCTGATGCACTAAATCTTTTTTTTGCAAGAGACATTTGCAAGATGAAATGTTTTTCCTGTAACACAGGATTCACACAGAAATTAATGGCCAAATGTGAGCCAGCATCTGCTTTGCTGGAGTTTGACCTGTGGTTAATATATGGGAAAAAAAAAAAAAAAAAAGGTGATTTATATGATTCCCTTGGGGTTTTTTATTTGCTCCATGATGTTGATGCCGTTTTGTTAACAGTTGAGGTGTAGCACTGGAAACACTACTGTCATGTTTCCTGTGTCCACATGGGAGCAGGCTTGGAATGAGTTAGACAAGGAAAGGTTTCTGCGTTTGACAGTAAGACAAAGGCAAGTACTCTTCAGCAAGATCTAAGGACAAACTTTTCCTTAGGATTTTGGAAGCAGCAGTTAACACAGAACACAAGTCTTTCAAATCAAGCATCATTCTGGGACACTTCAGTCCCCATCACCATCATCTAGAAATCCTTGCTGCCTGATCCTGGATCAGGCTGGACTACTCTCCCCAAGCTTCCCAGAGCCCGTCTAGTTCTACTAAATCCTGAACAAGTCATCAATCTGATTTATGTCCTGCTAAATTGTGCTCCTGATAGCACTGCCAGCTCCTGAAGGGACTGTGGGTGGCATGGTAAAGAGATGCAGAGAGCAGATCCATAGAAGCCTAACCCAAAACAGCTCTCAGCTACCACAGCTTTGTCCTCTCCCTGTCCATTCCTCCATTTACCCAGCAGCAAAAAGGGAGAAAATATCCATTTTCCTCTTGTTTATCAGTCTTTTCAGGGCTTATGCTTCATTTGCATTTCAAAGATATTTCTTTGATGCCATTTGAAGTGTCTCAGATTTTAAGTAGAGTGGAGATTTTTCCATCTAAAGCTTCCAAATGCGCTGAAGTGATGAGTAAAAAGCAAGGAAGTGGTGAAGGATCGTGGCCAGACTCTCTTCTCACATCACACCCTCTAAAAAGGAGTGATGACGTGAAGGTTAGATACAGGTAGATAACAAACTCTTCCCTAGTGTATGTCTCCATGGCATGAATGCCTCTGAGATTTCTTGTTAGTGTTTTCTGTCGTATTAGTGTAGTATTGTGCCTTGAAAGCCTTTCTGATCTCTGCTAAAGTGTGTAAATCCATGCTGTAATGAACAGAACATGCTTGTCCTGTTGCAATACTACAACGTTCATGAGACTCATCTCATATAGCATGATATTTGAGAGTCACCATTTCTTTTTTTGGAGTTATTGTTATACAATAAAACCCACTATTGCATCATCCAGCAAAATAGTGTAGTGGCTCAGTGACATAAAACTATGCTCGGTCACTTCACAACCATTTTAAGATTGAAAACTCTCCTTTGCTCTGATGCCAGCTGCTGTTGGCAGCCGTTGGGTTGTGTCTGTACTAAGAGCATGACCAAGAGTTCTGTGATTTCCTTGTTTTCTCCTGACTTGTAACATGCCCCCAGCTGTTCTTGGCTTTTGTCACCCTGAAAGACTTTTGGGCCAGGGACTGCCTGGCTCAACACTTCTTCACCGCTTAAAAGGGCAAGGTGTTGACCACATCTTGGTCTCCTACCTTCCCCTGAAATACTAACAAAAAAAACACCCCCAAAACAACAAAGCAGGGAAACACAGCACAGGCAGTTAATCTGAACATAGATGTGTTTGTGTTCAGTGCAGAGAACTGACCCTCACCCAAATAGATAATTTCTCCATCAGATTGTTCCAGTTTTTTAAATCAGAGGTCAGGGAATCTCTGCTCAGGGAGGACATGGCAGAGGTGATAGCTTTTGGGATGGGCAGGGGTCCTCTGGTAGTTGCTGAGAGAAGTGGCTTAGTGGAAGATGAAAGGACCCTCCTGTTGCTCCCAGTCCGCAGGCTGGTATGTACTCAGCTCTCCTCTCCTGGCCCAGAGCTGATCCACTGCTGCAGCACTGTGCAAAATCCCAGTGGCAGCTGCCTCATCTTTGTGCCCTTTTCAGCTGAGAAAGTCCAAGAAACATTTTCTGGAGCTTGACTCCCAGCATCTTCAACTGACCTTAAACATCAGCATCCAAGATCATTGATCTGCTACAAGTTTTGCCCAAAGAGAAAGATGAAGAGTCCTGTCTCCAAACTTCCATCTGTGGGATGCCGCTCTTGGTAAAATTGTTCTCTCTGTTTCAGGGGAAATAAACACCTACAGATGGAATGTCCCAGAACGATCCGGCCCTGGTAAAACAGATCCAAACTGTATCACTTGGGTTTATTATTCAACAGTGAATTTTGTAAAGGTAACCAAGAAATGGTCATTAAAGATTGCATTGCTTTGGCTAAAGCATCCTGCCTTGCTTAATGTTTCTGAAAGGATCCTCCTTCACATTTGTGTGAGGATCACAAGTTAGGGGAACAATTTATAGATGCTTTGTCTTCTTTGATTACAGTTGCACATGCCTGGGTAACTTAATCTACTGAAATCCCTAGGGATACATCATAGTAATGTGATTTCCTCCATAAAGAATAGTTGAAGGGGTTCTGAGTGAAGGCAAAACATTGCTTTGGTACATTAACATAGGTGCTTGTAGTGAAAAAGAAAGATATCTCTAATCAGACAGTAATTTTTTTCTCATCTGATAGGAAAATAGAATTTCATCTTTATTTAATCTGTAGTTAATTTGTATCTATTTCATAACTGAGTGAAGTGAAAATTTGTAACACATACATTTATTTTATTTCAGGACACATACAGTGGTCTGATTGGGCCTCTTGTAGTTTGCAGAAAAGGAATTCTAGATGAGAGAGGCCTAAGGAAAGACATTGATCGTGAATTTACTCTTCTGTTTATGGTTTTCGATGAAAATGAATCCTGGTACTTGAAAGAAAATATTGAAACATACCTTCATAAGAATCCTGATGATTTTAATTTCACTGAGAACTTCGTAGAAGGCAACTGCATGCATGGTATGTAGGACTCAAGTGACAGCAGCCAAGGGGACGGTAGTTTATTTTTCAAAGCCCTTTTAGGAAGACATTGGACTCAGCCTGCAATTACCCAACCATGTGACAGCTTCATAAACTGCAACTCTGGAAACAAAAAGATTTCATGACACCCAGCCAAGATATATATTTTTCTAACTAGATCATTTAATCTTTTACTCTTGGGAAGAGGCTGCCCTGCCAGAATTCCCTTGTCATTTGTGAGCTGCATTCCTTGCAGGTTTGTTCTGTAGGAGCGTTAAGGATGATATTTCAAAACTGTGGCTGTAGTAGCAACCAGCCCAGGAGCCAAACAGAAAAGACTGGATAGGGGCAGGAACAGCCCTGGTAAAGCAAACATCTCTTTCTACAGATGGTACCCATTTTAGGCAACTCTATTCCCTCTTTTTCCGTGCAGCTTCTCAGCATTCAGGAGTTTGATCTAAACCAGTAAAAAACCTACCTGATGCCTTTTTAAGACAGAAAAAAGTGCTGCTATTCACTTACGTGATTTGTAGACTGAAACAAAAATGGGACAGTCTCCCTGCAATGGCAGTGGTCGCTATGGCGAGCCCTTGCCCTGGCCACACATGCCTGTCCCCTTTCTGCCTGGGCACCCCCTTCTCCCCAGAGAGACAAGGTGCCTGAAGTAGAAGCTATCATCACCCATACCATGTCCAGTTATCAATTAGTCCTATTTTGTCATTCTTCCAGCTATCAACGGGAAGATTTATAACAGTCTCCTGGGCCTAACAATGAATGAAGGTGATAGGACAAACTGGTATTTGATAGGAATGGGCAATGAAGTGGATATACATACAGTTCACTTCCATGCGCAGACCTTCATCTTCAAGGTTGGTAAAATTAGTGAAAGTAAAACCTTTGTTGTGTGATGAAAAATTTCTGCAAAGTAGTCTGGGTTCTGTCCTGGTTTTTCAGCTTGGGCTTGGAGCTCTGGACTGATGCATCAGTCAGTGGGAGTTTTGCATATGAAGGAAATACAAAATGAGATCCTTGCAAAGCTTCTGTTGTTCTGAGCCTGTTATGAACGTGAACAAATGTCACTATTAGGGGACATGGTTAGGTGGGTTAAAGTACATGTTTACCCTGGGGTATAAGGGAAGATACAGGGAGGAAATCAGAGAGAGTTATGTCTGCTTAGAGTATGCTTTTATGTTGTGACAGCTTGCTACTGGCAGGACTGTTTAAAAAATCTGTCTTTCAAAGAAACACCTGCACTTAACCAGCACTTGAAGTCCTCAGGAGGGGTCTTCTGTTGTTAATTAATTGGTTGATTAAATGACGAGTGCCCACAGACTTTAGTTTCCTTGGATGAGGCTCACTAGAAATGTGTAACAAGAAGCATTTGATCTGCCTTGAGGAGCTGAAAGTCTAACTGGAATATTTCAGTGCCTGTAGGGGGGTATTTGAGGCACAACTCTCATGATGCTGGTTTTGTCTTGCCACAGACAGATAAGGACCACAGAGGAGACGTATATGACCTTTTTCCTGGGACTTTCCAGACAGTTGAACTGGTAGCAGAAAACCCTGGAACATGGCTTCTGCATTGCCACGTAGCTGATCATATCCATGCTGGCATGGAGACAACCTACACCATCAATAAATCAGGTGCAGTATCAGAAACATGTCTGAGGCCTCCGAGGTGTTATCACAGCAGATCGGATGGAAGGCAGGGAGGAAAGGAAGAGAGCTAACATCACCACTGCACCCTGCGCGCCGGTGGGAAGTACCTGTGCATTACTGCCACGGCCAGTTAGCATCATCTAGGGACAGGACAAACACCCCTAATTATATGGCAAAGTCGGTAATCTTTGCTGTGCTCTGCAACTTAAAAACAGCTGATGTTTGCAAGAGCCCATCTAAGACAGTAGCAGCCTGTGGCCTGTGGACCATTAGTCATCTGCAGGTGGAGCAGAAAACAACTGCAAAGCTATTTTTCTGCCTTGCTGCCACGTGATGTGAGGGAGGGCCTGCAGCCTGGCATGGTGCTGCCTGCAATCACTGCCAGCTGCCAGATCTATTTGAGTTCCTTCCTGCACAGGCAGAGACCAGCTGAGATACAAGAAGCTCCAAAAATTATTGTTCATCCTATCCAAGATATAGGCGATCCTTTGACTAAGAAAAGTTGGCAAACTTTTTGAGTGGTGCTGGTCCCTTCCACCACTTGTGAGTGAAGCCAAAAATGCTTTGGGAGCCTCTCCACATGACATAATTTCACTAAACATCTGGATCCAGCATCTCCTGCCTGGGTCCCCACTGTGCTTGCTACACTCTTCTACAGGGGTTGCAACGGTGCCAGAAAGCACGTCTCTTACCTGTAACCCTGTAGCAGCAGGATGAGAAAAGTAATGCCTAATGTAGCCAAAATACTCGTTCCTTGGATAAGGGGAATTTATTTTTACCACATTTTCATGCAGGCTGTGAAACTTCCAAGGAACAAGCAAATGCATAACTGAATCATAGATTCACAGAATGGTTTGTGTTGGAAGGGAACGCTGAAGATGACATAGTTCCAACACCTCTGCCATGGGCAGGGACACCTTCCACTAGACCAGGTTGCTCAAAGCCTTATCCAACCCAGCCTTGAACACTTCCAGGGTTGGGTTGTAAACTTTCTCTGGGCAACCTGCTCCACTTCTCAGCACCCTCACAGTAAAGAATTTCTTCCCAATATCTAATCTAGATCTACCCTTTTTCAGTTTAAAACTGTTGCCCCCTGTCCCATTACTACAGTGAGCAGTGAAGTAACAGAGATGCCTATAGAGAAGGGGGATGTTGCCCACAGAACAGTAGCTGTGCTGATCTAATCGATATTTATGTTTAGATCAACAAGGTAGAAATAATCAAATAAAATCAACACGACTTTTGCAGAAAAGAAAAAAGTATTTATTGAGGCTTTCAACTTCATTATGCTTTTTCTCTCTCTGCAGAGTGGGAAGCTCCTTCAGAAGGAGAACTCACAACTGGAGCATATGATACAAGTACTGCAAAAAACAGAACCACTGCAAAGGGTAAGGATTTTTTAAAATGTCATTTAAAAATCTCAATGCATGCATAGATTTCTCATGAACTACTTATCTTTTAACAGATTATGACAGCAAATGGGGCAATTTTTGGGGCAAACCTCTGAGTCCTGGAGAAGCCAGCCTGATACTTGCAGCCTTTTTTTTCATTGGACTTGTTCTTCTATCAACAGTATTAATTGTCTTCTGCCTCATCACTCACCAAGGAAACAGGATCCGTTACATGGCGCTGCATGACAAAAGTGCATTTCTTACAGATCCCCTGTAAATCCTCGCTTTTAGCATCATGTACAGAGCTGCACTGGATTTCATGGCATGCTGCTAATAAAACTGGAACAAGATATATGCTGATAGTCCTACCCCATAGCCAGAGCTCACAAGAGTGAATATGAGCTCTAAGGTTCGTCTCCAAGAGTCACATACCACCCATCACCATTTCCACTTCTCTGGAGTTCAGTTGAGCTTTACCCAAGATCAAATTTGGCAGCCAAGCAGAGCAGCACACCTCATGGCATCCACACTGGCTGCACAGGATATCCATGGGAGTGAGGAGCGGGCAGCACGGCATCCATGTGCTCTGGGCAGAAACACGGGACTCACGCTAGGGAATAAATACGACCAGGGAATTTTAAAGCATGCTGGCTTCTGAAGGAACAGGTCTTAATCTGGAAGTCCTCACAGTTTCCCAAAGTCAGGCTCAATGAATTCACCAATATTTAAGCGATTCTTCTTTTTTTTTTGCCCTGTTAAAGGAGGAAACTGTGCACTGGGACAGATTTTTAAAGGCATTTAGGGACCTACCAGTATATTTTAGCACCTGATGGACTTCAGCAGTCCCCTGATGTTAGTTTCTAAAAGCTTTTGTTAATCCCTTTAAAAATCTAGCCCTGAGCACCCTCTTAGAACATTAGTTAATTTTGTAATTGCTGTTCCTTGTGATCCTGATTCTTTGCACTGAGTAGCACCTCACTCCCTACCTGTAATGAAGCCACCAGGAGGCTGATCTTTGTGCTCTGCGAGGAAGACAGGCAGAATCAGGCCATGTTTATTGATGCTTGAATGTTTCTAGCTCATTTTTAATTAGATAGCACTCATTCTTGCCTGCTCACATCAGCTACAGCTCTGGCAGAGGAACTCCAGAACAAACACATCTGTGAGACTATTTATCCAAATTTGGTTTTGAATGTAAATTCAAGTTGCTGATTTTATTTTTTTTCCACTTCTGTGTTTGGAATTATGTTCAACTGTAGGAAACTTTACTGCTCATCAGTCTTATTGTAGCTTAATGGTGTCCTGGATTGATGTCCGGTTAACCAGTATGTTCAAGTTTCTTGGATGTTTCTCAGTTATTTATCAGTTCTTTGTTTTCCCCAGTCATTTAAGAGCCACCACACAAGTGCGGCAGAACTGCAGGACTGAGCCCAAAGAGGAGTTATACCATAGCAATAAACACTTTCAGACTCCTCCTCTAAATCTTCCCTTTGAGCTGACAAAAACAGATACTCTAAGCCCTTTCATCATTCTGGTTTGTAAACCTTAAAATTGTGGTCTCCTGTTCTGTGCAAAACCACTGTCTGTCTCTGTGCAGGACATTTGCTCTCTGTATACATACAAAATTAAAGCCTTTCACTTCAACATACACTGTTAATAAAGGAAATTGTTTGGTACTTTCCTTTGAGAGTAGCTAATGTCTTTGACTTTTTAGAAGCAGAATCATAGATAACTTTTGACCATAGAACCTAGCCAGCCAAAGCAATTACAATGGTAATAAAAATGTGGTTATTTCTATGAACCTTCTGGAACAGTTCAGTTCATCTGGCATGCTTCTCAGCTGGATGGCAGCTGTGAAACAAGAATGAAGCCTCCAAAGGTCCTCAGGGCCTCAGGACATCACCACTGCTTGCCCAGTTGACACAGCCTGCCACAGAGAGCAGGAAGCATCACAGCAAGCATCAAGCATTGATTTTATCATTTCCTGCCTGGTTCAGGACACGGTGCTGTGGTCAGCTGTGCCCCAACACCTGTATTGAAGGACAGCATCTGTGTTGGCCTGAAGCACTGATGAGAACAGACTAAAGCAACAAAATGAACACAAGAATAAAATGAACGAGTCACCAGGGCAGCCGTGCTGTCCACGGAGTGCTACAGGCTCTCGAGTGTGAAAAGTCTGGATTAGGAGCTTGGGTAGCAGTTGGGAACTGTACAAGTGACAAAATCTTGGAAGGGGACAAATGCAAAAACAACCTTTAAAAACTTTCTGGAGGAATAAGCAGCTCTGATACCCACACACGCAAGCTGGCTGAAACTGTTCTAAAAAACCCCAGAAAAGTGGCCAAAGGAACAAAACAGATTTTTTTTTTATTTTCTTCTTAAAGAAAATTGTGCCTCAGCAAGGTTTTTGAAGGACTCAATGTATAGACTAGAGGTCTGGATGAACAGAGCCTGCTTACATTTCCATAAGACATTTGAGAAAGTCCTTAGTTAAAGCTTCTTAGGGAAATGAAATCACCATGGGATGAGAGGAAGGGCCCACGGTGGTTAAATAGCTGGTTAAAAGATAGGAAAAAGTAGCCAGGTTTCATGTTGAAAGTCACTCATGGTGTGCTGCAAGGACCCCTGCTCTTCACTGTCTTCTGTAAGTGGTGTGAAAAAGAGTGACCAAGTTGAGTGACAATCGTAAGTACGTGTATCATGAAAAACTGGTGAAAAATAAAAGAGAAAATTTAGTACTGATACTTTTACAGTAGTACTTGTGGAAAAAAAGCAATCCTAGATGTATGCGCTTCATACTGTCTAAGCATCTTGGAAGTGGGATCTTATTGGTAATATTTTAACGACAACATTATCTCCAGTGCTTTTTAGTGGGCAGAAAGGCAACAGAATATTAGGATTCAGTAGGAATTAAGAACAGAGCAAACCAGAAAACAGCTTCATACCATTACATAAATGTCTGGGGCACCTGCATCTCGAATGTGGCATGAGTCACATCCCCTGGCGCCATGCAGGAGAGGACGCAGCAGCAGCAGAACAGCACAGAAAGAACAAGAAAGGGAATCAGTGTTGTAGAACAGTTTCCATATGAGGAATGATTTCAGCTTGGAAAAACAGAAAGAACAACTGAAAGCAGGTAGCATAGTGGTTTTATAAAAAGAGAGTTGGGTGGAGAAGGGAGTGATTTGTCCCTTTTGGCAGAAGTAGTATGAGCTAGGGGAGTGCTACATGCAAAGCACAGCACAGGAGTTGGCTCTTTAGGGGGTGGACAGGCACCTGTGTAACTCCTGGTCTGAGGGGGCTGAGGATGCTCCAGGCTTACAGATGTTCAGGAAGCAACTGGAAGAATATAAGGGTGCAAACGAATTAAGGGTTACTAAAGATGAAGGCACCCCACTGACTCCCACAAAAAAGTGATTTGGGATATGGCAGTGGTGACCAAACACTTTGGGTGGGGAAAATGCCACCGCACATGGCGCTAGGTAGATTAAGGGCTTGGAGTGTCTGTCTGACAGGGTGGGGACGTATGTGCTGAGAGCTGGGACTGCTCAGCCTGGAGAAGAGGTAGCTCAGGGGGATCCTAAGAGTGTGTGCAAACAACATAGTGCAGATGGAGCCAGTCTCTTCTCAGCGGTGCCCCGTAAGAGGACCAGAGGCGATGGGTGCAAGCTGCAATACGAGCCTCCATTCCTGGGGGACACCTGAAGGTGCCTGGCACGGCTCAGAGCCCCCTGCTCTGAGCAGGGGTTGCATGACCCTACCTGTGCAAGGATGGCATACAAATTGGTGAAACATTCCGTGTGTTGGCCCAGGTGGCCAAGAAGGCAAATAACATCCTGGCTTGTATCAGAAACAGAGTGGCCAGCAGGGCCAGGGCAGTGACCGCCCCCTGCACTGGGCACTGGTGAGGCCACACGGAATGCTGGGTTCAGTTCTGGGCCCCTCACTGCAAGAGGGACACTGAGGTGCCGGAGCGTGTCCAGAGACGGGCAACGGGGCTGGGGAAGGGGCTGGAGCACAAGTCTGATGGGGAGCGGCTGCGGGAACGGGGGGTGCTCAGCCTGGAGAGGAGGGGGCTGAGGGGGGACCTTATCGCTCTCTACAGCTGCCTGACAGGAGGCTGCAGGCAGGTGGGGTCGGTCTCTTCGCCCAAGTAACAAGTGACAGGACAAGAGGAAAAGGCCTCTACCTGTGCCAGGGGAGGTTGGATTGGAGATGAGGAAAAATGTCCGCTCTGAGAGGGTGGTGAAGGATTGGAACGGGCTGCCAGGGAGGTGGCGGAAGCACCAGCCCTGGAAGCGTTTAAGACAACCTCGATGCGGTGCTTAGGGACAGGATTCGGCGGTGGCCTTGGCGGCTCTGGGCGGACGGCTGGCCTCGGCGCTCCTGCGTGCTGCCACGGCCCCACGGCCGCCCCTCGGCCCCAGGCGGGGGGGTCGGGCCGCGCCGGGCTGAGCCCCCCCCGCCCGCCGGGCGGAGCCGCGCGGGGCCGGGCCGGGCCGGGCTGCGGGGGCGCTGCCGAGCCGCGCCGGGCGGGGCCGAGGTGTTTAGGGCCGTGCATGGCCGTGCATGGCCGTGCCGTGCCGTGCCGTGCCGAGCCGGGCCCGCCATGGCCATCGCGCACATCGCCACCGAGTACGTCTTCTCCGACTTCTTGCTGAAGGAGCCGCCCGAGACGCGCTACAAGGGGCTGCGGCTGGAGCTGGCGCTGGACAAGATCGTCACCTGCATCGCCGTGGGGCTGCCGCTGCTCCTCATCTCCCTCGCCTTCGCCCAGGAGGTTTCCATCGGTAACCGGCCTCCCCGACGGGCCCCCCGCGGCCGACAAAGGGCTCGGCGGGGCGGCGGGCGGTGCCGAGCCCCGGGGCCGGGGCCGCGGCGGGGGCGGGGTGGCGGCGCTCCGCGGGGCTCAGCCGGCAGCGGAGGAGCAGGGAGCCGGGCAGAAGGCACCCCTGGGCCGCGGGAGGGGGCGGGGGGAGGCAGCTCCCGTGGCGAGCATCCCTAGCAGCGGGCGGTGCCTCCCCGCAGCCTTACGCAGGTACGCCGGGCATCCCGGGCGGCGGCCTTTCCCGCTCTTCCCCATGCCCTCCTCCTTGGGGATTCCGCGTTCTGGCATCCTCTCACAGCTGCTGGGCGGCAGCCCCTCGCGGGGGGTCCCGCTGCCCTCGGCAGCTGTCGCGGGGAGCTGCCACTGCTGGGGGGAGCTGCCAAGGGAGGGGGTCGTGGAGCGCTGCGCTGGGCCGCGGGTGGCGCGCCTGGGGCTGGGGCTGCGCCACCGGCTCCGGGGACGAGGACGGGGGGGCGGGGGGCTTCCCCCGGCTCTGCTGCGCTCTGCCGGCTGCTCAGTTCAGCTTCTGCTGTGAAGCTGTGCCTTACGGGAGAAAGGCCGAGGTTCTTTGTTATTTTGCCATCTGTTTCCTCCCCCCCCCCCCCCCATTCCCAAGTTCCAGAAGTGCTTGTCTGGCAGCCTCCTAGCCAGAGCTTTTCAGAGTCTGAAATGGGGAGGAGACTGTTAAATCCAAATGACAAGGACTTGTAACTTGGGGGGTTGCTTATAAAAGCTATTTGCTTGTAAGAATCGCTCTGCGTTTAAATAGCACTATATGAATAAAGATTTTAAAGGTGAATAAGCAGTACTGGCCATTTTGAGACAGGGGTGAATCATAGGTCTTCTGCCCTCTCAGAAATAGTTTGATTTACTGCATATACCTGTTTGTTGCCGTTCAGCATTGTATACCTGAGGTACATCATCTATAGGTTTGAGTCAAGTGAATGCCGAGAGAGTGGAAGATGGAATGAGACTGTGCATTGGTGGTGAATCTGTTCAAAACTCTTATGAATAGCATTAATCAGATACTGGGCTGCTTAAGAGATAAGATGCCCCAGATGTAAACACTATTTACATCTAGCTACATACCTATTGCAATAGATGCGGTTTCGACCCAAAGTGCTGTGGCCTGCAATAACTGTGGAGAGGAGCTAAGGACAACCAGGCTGGGAATACCAAGGCCAGATCTGAGCCCCGTAGCAGCTCTGGTCAATCAGGGAGGGGATGGATACAACAGTTACTTCTGTAGTGTAACCGGCTGCTTTTAGTTTTAGATCTGCTACTGATAGGTGCACATTTCATCTTAAAGCAACGAAAAGGAGGGCTTGCA
This sequence comes from Falco naumanni, assembly GCF_017639655.2. Lineage (NCBI taxonomy): Eukaryota > Metazoa > Chordata > Aves > Falconiformes > Falconidae > Falco > Falco naumanni. Next base: position 27,137,275 of record NC_054055.1, on the reverse strand, counting down.
TTTCCATATACTAGCTCGTGTATGGGCCCCTTAATTCTTCTACCTTCTGCTTCTCTAAGACCATTGGATCCAGTTTGAAACAGTGCCTGCATGTCAAGGTCTCTTTCATGAGTTCTACAGAAGTATTTCTTTCCTTTTCCTTCCTTATGTACAGCTCCAACATGCAGTTGAATTGCAGAGTTTGGTAAAGTCTGCCTTTCTTTTGGATGACTTAAGTTCTCATCTTCGCTAATCAAACATTTGGGCCTCAGTACACGCTATATATAACATATTTCAATATTAAACTAATTCAGATTAAAACTGTGACTGCAGTAGATTCATAAAGGAAATATTAAAATGCACGCTATGTCTTGCATGTGCTTTATTTTGCTTATAATCCTGAGAACCTGTTAGCAGAAAGCATGGGGTTTAAAGCTGAGCACCTCTGAAAAATAAATACAAAAGTAAATATGAGGAATGGGTCACGCCCCCAGCATAAGTGAAACTGCACCACATGGTTTCCATACAGAAAGTGATACTGTATCAGCTGCGCTGCTAGAGCTGTTGCTTCTTTCCCGCATGGTCCTTGCAGCTCAGCAGGCTGGCTGCCTACGGGAGATGCTTCCTTTGAAACTTTTTTGGGGAGAGAGAGGCTCTGGGGAACTGGATATGCCTGCTTCTGCAAGCACTAGTGTTCAGCCAGCGATAAGATAGAAAGCAAGGATTGGTTTCAAATGCTTCCTGATGTAATTGTGCTTTGAAAAAGCTCAGGAGTGCTAAACTGAGAGAAAATGGTAGGGTGCATTTTAGGTCTGAAGGAAGGCAACTCAGAATCAGAAGGGATTGTGAAAGTGGTGTGTGTGTGCATGAAAATACCTCTGCCTCTGGGTACAAAAATTAAACATCCTTTCCAAAAATGAATGCTCCGCTCCTATTTCTGTTGGGATAATTGCATTCTTCCCACCTAAAATTCTCTTGGCACATTGAGCTGTCACCTTCCCTTCCCGCTCTGCTTTCCTGTATCGTTGCAGTGCAGTGTCAGGTAACTGCAATTTTCCTCCTACATGTGGTTGCTGTTACTTCTGCAAAATACTTAAAATATTTATGAAGGCTGCAGAGGTTTTCTGAAGCTGCCAGGTAACTTCTCGTTTTGATAGACGTTTCAGCGAATAAATGAGATTCCAGGTGAGTATCACAGAGGATTTCTTTGCCAGAGGCATGGAAAACCCAGCTGCCACGCTCAGTCAGTGAGCACTACCAAAACTCCTGGAGTCAGTGCCTGCGCTGCACTTCAGCATCCTTCAGGGGCAGGAGGAGAACTGTTCTAAGTTTATTCTTGGTTATATTTTAGAAACCCATGATCAAGCTGCAGGTCTGTGATGATTTTAAGCTGGTTCTGGTTGTGCTTAGCTGTGATTGAGCTGTTCTTGACCAGTCCTGGGAGACTTTGCTGCTTGAAATCCTGCACCTCTTTGCAGCTAGACCTTGTTTTATACAATTTTATGTATTTTTATACTGGGATCTTGAAAATGGAAATAACGATATGATTGTGAGGATTATGTTGTGTATGCTTATACTTCTTATGGCTCAATACCATTTCCTTATGTTATTTGGCAGTTCTTAGGGTAAATACACTATAGGTGATCAGTAGTACGGTAATAAACCCCATAAAAATATAGCTAAATCACCCATTCCTTTTATAAGGGGGGCGGGGGGGGGGGGGGGGGGGAAGATAGGGGCACCCTCAGCAATGTATGCGCCACAAATTATGAGGATTTTATCTGTGTCATTTTTCCGTGACCATGTATTTAATAAGAATAGCTTTGAGCCAGGATTGAGATTCCATTTTTTAAACTCTATGTGTGTGTATATTATGAGATACGCTTTCTTACTGTAAACAATGTAGCTGAAAATAAAGATATTTATTACCAAGGCACTGCTTGTAGCAGGATACTGCAGCCCTAAGTGGGTACAGCCAGTTGAGCAGAAAGGAAATCAAAACAAGCTGCTTAATTTTGGCAGAGGCTTGTTTCCGAGTTCTGGGGAAAATATCAGTGGCTGGCTTGGGTTACAGCCAAAAGAAAAGCAGATGTGAGAGTTGTCCATTTGATATCAACTATTTGTGTCTTTTTTCCCTTATGAAGGCAATTGGGAATTTCTCGTACATGCTTAAGCCCAGTGGCTGCTTGTCACCAAATGATGTTGTTGGACCTTCTGTATACAGCAGCTTTGGGGCACTGCTGTGCAGCGGGCAGCGTGGGCTGGTTGCGTTCACTGCGGCTTTGCTTCAGTGGTGATGGCTGGGAAGGGAGACAAGGAGGGAGGGAGAGAGCTGGGAAGGGGAGAAGGGAATCTCATGGTGGCCGCCAGCACTCCTTACTGCATGTTCAGTTTGGGTGTTGGTTGTGCATGGCTCATACGTTGCTGGTATTAATTAATCTTCTTGGCTTAGCATCTCTGTTTGTTTTAGAATATAAGAAAACACTCTGGAAACCTTCCCAGGACACAGAAACCATCATGTGTTGAGTAAAGACACCTAAGAAGCTTGGGTATAATAAGCATGAAGGCCTGGCTAGCGCTACTGGCCTATCAGTTGTGGCAGAATGCTGGGTTGGGAAGTGCCTGGCTACGGACCAACCCACAGCATCTGTATGAATCCATCAAAATGAACATTTGCTGCGCTAACGAAGTCTCATTTCCTACTGATGCTCTCTGATGCATCTTATGCTGGAGGGTGTGCAAACATGGCAAAGCAGAGCCTTGTGCTGTGCTCTACACACCGCAGGGTTTATGTCCCCATTGACCACTCTGGGCTTTCCCAGTGGTGACAATCCTTGCTTGCCCTGCTCAATTTCCACCTAATTCCTGGAAAGTTTTTTTTCCCCAGTTTGTTTGCTTTAGCTGCCATCCCCCCAGTTGGCTGCCTGTGGGATTTGAGGTGCTTTGGCCAGCAGAAAACACAGGGAGAAGGGTGTTACCTGGGTGCCACATCCCAACAGCTCCTGTGGATGCCATGGGGGCAGCAGTGCCCACCATCTGCAGCACCCCTTATTGCATGCCCGGCTGAGCCTGTATCCCTCTGTACATGTTAATCACGTTTCTTAAACAAGTCATGAGAATCTATATGGTTAAAAAAGAGAAAACAGCACAATTGTGAGACTATATCACAACAAATATATAGGAAAAAATAGGCTTAACTCTTGAATTAGGCTCCTTTCCTCTCCCTCTGCCCCCTCTCTGGCCCTCCCTGCTGATGTTCCTCTCCCTTCACATTCACAAGTTGCTGGGGAGGCTTTTGGGAAATAATCTTGTGACTTCCGTAGGAGCTGGGGGCTAATGTTAAGTTGGGTGTAACTAGGCCAAAGACTATTACTATGGCAGCTGCTGGCAGAGAGCCTGAAAAACATCTCCAAGTGCTGCTGAAGCAGGCTGTGTGCTAATAGTTGGCATTTGCACACCTTGCATTTAGTTCTGCAGGATGCTCTGAAACCCAAGGCATTAATGACAGGACTGAGTCAACGGATGTGTGAGTGGCATCAGTCTGGAGCAGACAGACAGACTGTGAGCTCCAGAGCATCTTTCATTGGAGGTGCAGACCCCCGAGAACAGCAGCATACACTGTGCTGCTTTTTGGCATATGAGGAGCACTCAGTAAAGAGCAGAAGCTACAATCATCAGGAGCCGGCCTGCCTGGGGAGCCAGGACAAACTTGTAAAGGCATTTATTTTAATATAGAGTCTAAATTGTCTTTGGGTGAACATCTTCAGCTGTTGGGGAGGAGATTTTTTTTCTATTTAACTTCTACAGAGCCAGGTTTACATTTCCTCCAGAAATGATGGTGAGCTGCTTTTGGAGCCAGAATTAATTTGAAAAGCATCATGGCCCTCTGGTGTTGCCTGAGATTTGGGGTGCCACCAATGTTGTCAGTGGAGCCAGATGGTCAGCGCCACTGTTTTGAGATGCTTCTTCTTCAGATGAAGGGAAAATTTTTGAAAGAGAAGCTTTTTTGGTTTTTGTTTTTCTTACATCTCCCTGGTGGGAATTTAATTCACAAGGTTTTTTTCCTATAAATCAAAAAACCTTTTGCTCCAAAGGCAATGCTTGATAAACACCCAGCTCTTTTCCCACTACATGATTTTGAGACTGCTCTGAGGGATAACAGGCAGCCCCATGGAAGGAAAGATCCTTGCTGGCTCCTCTGACCCACTCAAACACTGCATGACCTGAGCTTTACGTTCTGCTACTACTTCATTTCCAAAGTAAACCTCAGGGAACAGCTGCTTCTCTCCAGGGCACCCATTTGTGTCTCTCCATACTTCCTTCTTAAACATAGTGTCTATTCTGTTTCACCCAACCTGCCACTTCGGTCTGTGAGAAGCATCTATAAATCTAATAAAATTATTCCTGCTGGTGCACTCTTAATGTATGCGTGTACACCCACACATACAGTTCCTTCTTCTTTGGCCTGCATGGGGACATCTTTTTCCATATTTTAAAATCTTTTTTGATGTTGGGGTGAAGGATGTGTGTTGGATGGTGCCTGGCAGTCTGTACAGTGCATACTTGTGCCTTGATTTTCTTGTTTGTGGGTTTTTCCTTAGTGGCTGCTAAAGTGCATAATTCTTTCTAGATAAATCAGGTGTTTGGGTATTGTGGCTAGTCCATTTTGCCATGTGGAAAATTATAGTAGTAATGAATGGCTAGGTTTTCATCCAAGCTTATGCAAATCTTTTTCCAGTGATTGCAGTGTATTAGAAACCAAATAATTGCTTACTGAAGGTTTAATCCTGTCAACCACAACCACCTACCTGATCCTGGTTTAGGAAAAATAGTTCGGCATATGATTAACATTGATTCTTGGAAGTACGCTCTATTAGTTGTAGTTTCTTAATTAGATGTTTAAGTCAGAAGAGGGTTGATGAGCCACTCAGGAGGAAACCAGTCCAGCTTGCTGGCTTTGCACTCTGGTGAGGGATGCAGCCAGAGGGTGCTGAGCCCTTTGCTCATCCTGCCTTGCACCCCAGAAAAGCAGTTGGATACTGAACATGGAGGCTCCTTCAGATCTGAGATTTTCCTTAGGATTCTGAGAGCTTCTTTTTGTAGGTAAGTTTCTTTTTTTGGGAAGCATCTGCAGGGCCAGTAAGGTGGGAATCACAGAAGTGCTTTGCATCTTGCTCATTTAGCATCAACAGCAAAATTTCCACCTCCATTTGGACAAAAGGAGCTGGAGTAAGCCCACTGCTAGCATCTCAACTCTGAGAAGTTGCAGCTGGGTTTGGAACATCTTCTTTCAGGCACCTGATGAGACATCCTTCCCAAATGAGCTTGCAAGACTTAGGCAAAATGGATGAAAAGGTATTACCAGGGCACAGGACCTCCACCTGTAGGCTGCCCCGTGCTGGTTTTTACAGTGCTTTGTAGGAGCTGAAGAGGAGCCAGTTGCAAAAAGAGAAGGGTGTTCCTGGTACAGACACGGAGGAAATCGCTGGGGGCTTGTTGGCAGAGCACACATGAAGACATGCTGCAGCTGGGTGGGGTGACAGCTCGGCCTTGCTGCTCGCTGGCTGCAGTGATTCGGGCTTGTACTCTGTGCTCAGCACTTGTATGCCTGCAAGTAATTCCTGCTGCCAGCGAGCTGCTCCATCTGATAATCTCAGCATACTTGTAAAAGCCACGTTTTATCATGCACGGCTGCACACCTGTTGCTGCCTTAAGTTTCTGCAGCTCTTTCGGGTGGTCTCTCCTTAGGGCAACCACAGTAAGTGGCATTTTTATATCCTCATTTGTTTGCAAAAGTGTAAGTGAAACCCCCATCGCTCCCTTTCAAAGTTGATTTTAGTACCAGGGAATGATTACAATATAAGTGCGTTGCCAAGTGTAATGATAACTCAGGCAAAGACTGTTGTGGCAACTGCTTAACAAATGCAGTCATTTATTATTCCTCATCCTTCTTGCTGTGTGTTTTATCTCCCTGTTGTTGTTATGGGCTTGGCTGCTGCTTTTCTTCTTTCCCTTCTTATGAAAGCGAAGGATGGGGGATGGCTTCCTGTCACCAAGCCAGGGGCTGTTCCTTTGACAGCAGAGGACTATCGGCCTTTCATAAACCAGCCCAGTGCATGCTTGTGTGCAAAGTGCATCTGTGGAAGGTGTTTGGCCCTTTGGGTAATTTCTCCTCTAATAAAAACCACAGGTCTTCCCTTCCTCCAGAACAACCCACCATGAAGTTAATTATCTGTATAGATTTATTGCTATTACTCCTTTGGAGAGGAGAAGGAAGGAAAAAATGATGGAAAATTGTGACCATTTTCAGAGGCATTTAATAGTCTGTGTTCTGTGTAGATGATCCACAAAAACATCCTGTTTAAGTCTTAACATTACTGCTGTCAGTGCAAAGTTGTAATTTGCAGTAACAAGTGTTTAGAATCAAGACTGCAGGAAGTTAATTAAAAACCAGTGCAATAAGCAGGGTGTCCCCAGCTTCTGCTTGATGTCAAGGTTTACCTGCTCAGCAACTTGCTCCCAAGTCAAGTTGCTAAAGGTTTCCTTCATCCCTGCTGAAACTGTGGAGACTAGAAGAGTGAGGGTCACTGCTCTGCTGCAGCCTGTAGGTGTTCTGGTATGAAGTTGTGCACGTAACTCTTTGGAGAAGGAGATTGGCTGCATTTTTCATCACTAATTTTGGAGAAGGAGGCTGGCTGCCTTTTTCCTCACCGATTTAAACACTCCATCCCTTTCAGGGTTTTCCCACCCATTGACAAGAATGAACACATGGAATGTGTCTCTTGTTGCAGGGAGACGTGAATAAGACAAAGCATCTTTCTGAACATTGCTATTGCACGCCCTTTGAAAGGGTCTCTTGTTTGCTGCTTCACGCCAGGCACAGTCAGCAGCAGGAGGTTCGTTAAGTGATGAGAGCAGAGCATAAATGGTCCCTATCCAGTGGAGAATAGATGCTCCAATTGCCTGCTTTTTTCTTTTCCTTTTTTTTTCTTTTCCTTTTTTTCTTTTTCCCCTGCAGCGTATTATTTCTTGAGCTTCTACAGCTAATGGAAATTGGAAAGCAGAAACTCCCCAAGCTTTGGGACAGTGCAAGGGTTTGTCTGGTGCCAACTTTGCTAAACCACATGAGCTCCGATCTGATAAACAGTAACTTGTTTTCCATGAAGGGAGGCTTGTGACACGTCAGACCATGTCCTTACGATAGATACTACAGCCATAGAAATAATTGTGATTCATAAGGAAAGGCTTTTATTCGTAATGCTTCTTGACTACACTATGTTGTAAAAAGGCTGTGCAAGTTACAAGGCGAAAGTGGTCGGCTGCTGTTACAAAAGAAGTTCTTATTCTCTAAAGGCTAAACTAGCAAAAAGGCACAATGAATGATACAATCTTATATGAAGTATATATTCCCATAAAGCACACAGCAATGCCATTAGCACTTACTGATGAATATATTAAGAAAATAAAGCTAGCAATATTTCCCCCTGTTTGTCTTTTGATACTGGTGGTATGTTGGAGGAAGCACTGGGAGTTGCTTTTGGAAGAGGGGTGTTCATGGAAGAGCCATCTCCACTTTGTGTAATCATTTGGTGAAACAGCTATCCTCTCTCAACATTTATGAAAGTGCTGAAAATACGTGGATTTTTTTTGCTTTCACTATCAAAGCTTCAGAAGCAAAACCAGAACCCCTCATCCTGTTTTACTAGCTTTATCCAAGGAACCGCTGATACTCCATTTCCAATAACCACTCTTCCTTGTTGAGATACGCTGTGGGAAGACTTAGTTGGTGACTGTATCTGGTCAGAGCAGAATTTGACCCTAAGGGTGAGGCTGGCTAGATAGCTGCTCTTGCTGTCAGTTAGTGCCCTGATCTTAATCTGAAGCGCCCAAGCAGCTGGAGAGGTACTGGGAACGTGTGGGGATGATGGTGGTACACCTGTTCTTGGGCACAGCATGTCACTGCACTGGTGAGGAGGGACCTTGTGCCCTTTGGAGGTGTCTGGGGGCCACTATTGCTCTGCCAGAAGTTGCAAGTGGAAATCCCTGTTTCCACATGTATAACTTGGACCCTTCAAAAGTCATGTGCAGTCTCAGAGGCAGAAGAAGTGGCAGCACCCTGAACCAAACTTGCCCTTGCATCACTGCAAGGACTGCCGGGCAGCAGGAATGCTGTTTGAGGTCTTGCTTCAATAAGCGTGTAAGCTGTAAGCTGTGTGTTTGGGAACTGCAGCGGCATGATGGTAGGTGATGGTAGCCGTTTCCTCGGGAAAGCAGCCTTTCCTGGTCACACGTCATATCTGCTGGTTCCCCTCTGGCCAACCTGTGTCGAATGCAAGTGAGGTAGTTCTTGGAGGGCACGTTTCCCCCTAAAACTTACGAAAATCAGCCTAAAAGGCAGGTGCTTCTAATATGCTGTCTCAACCCTTAGGAGACATCTGAGATTCCCTGCGGGAGTTTAACCCTTTGAGTGCAGTGGGAACTCGGTGACTTTCCTCCCTACAGAGCCGCTGTGTTTCATTCCATCACTTAACCTAATAGCTTTGGATACCACGAAATCTTGAGTGTGAGCTTTTCTTCCTAAACTTGATCTATTATTATTTTTTTTAATCTTCTGAGGATGTGATGACTTTAGCTTTGTTTTCCCAGGTGCTCAGATAAGCTGTTTTGCACCCAGCTCCTTCACCTGGCGACAAGCTGCTTACGTGGACTCCTACTGCTGGGCAGCTGTGCAACAGAGGCAACCATCCCAGAACAACTTAGAAAACATTCCCCTGTGGCTGCATAAAGTATGTACAGATCTCCTTCTCCTGGAAAAGTTGTCCCCACTTGGAAACCTGCCTTTGCCTCACTTTCCTTGCTTCTCTTCTGTGCTGTAGTCCTTGGCTTTGACTTGACTTTATTTTTAGAATGTTTTCTTTCCCTTACTTCCAAAGAAGGTAGTACTAGAAAAGGTATTTTCTGTTTTTAACTAAAGCGTCACCAGTTATCTGACACAAGAGTAATGTTAATGTTGCTGTGTGGCCCCGGAGCCGAGTGCTTTACCTGGCTTTAGCCAGAAACTATTTTAAAACCAGGATACAGGATACAACAACTGCCCTAATGCTTGTGTCAAAAGCTTTGGGAAAACAGAGTAGTAAAAACATTTTGTATTTTTATTCTGTTACACTTGGCCAATTGTGCATGGAGAGGAACTCAGGGAAGACAGGCATTTTGGGAGAGATTAAATACATCCCTTGTACCAACAAGTTTAACCTCTGTCTTCAGTGTGCTCTTCTGTGCTTCCTCAGGGCTGTTCCCTTGCAAACCATGCTTTCACTGCTCCAGGTAAAGCAGTGTCATACTGAATGCACAGTAAGAGACTTATTTTAGGGGTAAAAACTGCAGTAGACACTAAGATACTTGAGCTGGCTTGAAGCAGTTAACCAGGTTTTGCAAGGAGTTACAAACTGAGTAAATGCCATACCAATGCCTGGAGCTGACTGAGCTCACAAGGCAGCATCGCCCTGCTCGGGCAGTGCTGATGCCAAAGTAAGAAATGCTGTGAGGACTCTGCAGATTTGGGGTGCTGTGTGCTGCCCTCCCCAGCCCCTTTATTACTTGCCCCAGCAAATAACCTCCCTTGCACCTGGGAGCGGAGAACCTGGTGTTAGAGGGAGCTCAGGTCGGGGACCTGCAGCACCCGTATTTCTGGGTTTTGCTGGTGTATCCTGTACCTCAGCTTTTATTATCCAGTCAGCTGGTGGTATCTCCTCTGAAAGACTATTCAGGGCTGCCTCTGATTTGTTTGCTGACTCAAATCCCTAGCTGTAAGGGTTTACTACTGCCTTCTCCAGCTAGCTCCACTCATAATCTTGACCTGACAGTCTTGCGTTTCATGAATATTAAAGCCAGACTTCTTGGTTTCTAGCGAAAACTCTTCCTTGCTCACTTGCTGTTCCACTTCACTTCAGCCAGGCCTTCTACAGAGGCCAGTTGAAGCTGCTGGGACATCTTGCAATGCAGGCACCTTGCATGGGTGGAAACTCCACCTGCAAGCCTGGATACGTTGTTGCCCCTTTCTCTTGAAGGAATGAGTTCTTGTTACCCTATTTCTTTATGTTGAATTTTATGCCTTAGTCACCTGCTGATCGCTGCAAGTCTCCTATTTTCCAGCTGTTAACTAATAGCTTAAGTAGTCATACATTTATGATGCAACCCATGTTAACTTGCTGAATAGTGCTGTCTCAGGAATTGGTGCAGGGCCCTTCTTCCCACAGTTCCTCCTTGATAAATTAAGGGTATGTGACATTTCCTTGTAAATACCCTGCAGACTGGGTGCAAGCAGTACACCTGAAAAGCTGAATCAGATGCGGTAACAGAGGCTGGGTGCCTTAATCTCCTAAATCCATGCTTAGCCACCTACCCTTCTGAGCTGGGCACTGGGAGCAGGAGAAGCTGTTTGGAGGCCAGTGTTAATATCCTTCTACCGTTTGTTCATCAGCTTCCACACTTTACAAGTTTCCAGGGGAGGAGGAGTGTTACAGCTATTAACACTGACCTTTGGTTTCCACTGTGGTGTCTGAAAGTGTTTGGCTGTTGTTTGCATCCAGGGCCAGCAGCTGCTGTCTGCGCTGCTGGCTGGCTTGTCGTGGGGGCTGGTCACTTCAGCAGGAAAACAGGGTTCGGGTTGTCCCCCCTGACCTTGTGCTGTGAGGTACGTACAGGTGCATTGCTGTGCAGATTTTGGTTAGATAACCGTTTTTAAAACGGGCAGAGCGGAACCTTTGTGGGAGCACAGTGATGTTAATGAGAAAAGTGGGCCTTCCTAAGCCCAGGTGGGAAGAGCCTTGGCTCCACAATGCAAGGGCAGGGATGCACACAGAGGGGTAGCAGGGATCATTAGGCCTAGTTTTTTCTTCAGACAACACTTAAAACTTTTTTTCTGCTTTCTGGGCAGCAGTGCTTTTATTTGCAAAGCATCTCAGTTTCTTTCTAATACCCTGGCTCACTTAGCATCTCACTGTATTGGCATGCTGGAAGACTGTAAAAAATGCTGAAGGAGGCATTATATTACAGTTTGGGAGGGATGAGGTTGTAGGGCCCAGTTCCTGATTGAAACAGGTGGATTTCCTTATAGCACACTCTTTGTGCTCTGTCAGAAGTGCTGTCAAAGGTTTGCATCCTAGGACAGTGCTCAGTGTGGTGTACAGAGGCAGCAGGACAGTGTAGCTCTTTCGTGAAGAAGCCAACCTGCAGCAGCTTGCCCTGCTTTTGTTCTAGGCATCTAGTTGCTCTGAAGGATTATCAAAACCAGGTTGCATTACAGAAAAGCTGAGTACAAGTTTGAGTTGGAGTTTTTAGTTTTTCATTCCGTAAAATATACGTTTCAATTTTGGGCAGTCACCACAGCTTGGGCACCTTTACCTGCTGTAGTTTCTGCTCCAGGAGATCTCTCCCAACACTTGGATTTATCAGTTTGGAAACTTGTTTTGGAGTGGAGGAGCATAGTGCAACTTTCTGGGCTCCCTGACTCTAGAGTTCCATGCATTTCTAGAGGGTGCCCAGGACCTCTTTGCTTGGAGAACAGGAGTTCTGAAATTTCCAGTGATCCTGGAATAGCTCTTCACACTGGATAACCCTTAGCCAAAAGCAAAATGAGTTCTGTACTCACAATTCAAGAAACAAACTGTCTGCAGATAGATAAATGGAAAGAAGAGACTATGGTATGTCCTGCATATATTCTTAGATTAACGCTAAGATTTCCTCTCTTCATCAGTGAAAAAGCTGACAAAATTATTCTATGGTTGAGTCCTCTGACAAGACTCATCTTCGGGTTTGTCCCTGATGAAACTTAGTCTGGTTGGGCTTCACTCTTCTGTTGTCTCTTTTCTTCTGGGGTTTTCCATTCAGGTTTAATTTCCTCAAAAGATTTCTTGAGGGAATATGTCTGAAGTGTCAGAATGGAGATACTGGTTTCTAAAGATGAGTGGTAAAGAGAGACAGACAGTGGTGATCTGGGGTGGAAGAGTCATGTATTTGCTCCCTCTATTTGCTTTCTGGCTCTGAAGACGAGTGTTCCACCTGACAACTTATTTTGATAAAACTTAGCTTGATCCTAAACTGGAATAGAAACAAGCTTTTGGCCAGTGTGAGAGGGCATTCCTTGCAGACTAGTGGAGAAGGCGATTACACTGTGAAGCTTTTTTAATCTGTAGTGCACAGAAGAATGTATACGGACACATGCAGGAGAACAGTGAGTATCACCTTTACTGGCTGTTGATACCCACCAGACATGATAGCAAGCAAGTTGAGGGGCAGTTGGACATTGAGTGATGACATCTCTATAGCCCTGAAATCTAGATTGCTGGCATGGAGGTGCCTATGATCAAGAAGCTTCTGGGGATTTTAAAAATTATTTTCTAGTCTATTATTAATTGGGAAGAATCAAGGAGGAAGACAAAGGTAAGCAAAGCAGAGGTAAAGGGAGTAGATGGTTCCTCAGAGGAAGGGGGTTCATACCAGTGTGAAACGCAGGCAAACAGTTCATCTGACTGACAGCAGAAAGAAGAGGTTTTCACGCATGGCACAGCCAGGAGAGTTCAGTTGTCTGGCTCAGGTCTTTGTAAAAGTGCAGGACAAGTGCCGTGGGACCTGCTCAAAGCATTGCATACAAAGAGTGGGTCTGAAGTCTTTGTATGCACAGAGTGAAGCTTATCTCATTGAAAATACTCCCTTTTTGTAGCAGAAGTAAGATTTACTGTGGACCTGTGGGTTGTTCTTTGAATTGCTTGTCTGTAAATACACAAAATAATCCCAAGGTTCTTTATTATTTTGTTAATATGATTACAATCGTGATTGTAACCTGGTTCTCTTTATCCCCTGTTTGTATAACTTCTTAGCTGACTGAGGACTCCCCTCGTGTTTCACCTATAAAGCCCCACCCAGAGGGATTAAGCGCTTTCAGAGCAAGGAAACCTGGATGCAGATGGATTTGTAAACCATTGTTTGAGAGCATAGTGTTAGAGCTACTTCAGTCACCTTCATCTTACCAACTGAAACCAGAGAAATACAGTTTTTAAGCTGTATCGAAACAGGAATTAAGTCACAGGTCAGGTAAAAAAGGTCATGTATGGTTTGAGATTCACTTGCAGGTCTGCAGGCAGGATAGTTTCTCAACCAGAATGATGAGTCATTCATAGCTCGAGTTTCAGCCCTGAACACCAATGGAACATCTCCCATCTACTCAAGCAGGGATAGTGTCATATCCAGAGGGAGCTTAATACCTTTGTTTCTGGAAACATGCCATCGCTGTCATTAGCCTGTCTGGGGGCTGGTGCCTTTGCTTAGGCTCTTCCTGGTGGCAAATAGAAATTTGGAACTGAAGAAGCAGGTGCCTTACCATGATCTTACATTTTAATGAGAAAAATTTTCATCTCAAGTGAGTGAAGACACTTCAGTGCTTCTTCTTTGTTGAGTACTTATGCCAATGAATTTTCTTGAGGCTGTAATCCAGACCTGTGCAGTTTAGCAGCTTTGTGCTATTGTAGTTAAAGTTACTTTTTGATCACTATTGGGTATGGTAGAAGTCATACAAAGAATGCTTTAGTAATGCTTTAGTAATGTTTGACCGGGGGGAAAAAAGGAGTGAAGATGCAGTAGAATTAGAAAACTGTTGCTTTCTAAGTGCCACTGAAGTGGTTCTCATCTTCTGCCAGATATCTATCCAGACCTTGGCAAGTTTTCTGTAGATGACGTCCTTGAAAATGCCTTTTGGGTCACACCACGCTTGGTGGCTGTATTTTCTTCAGATGATAAAAGCATATTTGATCTGATGAAGAAGTTTTTTAAATGTCCTTTTAAATTATTTGCTGTGTGTTTACTGTATCTTAGCACAGCTGAAGCTGGAGATGTTATATCATAGAATGGTGTGGGTGGGAAAGGACTTAAAGATCATCTAGTTCCAACCCCCTTGCCATGGGCAGAGACAACTTCCACTAACCAGGTTGCTAAAAACTCCATCCAACTTGGTGTTGAACACTTCCAGGGCATCCACAACACCTCTGGGCAACCTGTGCCTACCTCATCATACTCACAGTACAGAATTTCTTCCTAATATCTAATCTAAATCTACCCTCTTGCTTAAAACATTACTCCCCATCCTATCACTACATGCCCTTGTAAGAAGTCCCTCTCCAGCTTTCCTGTAGGCCCCCTTTAGGTACTGGCAGGCTGCTATAAGGTGTTTCCAGCATCTCCTTTTCTCCAGGTTGAATAACCCCAGCTCCCTCAGCCTGGCTTCATAGGAGAGGTGCTCCAGTCCTCTGATCATCTTCGTGGACTCCTCCTGTGGACTTGCTCCAAGAGGTCCATGTCCTTCTTACATTGGGGCTTCCAGAGCTGAATGCAGCGCTGCAAATGGGGTCTCGCAAGAGCGGAGTAGAGGGGGAGAATCATTTCTCTCAATCTCCTGGCCATGCTTCTTTTGATGTAGCTCAGGATGCAGTTGGCTTTCTGGGCTGCAAGCACACATTGTCGGGTCACATTGAGCTTCTTGCCTATCAGCCCCACCGAGTTTGTCTCGTCAAGGCTGCTCTCAACCCATTCTCTGCCCAACCTGTATTTGTGCTTGGGGTTGCCCCAACCCACGTGCAAGACCTTGCACTTGGCATTGTTGTACTTCATGAGGTTCACATGAGCTGACCTCTCCAGCCTGTCAAGGTCCCAGTAGTCTGTAGAGCAGACTATATAAAGTCTGTTGAATAGTCTATAAATATCTACATTGAATAAAATAGTCTATATAATAGACTATTTTGTGTTTTAGTCTGGTTTTTCCTTTCATCTTCAGGAGAGTGTGATGCTAATGCATCTTTAAAAGATAGTTTGGGGGATTCCAGTGTCCTATGTGCAAACCAGATTACTCAAACACTTTGTCTTTACCCATGCATGAAAGATCACGTGTTGCCTGTTGCAGGGCTTGGTGGAGTGTTGTGCCACAGGCTACCAAAAGCCAGTGTCAGATCTGGTGCTCTTTTTGTCTTTGACTGCCCTGTGGGATGTGTTACTCTCAGAGTATGGCCATGAGAGAGAGAGAGACTAGTTCTGCAGTTCCAATCTGGGTTACTTGTTGCGGAGTAGTGATGCTGAGCACACACGTCTTTAGCCTGGAGGGAGGAATCTTTCTCTGCACAGATTCCTACTCAGGCATGGCTTGGATTTCAGTGCCACATCAGTACCAGTTAACATGGGCTTTGGCGGTCTCTGGTGCTGAACTGTCAGATGCATCCTGCTCAGGTGTGATGTACTCTCAGCTTTCAGGAGGAGTAAGGGTACATAGCCTGTAATGTATACAGAGCTCACAGGTCTGTCAAGGGAAATGAACTGCAGCAGTACAGAACAAGGGACAGTTGTCTTCTTGGCTTCCTAGTGCTCTGCTTCCTCGGGAGCTTGCTGTCCCACCCAGCGTGCCATCAGACTAAGGGACAAGCAGGGCAGGTGAACCTGATTCCATCATCTTTAGCTTTCAGGAACTCACCAATAATTAGCAGAAAACTTACAGGGGACTCTAGTTTGAGTCCCTGGTGCATGCACTACTTGTTTTGTCTGTCTCATGCTGAGTATTAATTGCACAGTACCTATAGCTAGTACCTTCCAGCAACTTGGATTAGCCTAGCTGAAGCTCTGCTACTCTGTTTTTGAGTGCCAAACTCGATGGGCTTTTGTCTGTCCTTTCCTCCTTGCAGCTGGGTGGAAATGAAGACTCAGGGCATCCAGGTTGAAGCACAATGTTGTAGCCCTCCACACACTTTCACTAACAAGGTTCAGAAAGGAGCATTCTGAACCATAAGGTATTCTGTCCATTCCAATGTATCCGCTTTCAGAGGACCTTTCTTCAGTTATGCAGTCCCATACCATCTGACATCCAGCATTGTGAACTTGTTGTTGAAAAGGAACTTGATAACTAGACAGCAAAGGAAAACCTGAGTTTTACTTTTAGGCCAGTATCTTTCTTTGGCGTATCTTTGACTGTACAGTTCTTGAGGTTGGTGACACTTCCCATTTAACATAAATGCTACAAACTATCCATGACTGAAGTAGCATTTCCTCTTTGTGTGTTCGGTGCCTTAGAAGTAAATACATAAACCATAAAAGAAAAGCGTATGACACGTGAACATCTGCTTACGAATACCATGGAGTCCTCTTCTTAAAATGGGAAGTCATTATGTGTGGCTGTTAAATGTGGTCAGATGAGCTGGGTAATCCGAGTCTGTTGCTCTGAAACCTAGGATTTGTGCCAGATGACTTTGCATTTTCACTTCTGCTTGTTTGTTCAAGGCCTTAAATTTAATGGTTCAAAACAATTAGCTATTATGTAAGCCTACTGTTAACAAATGGAACAAGCATATCTTTCATTTTTAAAAAAGCCAGAATCCGAGAAGGATGGAGTCGTTCATTAAGTGCTGTGGAAGGGCTGACAAATACAGGCTTTTGTCTCCAAACAAAAAGAGCTGGACTGATGGTCACGCTGCTGCTCTGGTTCCGAGATCATTCAGAAAAGAGCTGCATAGTGTTTTGTCATGCTGCCATAAGCTACAGCTTTGCGAGTGATGAGAGCCTGGTGTGGGGAAGCCCAGTAAACACATGACAGATGTGCCTTTGTCCCAGTGGTGCGATGCTTCTAGGTGAAGTGGCAGTGGTGAAGGAGTTGGGAGAGGAGGAGGTACAAGGGAAGATGGCAGAAGCTGTTTTTTGTAAGAAAGGAGTCTGTAATGAGGCAGAGGAGGTGGTGGGGATTGGAGCAGGTCTGGGGCAGAGCAACAGGGCTGATACCAATGTACTACGCAAGTGCAGAACGTGCCCACAGAGTCTTTTTCTAGGTATAAAGGAAGAGGTGGGGACTGGGACAGTGAAGGTTTGGGGCTGTAACTTCAGTGTGTCAACTAATCTTGCCTCTTGCCACATGTCTTGTAGGCCTCGGGGTAAAGAGATCTCAAGGATTAATCGAATACTGCTGGTGGCTTTTCCAGTTTGAACATCAGAAAGGGAATTCATAAATCATCTGATGCCTGTAAAATTTCCCGTGTGCAAGTAGTAAAGCCAAGTGGTATAAACCAATGTAAGAAGCTTTGGACACTCCTTACTAAATCAGACGTTTCTTTGTTGTTTCTTTCGCCACCTGGCACCAGTGGAAGGGTGCTAAGAGGTATGTGACACAGGAGTAAGTGAAGTCAAACAAGCTTTGCAGCAATCTTGTACAAGCTGGCATTTGCCAAGGCCTATGGAAAAGGTGTTGCAGCAGCTTAGAGGAGCTTAGATAAGGCTAAGCTGTGTTCGTAGATGGATCATTTCTATTTCTACATAATACAGAATCCAGAGGCCTGAAAGAGCCTGGACATGAAACCATAAAGCTTTGGGTAGACCAAAGGCATCCAGGACTTAGACCTGTGACACCTGGTGGCATCGTCCACAGCGATAAATATGAAGGGCAGATTCTTGAGCTGTTGCCTTTGAGTTAGTGAGATGTCTACAAAAGCATGCCGGACATGCCAGAACTTTACAAATGAATCAGAAAGGACAAACCCGGAAAAAAGCAGGTGACCTGAGGTTATCTGCTTTGTAAAAAGAGGGGAGGGAGGCAGTAGTGAGGGCGGAGCTCTGCGCAGTTATAGGGGCTGCTGGGGATAGGAGAGGGGTCCTGCCACGGGTGCAGAAAGTATTGCTGAGAGGCGACCGCCAGTAAGGACATGATTGAAGAGCAGCACCCACACCCAAGGGCTGTCTTGGCTGCTGGCATAGGTCAGAGCTCTGGACGGACGAAATTCCTGATGGTGACTATAGGCAATCCATTCAGTGAGTGTGGTTTAGCGGTGCAGAAAATAGTATGGATTCCGTGTGAGTACTGGGCAGATTAGCAGTCTATAGCAATTCCAGGATGTCAGAAGGAATCCCCTAGGTCCCTCCATCCTGTGAGGGCAAGCCCCTGCGGCGGAGAGGGGACAGACCACAGCTATGATAAGCAGTAAAGGGTTGATGCTTGTTCCATGCTTCTGAGGAAGAGCTACCTCCAATGGGATGTACAGTATAATTACAGTCAACTCTGCTTTGCTAACTTCACTAGGGTTTTGAAACAATCTTGGCACTGGGTTAGCCCATCCCTGCAGGGTTTCCATTTCAGTTTTAAGGGTAAGCCTCTCCTGAAGTTTTCCTTCTCAAGACTGAAGTAGCAAATTGGGCCAAGTTCAGTTACGTAGCTATTGAGCAGAAAGAGTGACATTATGAATTCATAAGAAGGGTGCAAGGAAAATCTGACCTTTGGTACAGTATCCTCAGTTTTCTGTGGCTATTTAGTGCTTTTCGTGGCTTTGTCTTCCTGTTTGTTACAAATCTCCAGCCTTACTGCTATGTAGAGAACGTGCGCATCCAGAATGATGGTTTGTATTATGGTCTCCAGTTGCTGATGCAGTTATTTTAAGAAGTCATTTTTTATTTATGTGCTAATGTATTGTATGCATCCATAGTATTAATAAAAACATAGGCTTTTGCTTTAATGGTAGGCGATATTAGAAGTAGCTTTCCCAGGTAAAATACTCAATAACATCATTTTTTTCTTTTGTGCGGACAAAACTTTACTCTCTCTTGATTAATGCAGACATAAGTTGACATATTAGTATTAGTTCCAAATTCTAATCTTGTTAAATCTACAAATCTAAGTTGAGCTGTTCCACTTGCACTGATTAATAACTTCAGTCCAAGTTTCCTCTCAAATTCTCTGTTGGCTTTTTCAATGAATGTGCATGTGTGCATGGCTGTAACACTTAAGATGCCTTAAATCTGTTTCAGATTTGTTCACCACAGCTAATTTAAAACTCCTTAGGGATTGGTTTGATTTAAGTGTGATTACTAGCAAAAGTGGAATGTAATGAATTAAAGATTATCCAAATCTGCAGTACATGTTGTTAACTGCTTGCCTAACTAGGTCTTACATCATGTCTCTGTAAAGGTAATATTATCTATGAATGTACACCTTGAATATAATGTCACAGTAGGTAGAAAATACCATCTTTCCAGCAGCTGGAGGGAATTAGAAATTAAATCTCATGGCAAAAAAGCTCTACTTGATGACTAGAAGGAGGACAGAAAGACTTCAAGCTGTTGTACTTTATAACTGCTTCAGCCCTTTCCCTAAGCAATGGGGACTGTGTAGGGGCTGACTTCTTAGCGCTGCATTAGCATCAGACCATTCTGATGCCCTGTGTTGGTTTCCATTTAGGAGTTATCTAAAAATATTTAAATACCCTTAAATTTTACAGCCACACTTACATCTTTCACAGTTACCGTATGTCATGCACTCTGAACAGATTTTGTGTGTTTGCAGACAGATGCAGCACTATAAAGGGTCTATTCATCAACCTCCTGACAGCTAATGGAGAGCAGGAGAGATTTTGCTGGTGGTTGGAGCATTTTACTTGGTATTAACAGTAGTGACACATCTGGGAGGGAGAGTTATGTGACACTATCCTCTTCTTCCAGTCAGCCTCTCTGATAGCTGCTTTGGTTGCCTTTGCAATTTGTTGTTTCCCAGGTTAATGCTGCCTCTCTCGATTTCAATTCCAACAGTGCAGTTCTGAATATGCAATGAAAATATTATTAGGATCATGGTAACTTTATTCTGCTGCTCCCCACCCCCACCCCCACGTCCTTTTTTTTTTTTTTTTTAGCAAAGCTCTAAGCAGCAGCAAGGTCACTGGAGCTGTCTGAAAAGATATTTTGATTCCCTGCATATCCCGATAACCACAGAAGTGGGTTTTACTAAAAGCATTTAAATAAAATTATAAGGAATTTAATAGACTTTTAGGGGTGATGGCTGACTTATTTTATATACAGGTGGAGCCTAATCAGATTTTTTTTTTCTCCCTTCAGTTCTTTCCATACATCCTTCTGCTCGTTGCTATCCTGCTGTATCTACCATGTTTGTTCTGGCGCTTCACCGCAGCACCTCACCTTTCTTCAGACCTGAAATTTATTATGGAAGAACTTGACAAAGCCTATAACAGGGCAATCAAAGCTGCTAATAGCATTCGCGGTGGGGACCCCAGGGACCCTACCGACTTGGTTCCAGCTGTTAATGAGAACTTGACACAGAGGTAAGATGTTTGGGCTTGGCTTTCTTTGGTCTTTTCCTTAAGTTCTTAAGAGATGTGAAACCTGCACTATCTTAGAAATTCATTGCAAAGGTTTGAATGGTGACCTGGTATTTTTAAATTTGCTTAAAAATAAAGAAGATACCTGAAATCATTATTGTGGGCACTTGGAGCTGGAACTTATAACTTTCTTTTTTCAAAGAAAACTCATGATGAGCTCTTCAGATCACTAAGTACCTAAGATGTCATGATTTCTTCAGTTGTAGTAGGTGTGAATTAGTTTTACCCACCACAGCATAAGAAAATGGGGATGGCTGCAGTCTTCAGTTCTCAATGTTCTTGACAGTCACTTGCACGCTATGAGCAAAGTCTGTTACTTGTCATCTCCTGTCCTTTCAGATCTAGGTATGCAAAGCTTCTGTTTAAAGAAAATAAACCAACAAAACAATAAAAAAACCTCCTCAAACACCAAACCCCAAAAAAGCAAAACTCCCCTCTCTGATCAGATTGGTGCATGGTTCTAACCAGATCCAGTTTTGTTTCATCCTAGGTCAGGGAACCTGTTTCTCTTTGCATGTGAGGCAGTGATTGCAAGCAATGCAATGGGGACTTAGGTCAGTTCTTTAAAATGTGGACTTAGGGCTTGACAAGTAAAAAGCTTCCAGTGTGCTATTGTTGAACAAGTGCTTGGGAAGTCTGCTTTTCCTCATGGATTTGCTTACTGTACCTGCTTCATATGGGAAAAGAACAAAAATATTTTTTCACTGTGAGAGCTATACTTTTTTTCCATTTTCCAGAGTTTCAGGTCTTTTGTCTCTTCAGTGGCTTTTCTGTGTTAGTGTCAATATTCTTCCTTTATCTGCTGTTCTGTTGTTTTTCTGTTGACTTCAATAAAACTACCTTTGATTTACCCTAATAAGAGGGAGTCCAATCTCGTGTCTATTTTAGAGTACTGATTTCTTTGAAATTTGGGGTAGGTGAATGCTGCAGCATCTGATCTATGTGATTTGTTGGGTTTTTTTCTCTCTCTTTCAGTTTGTGGGAAATATCTGAAAGCCACTTTAAATACCCAATTGTGGAGCAGTACCTGAAGACAAAGAAGAATTCCAAATGCTTAATAATTAAATACATTATCTGCCGTGTACTCACGCTAGTAATTATTTTCATTGCATGCCTCTACCTGAGCTACTACATTAGCCTCTCCTCTTTGAGTGATGAGTTTCTCTGCACTATCAAAACCGGGATCTTAAAAAACGACACAACTGTTCCAGAAGTGGTTCAATGCAAGCTTATTGCTGTTGGTGTCTTCAAGGTACTCAGCTATATTAACCTGATAGTCTATCTACTAGTGATGCCACTGGTAGTGTATGCAATGTTTGTTCCATGGAGGTGGAATCTGAGTATTCTCAAAGTGTATGAAATCCTGCCAACTTTCGATGTTCTGAAACTGAAGTCAAAGTGTTTTGATGACTTAAGCCTTTACCTCCTCTTTCTTGAGGAAAATGTGAGTGAACTTAAATCATTTAAATGCCTCAAAGTGCTGGAGAACATTGCAGTTTCTGAAAAGTTTGATGTCATGCAACTTTTGGTAAACCTTGGTACTATTAAGACAGATACCATAGATGGGAAGCCAGGAACAGCTGTGTTGGAGAAGCCTGAAGAAACAACTGCAGAAGAGCTGGAAAGAAATGCAACAGAGCTACAAGGTAAGGTGACCTGCTCTTTCTTTAAAAGAAAAATCAAAGAAAAAAAAACACCACAAAAAACGCTACACCCAAACCTGCCTGTATACAGAAATGAATAAGAAATCCATTAAACCAGAAATCCATTCATACAAAAGAAAGCAGGTTTCATCTAGATGTGTATTCCTTCCATGTGTATACCAAAACATTTTCATATATTCTACAAGCAAACAGACCTGCTTGGACCTTGCTCTGTTGTCTGCAGTATAACTGCTATAACTTCTTGTATGTGCCAGAAGATTGTGGTGCTGCAAGTCAGCGGCACAGGCTAGACGCTGAAGTGCCTGTTAAGTTGATAGTCCTTGCTGACCTCTCTGCTAGAGCAGCGAGAGGCTTCAGCTGTCTGAACGTGAACTCCTTAAACCCACCTGCATGGTAGAAGAGCACTAGACTGGTCTACAGTAGGTTGTGCTTGAAGAAGCTCCAGTGAGAAAGCTGGTGGTTTCAGGACATTTGATTTTCAGAGATTAGCTCAAAAGAATAGTAACTGCTGCTTTTGCTTTAAGCTTTTCATTCAGGCTTTGGCAGAAGTCTTAGATGAATGTAGAAATAAGTCTGATGGTCAGAAATGCTGCTGGTGGAGGAACAGAAAATGGCAAAAGAAGGGAAGTAGGGCTGCAGCCAGCAAACATGCTCCTGTTCCTTCTTACATGGAAAGGAAGATTGACTGTAAAGTGATTTTTGCCAGAATGGTCTGAGTCGATCGGGATTGGTACAGCTGTTCTCTGAATATTCCCACCAGTTCCTAGACATCTCTGCTCAGACAGCTCTGAGCAATCGCTGTTACATGAGATATATATAATCTTAGATTCTGTGCTAAAAAACGTGGCATATCTTAAATGTGATTCCAATTCCCTCTTCAAGTGCAGAATTAGAGAAGATAGGCCAAGTATCCAGGGAGGGGCATAAAGGGATGGAAGAGCTTTCTTCCTATTTGATGTGAGCATGGCCACTGTTGTAGCCATCCCCACAGAAGCAGCAGGACGCAAGTGGCTGCATCCCCTGAATGAAGTAGACCAGATTCTGTGGGCTATCACTTCACAAAGTCCTTCACTCATGGAAGTGAAGAAGCTGCAAAACGTTAAGCAGCTGACCTGGGTAGGGGAGCACAATGCTGAGGGCAAGTTAAACAACTGTTTCAAAGGCAGGAAAAAACACTTACTTTCTCTTCAGAAGGCTATGCCCTGTGCTTAATAAAAAAGAAGCAGCAGCACGCAGAGGGTAACTGTTCCTCTGTGCTTCGGTCAGGTAGTCCTGGTAGGCTGAGGTTTGGATGAGAAGCCAATTTATGTAAAAGGGGAACTCAGGACAAACAAGTAGAATTATTTTCAAATTTGAAGAAGCAGTTCTGGCAGCCAGCTCTAGTACAGCAGTTTGGAGTGATACTGACAGAAAATAGCTTTCCTCTTAAATGTGTCCGGTTTTGAAATGACAGGTGGGTGGGTTTTGATAGGAGAATTTAAAAGCCCAAGTTGGAGGTCTCCGCTCCGGGAGCTGAGAAAGCTAATAGAAAATCTGACTCATTTTCATCTGAAAGCAGAACTTATGAGACTGTTTTCTTCTCACAAAACCACTTCAAAGACTTGTCATCCTCCGCAGCAGGACAAACTCATGCTTGAAGCTCTCGTTAAAATGCGTTGCAGAAAGAAGCTGCATTTTGTGACCAGCTCCGGCTGGTGCAGCCCACTCCTTCTGCCGGGGTGCCGCTGCAGACCTCACCACCCACCAGCAAAGCTTCGCCTGCTTGTGGCTGGTTGCCTTGTCTTCCGTCATTTGTGGCATCAGTATGTTTTAACTAGTGACGGTGTTAACAGACCAGTGGTAGGTGCTGATTCTGGACCACAAGGGCAGGAGAGGCTGCGGGGCATCCTGCCGCTGGGTGCCACATCCAGGCTGCGCGGGGACAGCTGGAGGCTGCTCGGCAGCTCCAGCCCAGTGCAGGACAGCCAGCCTGGCAGCACTGGCTTGGTGGCAGTTCCTCTTCAGACCAGAACGTGTCAAGTGGTTTGATGGCCCTTTCACTTCTAAAGGTTTACTTTCTCTTTAGTTTTGACAGACCATGATGCAGGTGGCAGCGTGAGTCTGAGAGAAGATAAAAAACTTCGCCAGAGACTTACAGATTCTTCATGCTGATGCGTCCCCACCGCAGCAGGCAGGAGCTTCGTACTGCAGGAGGGCTTCTCCTCCACCTTTGCTGCGCCCAACACAAGGTGCTGCTCTGAATGCAACTGTCTTAATTCCTCAGAGGCCAAACTGGTTTACAGACTACTTGTTGTATAATAATCAGCAATCATGTACCTGAAAAAGCGTGTGGTAGACTTTCATTATTTATTAAAACAAAAACACACACACAAGGAACAACAAGAACAAAAGATTTCTACCATGAGTATAAAGTGACATACATTGAATGCAATTGAAGCTGCCAGCAGCAAAGAGCTAGTACTCTGCGGTACAGGGATGGGAAACACAACCCTGTAGGTAACAAGAAGAGATGGCCACATTGCATTCTGAAGTGTTGCTCTGCTGAGAGTGGCCCTCTCAGTTCTGGGGTTTAAGTGAGGCCCTGGAAAAGGTGGGGGTTTTTTGGTTTTGGGGTTTTTTTTTGTTTGGTTGGTTGGTTTTTTATGAGTCTGGTTAATCTGTACCAGGTGGTGGCTGGCCACTGATATTGACTGTGTCTTCACAGGAAAAATAGAGATTGCTCTGTTCAGCCTGAGATGTCTTAGTTAGCCATCTCAGCATTGATGTCAGATTAATTATTTGGCACTGATAGAAACGAAACTACAAACAGGCTTACTATAAGGGGGTACTATAAATGTCAGGGATTTTGATTTTTCTATGCATTCATAAATTAATAATGTCTTAACAGGGTTTTTTTTCTACAAAATGTAATGCTATGTAAGTTAAATGTTAGTTTAATTTCTATTTCTCAGTTATTTTGGTTTAGTGACTAACAAACCCACCTTGGAGTTTGGATTGAAAATCAGTGAATTTTGTAATGGTTTGTACAAGTTGTTTTGTAATGTTTGTATGTGGAATTTGTTTCAATGTGTTTGTAGTATCAATCACAATATTAGTTGTGCTGTTTTCCAAATTCCACTTGAGAAGACAGTCTTATTTGTATTACAGTAGCACCTGAGTGCCTCAGCAGAGCTAAGCACCGGATAGCCGAAGTGAGGTAGATGTAAATACAAGGAAAGTTTGTTCTACACACACACACTGTGACTTAATTTTAATTCAAGGTAAGATGCTGAACAGACAAAAGAAGGGGGAGCATTTTTAAATTGGAAAACTGTCCTGGTTTGTTATTTGACTGTTTTGGCAAAGTAGCATTCAGCTTTGATGTGATTCCCCCTACCCAGGACCTCTACCTTCAATGAACATTAAAATATCCTTTGTCTTGAATTTTAGATACAAGGTGAGGTGGGGGGGGGGGGGTAGCACCACAATAGCAGCGTGTCTCTTTCACAAATGTTATATGCTCACTTGTTTTTCTGTACTGTCCATGTAATTGAAATGTTTTGCCTGTCACCTCTTCCAAGTTGTCTTTATAGACAAAGTAGGACCTCTTTTATAGCTAGGTAGGACTTCCATTTTCTGGCTCACAGGAAAACAGAACAACATGCTGTTTTGTTCTCAACTGTTAGCCTTCTCCATGTGGCTGAGGATGAGGGGGAAAAGAAGTAATTGGTGTTACCATCTGCACAGAACTGTTTATGTGCTGCATTCAGAGAGGTAGTGCACTTACTTGAATTTTGGCAGCTGTTGTTAAACAAGTGGCTCCCAAAGTGCTGCCGTGCTATACCTTGGGCTAGTATTACAAGAACTCTTCAGTTATTACATGGCTTTCAGCTAAGAAAAACCTTATTTCAAAGAAAGTTTTAAAAGCCATAGTATTATGCTACCTCAGCGTAGGACAGTAGCACAGCTGCAGTCCTAATGGCTGTTGCATTACCAGCCAGAAACAGCTTGTGTTGGATACTGGTGGTCCAGTACTGCCGTATTTCTCCCAGCAAACCTACAGCCCCTCTGACCTTTCCTACATTGCTCTGTCTGTGCTGATGGTTCTTTATACGTGGTTAATGCAGATGCACATTGTGCATTGTGTGTTTTGAACAAGGAGCTATAGTGCAATACTAAGGTTTTGTGATGTGGATGTGTTTGAGCTGTTTGATTTAAGTAGAGTTCTGTCTTGAAAACTTGAAGCTCCTGAAAGCAACATATTCGTGTTTCCTGTTGGCTATGAACCTAACTTTTTACTAATTCCCCTTTCGTATTTAAAAATATGACTTGCTGCAGTGAATCTCTCATTGTCATCTAATGTGCTCAATAAAATATGTATCAATTCTTCTTGGTTATTTAAACAAAATCAATTTTATGAACTACAGTAGCATAAGTGACTGAAGGTTCCAGGAACAGTCGCAGGTCACCATCTAAAAGCCTGTAGTGCAACACATGTGGTCTGATGCTAAAACCCGTCAAACTTTTTGGACAGTAGTTATAATAGTGTTCTTTTAATTTTTATTCTCAGAAAATTGCCAGAGTAACATGGAAGCTCTGGAAGAGCGTTGCAAAAGAACCGAGACCCCCCGTCTTCCACTTCAAAGTGTTCCTAAAAGTTTAATTTCATTTCTTTGGTTACAAGAACTAGGAAAATCTTGTACTGCCCATCCTGACCCTGCCCTTTTATGAGGATTGATACACAGCAGGACTTGCCAGTTCATAAAACCAGCCCTTGTAGTACATGGCAAGTATTGACAAGTAACATGCTGAATTGAGACTTGGCTGGTGAAAGTGCCTACCTCCAGAGTCTGTACCCTATTGCTGGCTCACTCACAGGTGCAGTGCCTCTCTGAGCCTTTCCCAGGTCCTACATCTGTCCCCTCAGGCTCATACCATGCTCTCCATATGGCTCAGGAGGAGCATCTGAGAAACGATGGTCATTCCAGTAAGTCTTTCCTCCAGCATGGCTGGGGCTGTTTCCCCGCAGAGGACAGCTCTGTGTCCCCACACCCCTGGGCTGGGCAAAGGAGCAGGTTTTAGACAGTACAGAACAGGACTCCCGTTGCTCACTGCAGTATTCAAACACCTCTCAAGTGTTTTATAATAAAAAGGGCAAGGATTTTCTTTCCCTCCGCAGTTCTTTCTCAGAATTTTCTCAATCAAGCCCTGTTCTGAAGCTTGGGCAGGATAAAAAAACAGCCAGAGCACCAGAAGTGGCCTGAGGGTACCGCTGCAGGCTTTAGAAAGTGAATCCTCACTTTTCTAGAAAGCAAAACCCACAGTGTGCTTGGAGGAGCTCAGGAATGTAATAAATATCAAACCAATGAGGTTTCTTCTCTTCATCTCCACTGGCTATGAAAAAATACAGGAGGCAGCAGTGCAGATGCAGTAACCTACAGTGCAGTGAGATGACTCCTTCCTTAGTGTCCTGGCTTTCTTCAGCACTTTCCAGCTGGCATCCAAAGATGAGTACCTGTCTGAGACTGAGGATCAGAGGAGATCACCCCCAGACTTCCCATATTCTCTTTGGTCTTTTCCATAGAAGAAGTATCGTCTCTGAACCCGAAATATCCTCATCTGCACCTGCTTATAACACATTTTTCAGATGAACTTTACAAACATCATTGAAACAGGAGTTAGGTCTTATTGCTAACTCACATCATCAAAGAAAATCTCAATTATATTTTTCAGAGTGGATCCATTGAACTCCTTCAGCTCCTCCAGAATTTTTGCCAGGGTTGCCATATTGGTACCAGGAATTCCATGTTGGAAGAGAGCTTACTCATCCAGAAAACCAGAGGGAGTGGGTGGAAGTCTCACTGTCTTAGGCCTCCATGCTTTTCTATCCTGCTGCCCAAAAACCACAAAAAGCCTTAGACTTCCCCTCACCTGTATGCACACATCTAGGCGTCTTCAGGTCAACAGCTTTTCCAGGAGCTCCCCCAGGTCTGATACCTGCTGACACAGAGACCCATATAGCCACAGGGTATCCAGAGGAGCACCTCAAATTGGTCATTTGGGAAGTGTGTTGGACCTCCTCATGTTGACCTAAGACCCAGAAGTGCTGGTCAAACACTTCATTGCTTTTGGAGGAGGTCCATCACGACAGCCATAGCCACAGTGGTCTGAGTTGCAGAGAAGAAAGGGACAACTTCTTTTGGTCAGACTGAAGTTCCTTGTTCATACACAGCATCCTGTAGAGACAAGTTCCTGAAGAGAGATTTCCCTTCTTCCTCTGGAGGAAAGGTCATTCTTTAGGGGAGAGAGAACAGCTCCCTGCTTTCACAGCCTGGCATTGAGCTGCACTTCAGCACGAATTTCCCAGACCCTGCCTGGGCTCACGGGCTCACGAGAGGGATGGAAAGCTGGAATCCAGGCACACTGTCTACCAACCCAGAGGGGTCTGATACTCCCGTAGCAGCAGCAACAGTTTTCCTCCACCTTTAGCTACTTTCTTAGACAAACTGCTTCCTGCTGAAGCACGTCTCCTCACATGCCGTTACTGTGTAGAAGGACCGATGAGCTCTGACATCTCAGAGCTGCTGCCAAAGGCCCACAACATCAGCAGTTCTCACCTCTTCCTCTTCACAGATCAGACAGCAAAGTGCTGCAAAACCCGGCTGCCCTCATTCAAGGGAAGGAGCATCACTCCCACACTCTGAACAAGATATTTGTGTCTTCAGAACAGCATCAAAAGATGGAGGGAAAGATAATGTCAAAAGTATATGTCAGGGAGGCTATCTGGCGTTAGCAACCAATGTAGTCGTCCCAAGCTACAGCACTGTGCTCCTTAGGGTTTAATCACAGGTCAGTTTTTAATTCAAGGATAAGGTACGAAATGTCCTGAAATACCTTCATTGAAACGCTGAGCTGTTTCTTTCCTCCTCTTCCTCCTTACTACACCTTCTCCTCTGCCAAGGCTTCTTGCAGGAGGCTGAGTGGTCGGCGGCCACTGATGTCCTTCCAGACCACAGTGGCCTCCCAGGCTTCAGGCATTGTCTCTGTGTTCCCAAGACAGTTCAGTGCGGCAAATGATGAGGCAACCCTGAGCTCACAGCCCTCTGATTCAGCACTGGGCACCTCGGGGGGCAGGGAGGAGTGCCTTCTCCTGGTTCTCAGAGAGTGTAACAGCAAAGCAGGAGGTGGAGGTTGCTGGACCATTGCTGGTAGCAAGTTTGCTGAAGGTCATGAAGACCTACTTAGAGATTTCCTCTGGGGGCTTCATGTGAGACCTTGCAGCTCACAAATGATGTATTTGAAGCGACAGTGGGCCAGACACGGCAGAATGTCACTAGAAGCTCGTCTCAGTTCTTCCCCTACAACGTAAAAAGAACCATGAAAGAAAACAGTAAGCAGGAGAAAGCCTGAGGCAGCAGGTGAGGTGGAACTAGCCATCAGTGATTGCTTGACTTCAGCTCTTCATCTCCGTGTGTGAGGTAACAGTGAGACAAGTCCCATCTCTCCTGAGAGACCTGCCAGTTACAGATACTCCCTGTATCTGTACTTTTAACTGTCACCACTTTGACCCTTTGGTGAGGGTAAGCACTTCAGCAGACGTTAAATTACCAGTTAATTTGCCCCATTTGCAGTTCTGTGGTATTCTTTTCCAAGAAGGTTCAACCAACAAGCCCTGTCTAGAGGAGAGGCCAGCTGGGACATTCAGTGCAGCAAGGGAGGCACTGCCAGTTTACAGGTAGGTAAAAAAAAAAAGGAATGTAATGCAATTGTCCATCATTTAGGAGCAACTAGAATGCCTTCCCCCTGCATGGGCCTTGAGTACCATTCAAGCAGGACTTGTTCACTGCAGGAACTTTGAGCCTGCCTGTCCCTGTCGCAGCAGAAGTCTTAGGCACATTCTGCACTTGTGCAAGGACTGTGCAGGATGCAGCACTTTCTCTTTAAGGAGAAAGCTCCACTGGGGAAGAGTTAAGAGCAGGATTTGGGAGCCACTCTCAGCTAGAAACCTTTGAAGACCTTTCGTATTTTGCAAAAAACCCTGCCCCAAACCAGGGCTTTTTAAATTCAAAGGACAGCCAGATCATTCTCCTGCCCCATGAGATTAATATTATTAAGTTGACGATAGAAGCAGCCTCTGCAGGGAAATGACAACCATTTGGAGAACAATAAAGGAGGATGCCTGAGAGATATTCCAGCACATTTCTATTCAAAAAGCTCAAATTGTTCTCCCCATTATTTTGAAGATGAAATTTGGTATAGACTTAGCAACGGGCTCTGTGCAAGGGCTGTGTTTTTAAGCCTTTAAAAAAATAATACTTTTCTTGTGTACAGGAAGGTCAGGGAAGCAGACAAAGAAATTCTATGGGGCAAAAAGCAGCCTTTGCTGCATTAGGGCAAAATGACTGCAAGAGTTGAAGGAATGGAGTATTGCCTTGGAATGAGAAGCCAAAATTTGGGAGAAGACAACACCTCCAGAAGAAGAAGATGGAAAAGGTGTGACCCCTTCCAAGTACTGGGGGAGTCCTAGGTCTCATCATTTCTCTGCTGTTAGCAAACATTCAAATCCCTAGGCAAAACTTCCCATTTTTGCCCTGTTTGTTAACTATGCATGAAGGACAGCATCCTACCATTGCTGTCAGATAGATGGATTAGAAGAAGTTATTACATTTCCAGCCTTTCTGAGAATATATCCAGGCATCAATAAAATGACACACAAAAGACTTTTCCTTTGTTCCTATACATGATTTTGAACCATGTTGCTCTCATAATCTCAGTTCCAGGCATCATGAGTACAAGATGCATTTGCTCTTCTGTTTCTCTCTGTCCCCGTTTTATAAAACAGGGGTGATAGCACCACTTCATGAAATGGGGACATTCTAAAAAAATGTTAAGTGTCAGAACAAGCAAAGGTTTCCTCAATGTAACTGAGTGCCACAACAAAGCACTCTAAAGTGCTCTGAAGAAACCAATTCCCTGCAGAACAGGGTTTGAAAAGGATACCTACCCATAGTTGATAGAGAGGAGAAAGAAAATATTAAATAACTGCTTTTGAACACTGTTCTGTAAATCAGATAAGGCAGAGCATCATGAAAACCTGGCATGTAATCCTGTAACCGAAAGCTGTATCATTCATGAATGCAATGGGAAGCAAACTAAAGAGTGAAATTGTAGTTTCACTTTGTAATATTACTGTTCTTTTAAAATCTTCCTTCACTGAAAGGGTTGTCAAGCACTGGACCAGGCTGCCCAGGGAAGTGGTTGAGCCACCATTCCTGGAAATGTTTAAAAGACACAGTGCTTAGGGACATGGTTTAGTGGTGGACTTAGCAGTAATAATAATAATAACAATAATAACAACAACAACAATAACAATAATAATAATAAAGACCTTTATTAATAATAATAAAGGTCTTTTCCAACCTAAACAATTCTACAATTCCATAATGTTACACAACACTGACTTTCCATCAGTATCAAAGAAATACTGACTCCAGAGAAACAGAATGAGAGAAACGTTCATTTTTCTCACCTTGTGTTAAAGTAATGGAGAACTGTAACAGAGCATGAGATTTCAGCAGGCTACAATTGCCTAAAACATATTTGATTTTTAAGCTGAGAAACAAGTCCTGCTCTAAGGGTGGATGCTGCATAATGTAATGTGGTGACACCTGAAACTCAGTCTGTGGTTCCTCCAGGAACATTTGCAGCATTGTGGTTTTCGTCCTAAGGGATTTCTTGAAATGTTACGAGGATTGTTATCCTCACACACAAACGGTTTCCTTATTGTTTTATCATTACCTTGTGAAATGACTGACAGTCACCTCTCAGGAGATCATCTGGTCTGACAAGTGTGCAGCCCATAGAGTTATTTGATTTAGCTAGTACAACGATGAGGTACCAAGGCTATAACATCTGGAAATGCAATTGTTGGTGGTACAGCTGTTCAAAAGCTAGTTATTCCTTTTGGATTTTCTCTAGAGGGAGATGCTTTTTGGGAAAGAACTGAGCAAGTTTGCGGGTGAGGCAGAACTTAGGAAACAAAGCATGCTTCTTGGAGGAACATAATAATGCAAACGATAGTAGATAGCTCAAGGGGAATCAGAGATTTTCTGGACATTGTTGCAATTCTAAGGCAATCACATCAAAGCCAACTGGGTGGCTGAGAGAGAAGTTATCAAAGCGTTAGATTGGAATTTGGTTCGTTTTTCCTCACAATGGAATATTTGACTGAATATATGTGGTGGTTTAACCCCAGCCAGCAACCAAGCACCACGCAGCCACTTGCTCACTCCCCCTCACCCAGAGGGATGGGGAGAAGAATCGGAAAGGAATGTAAAACTCGAGGGTTGAGATAAGAACAATTTAATCGGTAAAGCAAAAGCCGCGCACCCAAGCAAAGCAAAGCAAAGCAAGGAATTCGTTCCCCACTTCCCGGGGCAGGCAGGGGTTCGGCCATCCCCAGGGCAGCCGGGCTCCGTCACACGTAACGGTTACTCGGGAAGACAGACACCATAATGCCAAATGTCCCCCCCTTCCTTCTTCCTCCCCCAGTTTATATACTCAGCATGACGTCATATGGTATGGAATTCCTCTTTGGCTGGCTTGGGTCAGCTGTCCTGGCTGTGTCACCTCCCAATGTCCCATGCCCCCCCAGCCCTCCTGCTGGCAGGGCCCAAGGAACCAAAAAGTCCTTGAATTAGTATAAACATCACCCAGCAACAACTGAAACCATCAGTGTCATATCAACCTTGTTCTCACATCAGAGCCAAAACACAGCACTGCACTAACTACTAAGAAGAAAATTAACTCTATTCCAGCTGAAACCAGGACAATATACCAAATTACTAGGAAACTTTTTAAAGTAATTACTCTATTAAACACGAAAAATTTGTATTTCTTAAGTGACAAACTGTAATGAAAAGAATAAATCTATTATGGCTTTATATCATTAAATATTCACATATTAATTTGCTTCAAAACATTTTCATGTTTTCAACCCTCCCCTGAAGGACTGTGACATACAGCTCACATTGTAACACTTGATTTATTTTTTTGGTAGTAAAATTTGCATCATCTCTTTTGTGTCTCCAGGTTTTTTGATGTGAGCCGCCTCACCTGTTTACAAACTCGTTATAACATTGAGATTAACCAAATACCTTCATGCAAACAAAATCCCTTGCCAATGAACAAGCTCCCACTCAACTCAGCTGCCCGCTGAATTAGTCCTCTAAAGTCGGAGCCTCACTCCCCACGTAGTCCAGGGAAAGTGGTAGGTGCCTTTGAAGGCATTTGAACAGGTACCCAGTCCTGGGATGAAACAGCCTGGGCTTGCTGTGTTTGTACTATGGTTTTAATTGCTTTAGCTCTTGCACACTTAAAAATTTCAGATAACCAAAGCAACAGAAGTGAAATCTTTCAACAGCAACAAAATAATTGGGGTATTTGTTTGCTTTTTCCCCCTTAGTGGTGCTAAACTGGGATGAGAGAATTTTATGATGCTGCACAGGTCAGAACAGCCCCTCTGTGCCTGGAGCCTGAGCTGCAGGGTGGGAACAGACCCGAGGGGTACTTGGGTGCTCGACAGTAGGAATGTGCTTGCACTGCCAAACAGGAGTGCCAGGGACCCAGCTGAAGGTTTTGGTCCCTGCTGCCCTCATCGTTCAAATGTTAGCTCATTCCTGAGCCCTGTCTTGGGCTCTCTCCAAGGCAACTTATGGTCAAGCCTCTGGGAACAGTCCACTTCCAGAGCTGCTCCCAAAAGGCAGCAGGGATGAGACCATACCGGTCTGGTTCCCACTACCCTACACGTCCCTCCAACACATCCCATCACGTTGTGTACCTTCAGAGACTCTAATGCCACGTTTTTAGACATCCAATGCATGTCCTTAGCTTCATATTATTAATAGCTATTCTGGTGGCCTCTGGCAAACGTGACATTATAGCACTTTCAACTGAAAAGCATTAAAAAATGTAATTATATCTTAATATCCCCATAGGCCTGTGACCCTCGGGGCTCAGAGGCAAGGACTGTGTGCCATGACATAGCTGCAGCTAGGCCTACACACTGTGGAAACAAGTGCGTTGACACCTTAAAGCCTGGAATCGGTTGTAGACCTTCGGTTATTTAGTTGGATGGGCACACCTGTCTCGTCCTAAAAAACCCTGCCTGCCAGACACAGACTGCGGAGAAATGGTACACCTAAGATGTGGCTGAGAGACTGACCTGAAGGGTGTGGAACCCTCCATGCACTTGTTTTGTAGACTAAGGCGATTTTTCTTGTGGTCGGGACAGCTGCAGCGATGACTGGATCCTCCCTGCCTCCTCCCTAAGTGTCGCTAAAGGCTTTGAGCTTGAGGCAAGAGGTTTGACCCCACCGTGCTCCACAGCAGCTCACAGAAATCCCTTCAAGCCTGCAAACCAGAGGGAAGGCTGGGGGGGAACACGATTCCCAGAAGAAGAAAGGATAGGCCAAAGCATTTCCCTGTTTCTGTTTCTCTAATGCCGGCCCAAACCCGCTCTCCAGCCCACCGTATCACCCTGGAAAGGAGCAGGGGCTGCCATTGCTCTGCAGGGTGGGGAAAGCTGGGGAGAATCCCGTTCTCGTCCCCCTTTGGTGGTATAAGGAAGACCAGGAAAGAGGATTGCAAGCTACCCGGCGATGATGTACCAGACACAGCGGCTGCGGGAGGTGCGAGCTCCCTGGCCAAGCCTCTGGGAGCTGCCGCACCAGGTGGGTGCCTCTGCGGGTGCCGGCTGTCACAGCCCGGTGGCCTTGATACAAGGCTGGCAGACTGCGTCAGCAGCAGAGCTGGCTACACCGTCTCATCAGCACTCAAGAGATTCATGAACATGGCAGTCGTGAATAATAAGTTATTCTCAGTCTCCTGGGAAACTGCTATTCTAAAACTCTTTGTGTCCACATACGGCTTCTAGGCCGGTCTATTTAGAGGGCTGAGACACGCCTGAAGCTCCTGAAACACTTTTCCACTGCCTGACACTTTACAGCAGCCATTCACTACTTCTTTTTAAGTCCATGAAGATCTAATTTTAGTGGGAATATCTGCCTGTGATGCCTGTGCTTGCAGCGCACAAGTAGAGACAACAGAGCTGAAACTCACCCAGTTAGTCCACACACGGGTCACGGCTCAGTGCTGGGTAGGTTTACCTACGCATGTCCAAGAGCTGTACAGCTTCATCCAACTGTTGCCGAGCTCACCATGAGCTCCCAGTTCAGCAGCTTCACCCAACAAAGGTAGCTTGCACCTTGGAGCAAGCTGAGGAGTCTCTTCTTCCACAGAGCAGACATCTGTAGCTGGCAAAGATGTTAGGGTATCACACTGTGGTCCATTAATGACTTCTGTGAAGGACATAGCCAGACTATTTTAATTGTGGTCTACCCAAAATAGATCAAAAAACATCTTGAAGTTTCACATGCAATATGCAAATGTTTAAGAATCTCAGTAACTGAATGATGGGGGTGAGTAACTGCTCGCTCTTTGTGGTACTGAAATGTAGACAGTGGCATCAACCTTTGCTAAGCAATTTGAGCTCCAGAGATGAAATTCACATTTGTATTAGCTAGTTGTGGCTAGTTAAATACATTCATTAAGGAAATTAGGAAGAGGTTTATTCTTATCAGAAAACTGTGATTTCTGTGAAATCTTTGGAACCTCTCAACATTTTCCCCATAAGAACAGTGAAAGTAAAGATAGTGCAGAGATGGCATTAACGTTCCTGAAGCTCCAGGAAATTGCTGTATTTTTAGCAGCCCTCTTCTCATCTCCATCAATCAAGAGGAGAACATATTCATCCCATGCTGACAGGAGAAGGGGTAGGCTGCCCTGCACTCAGAGACAATACCGGAAAAAAACCCACCACTAAAGCTGATGTTAATTTCTTCTGTGTAGGAGAAATCCATCATCTTTTCCTTGGGTGATGATCTCAGCATGCTTCAAGGAGTGCTGGCTTCCTTTCACATATTACAGCAAGAGGCTCTGACTGTGCTATGCGCTGTCAGTTTTGTCTGTGCTTTATGAAATATCCCTCTGTTGGATGCAGGCAAAATGCTTCAGCTATTTGCTGCTTTCCTTTGGATGAGACAGTCTCTGAGCCAGCTTACTGCTAATTATTGCAGGCATAGAAAAGCGTAGGTGAAGAAAAAAACCCCTCATTTAATAACTTTTTTGGCTGCAACAGAAATTTCTCTATCACAAAAAAACCACATGTAGTGGAATCAAAAAAGTTGTGGATTTTTTCTGCTCAGCACCACAATGTCTAATGCAGTGGCAGCTCATGCTCTGCCACTAAAGTCTTCGAGACTACAACAGAACTGGCCTGCTTCCCAAGAGACTACTGCTAGTGTACGTTAAATATTATGATGAAGAGTCTGGGGAAGGTTTGAATTCAAGGATTTAATTGGGAAGACACTGTAAGTCACATTATCTGTGATGCAGATAAATAAAAAAAACCCAATAAAAGAAAT
Source organism: Falco naumanni (assembly GCF_017639655.2). Lineage (NCBI taxonomy): Eukaryota > Metazoa > Chordata > Aves > Falconiformes > Falconidae > Falco > Falco naumanni. The sequence goes on along the minus strand of NC_054055.1, from coordinate 27,100,993 downwards.
AATTAAAATAAACCAAACCAAAATGAAATAAAATGAAATAAAATAAAATCAAATCCCAGCTCCACTGTCCAAATCCCCTTCATCACTCTGGACTACTACAGGAGGAATGCCAAGTGTAAGCATGAGAGATGGCTCTCCTGTTCCACTTGAGATGTGGCAGGGAGTACCTGAAATGTTCTGTTTCAGGCATCATTTTTCAGGAAAAATGCATGCAGGTGGTGGAATCATAGAATCATAGAATGGTTTGCATTGGAAGGGATCTTTAAATACCACCTAGTTCCAAGCCCCCTGCCATGGGCAGGAACACCTCCCACTAGACCAGGTTGCTCACAGCCCCATCCAGCCTGGCCTTGAGCACTGCCAGGGGTGGGGCATCCACAGCTGCTCTGGGCAACCTGTGCCAGTGCCTCACCACCCTCATCATAAAAAATTGTCTTCCTTAAATCCAGTCTAAACCAACCTTCTTTCAATTTAAAACCATTGCTCTTTGTCCTGTTGCTATAGGGCCTGGTAATATGTAATTAAGTGTTTCTTAAAAGTCCCCTTTAAGTATTGAAAGGCCACAACAAGGTCTCCCTGGAGTCTCTTCTCCAGGCTGAACACCCCCAACTGTCTCAGCCTGGCTTCACAGGAGAGGTGCTCCAACCTCTGATCATTTTTGTGCCTCCCCCCCCCCCCGGACCGGCTCCAACAGGTTTTTCTTGTGCTGGGGGCCCCAGGGCTGAAGGCAGAACTCCGGGTGGGGTCTCAGGTGAGTGGAGTGGAGGGGGCAGAATCACCTCCCTTGATTTTTTGCCCACCCTTCTTTTTATATAGCCCAGGATACAACTGGTTTTCTGGGCTGCAAGCACATGTTGCCAGCTTATGTCCAATTTTACATCCACCAGTACCCCTAAGTTCTTCTCGGCAGGGCTGCTCTCCATCCCTTCACCCCCCAGCCTGTATTGATACCAGGGGTTGCTGCAACCCAGGTGCAGGACCTTGCACTTGGCCTTGTTGAACCTCATGAGTTTCACATGGACCCACTCCATATGCTTGTCAAAGTCTGTCTGGATAGCATCCCCTCATCCTTTAGTGCAGGGGTCCTCAAAATATGGCCTGTGGGCCAGAGATGGCCCCCCAGGGTCCTCAATCCGCCCCCCGGTATTTACAGACACCCCCCCCCCCCCCGCGGGGGGTTGGGGGGGGAAACCAAGCAGCTGCAGATGGCTGCCTGCCACTTCATCCGCGCGCTGACCCCCTGTTTAAAAAGTTTGAGGACTCCTGCTTTAGTGAATCAACTGCACCACTCAGCCTGGTGTCATCTGCAAACCTGCCGAGGCTGCACTCGATCCCACTGTCCATGTCACTGACAAAGATATTCAATAGTATTGGATCCATACCAATTCTTGTGGCATCAGCTGAATGCTGAGAAGATACATGTCAGCATCATATTATTACCTACTTTTTTCATTCCGTGCTGAAGTGGCTGAAAATTAGAGGCATTTGAGTTTCTAGATCAGTTTTCATGCTTTTGAGAATTCTAGACTTCTCTGCTCTCAAGTGGCAAATCCACAAGGGTGGTTATTACTTAATATAACTGTACCGAACATTTTATTCAGCCTAAACTTTAGGTTTAAAATACCCTGAGAGTCCTTTTTAATATCTGTGTTTGTCTTTTCTGATTCATACACATACTTATCATATCTCTGCCTTTCTCAGTCTTGAAATGGTGGCAACTAACTCCTCTCCTTTGCATTTTTTAGCTATTTGCCTACTATAACACTTTTTTTAAGAGAGATTTTCCCCAGCTGCTAAGAATCTGTAAGCAAAGTGCTGGTTAAAAAACACAGCACCAGCTGCATCCTCACTGGACCAAGATTTGGAGGAAGGCTGCCTGACAAGAAGCTCAGATGTTCAGCCTGTGGTAGGAGCTGTTTCTGCAGAGGAGAATGATCCATCACAGCAGCTCCACAGGAGGACAACTAGACACCTGCACCCAGTAAATCCATACCTATGGAGCCACATGCTAAAGCAACTACCTGAATCAGAAGTGCCCGTGCACCCCTATCACCACGGCCACAGCCCAGCTGACATCCAGGAGGCTGCTTCTGCTCCATCACTGCTTCACCACACCATGTTTGACCTCTTGTACCAAACAGTCGCTCTACACCAGGGCCAGGACTTCCCTCCTTTCTATTCGTGCATCCAGGTTTATCAGCTATGCAGGCTCCCTGGGCCAGCGTCCTTCACATCTGTGACCCATGGTTTGCCACGGGTCACAGATGCTGTGACCTCTGCTGCTGCTCTGCCAAGGCTGCCTCACAGCCAAGCCCGCTGGCTGACCTGCACCTGCCTTCCAAACGGTGCAGCTGCAGGCAACGCGCCTGGACCCTGGCACAGGGTACACCAGAAAAGGTATAGACGCTGGGTAACAAAGAGAATAGAGTGTCATAGAGATACAAATAATCACAGAAAAGCATAATAATAAATCAGGTATTATTCTCAATAATAAATCTTTTTCCAATTATCTTGTCGTGTCTCTATAGTCTCACGGCTAATTGTATCTACACTCCAGGGAGGTTGTCTTCAGGGAGACAAACTGGGTTTTTTTCCAGCCCAGGAAAGCCAAAGGCCCCAGACGCTGGTGGTGTGTGCAGCAAAACCCAGCAGAAGGGCACTGCACGGCTAATCCAGCAGCTGCACCAGCCCCAAGGGCTTCCCAGGTTGTTCATAGGTCTTGGTGAGTCACTGCCCCCTTTGTCCCCTCCAGCAAGACAGAGGGCAAGGGGTCGAGGGGCTGCAGGGAACAGACCTCTGAATAACAGCAGCTGCCAAATACAGCCTGGCATCATCTTCATTCCCTTTCAAAGTCTCTGCATAATTCTACATGGAGAAAATTAATGAAACACTAGGAACAGTGTTAGAAACAGAATTAACATTCATAAATTCCTAGAACTTGTAAATTAATTTTCATAGGTCTGTTATGATATTTTTCAAGGAAATAGAAAAATAAGAACACAGTATTGTCAATACAAATAATTTCACTTTCGAATACAAAAAACATGGCACCCTTTAAGTCATGAAACTTGCAAAGCCAGCCATTCAAGATTTCGGAGATGCTAACATTAACTTTACCTACGTGCACTTAATCGAGTTCCCTTATTCATACGCCAGATGATGCCTTCTCTAAATGCAACTAATTTTTCCACAAAACTCCTGTGCTCAGGCTGTGTGGGTCTCGTGCAATGAGCAGCATTTCAGTGCCTCGCGTACTCTTCGTTACCCCGTAGGCACCGCTCTGCCGCGTTTGCAGTCTGCTCCGGAGGCACCTGCGTGAAAGCTCCAGAGGGAACAACTGAGCCAGGTTTAAAAGCCTGACCTACACTGATAGCCGAGGACATGGCTGACAGCAGCCGAACCAGTGAGCTTGGGGGAACACACTGCCCCAGGGCCAGAGAGCCACGCTCCGGTAAGGCTGTGAGCAGAGGACTGTGGTGCGATGACAGGAGGATGGCCACAAGGTCACAGCATGTCCCCTGCACCACTGCTCTTCCTTCACCCCAACAGGGGGACAGTCTGTGTCTATAAAGACACTGGAAAGGAAGGGAAAAACCAGCAGGCCTTGCCTGAGGTTTATGGAAGCAGAAGCAGGCAAGATTTTGAGGGAAAAGATAACAAAACTAACCGTTAACCCTTGAAGAGTACAAAACACCCGTCCAAAATCCAGTTCGTCATTGTCAACAACCAGGAACCCAACAGGCATAACAAGGGGTCAGTAGCCAGCATCCCTGAGCTCCGTGTCACACCGGAGTCAGCCTGGCCAGGCCACCCGGACGCACACAGGACTTGGTGCTTCCAAGGATGTGGCTATGAGGGTGAGACCAGGGAGAACTGACTTGCTTAGGAAATTCGGAAAGTCAAAATGACCTCCCCTTTCCATAATGCCTCATGGCTAGCTCTGATTCATTATATTCCCAGAGAGGAAAGAAAAGCCTCCCGACAGCATGATCTGGAGCAGCCAGTCCCTTCTCACGCCGAAGACCCCCCCAGGCTTGTTCTTGCAGGTCTGTTTTTCTATGGCTAGCTACTAAATCACCTGTTTCAAAGCACTGCATAACACCAACATTCAAAAGGTCACAAAAAGCCACAGCAAGCAAACACACACAAAAGAGAAAATGGAAGAAGATAACATCCACCCTGTACACATATCTCATTTTATCATCACTCAGACCATCCCTTCATGCTCACCAAGGTGGCATCTGAATGCAGTTTACATACCAATCGCTGTATTCACATTTTAAAAGAACCCCCTGGTCTGCAACAGAGCTGGGGTAGAATGAGAAAATACCTGTGAAGCCTGGACACCCAATTTAGATTACCCAGGACATGATGGTTTTGGAAAAATTCCAATCATACTGTACTTTGTGTGCTCAGAACACAACCCCCACTGATTTCAGAGGCACCAGTGAATGCAAAATGTTTCTCCAGAATCCCAGATCAGATATGAAGAAAATGAAAAATAGCTAATTAGGAAAGATGCTCATCAGAAACCGCTGTGTACCACATTAAGTACATTGTAGCACAGTGTATTATGTACAGTTTTCAAGGGCACCGTTTCTAGTGCATTAACCATGTCCTTCTCTTGCAAGCTTCTGTCCTATTCTCTCTAAAATTTGTACTGCTGCTGGCCACTGGCCACTGGTTCATTCCTGGACAGGCTGTAAAGGCTCACTGTCCAATTTGCCTCTTTTTTTCTTTTTACTGGGTCCATCCCTCCTGTGCTCTGTAATTGAGTCAAACAGCTTCAGCACTTCTTATGGCCCCGCTGTGCCCAGCTCCAGGCTTGGGCAGAGCCTGGAGGAGGGAGGTTTTCCCCCTGGTGCAGGGGTGCAGGACCCAGAGCTGTAGCTGCAGGAGCCCTGCTCAGAGCCCCTGGAGCATTTGATAGGGAAATTGAGGATTTTGCCTCCTGGAGTTACAGCAAGGTTCTCTTTGAAGAATGACAACTGCATCCAAAAATGGTGAATCTGAAGATGTTACCTTCAGCTTCAGAAAGAACATCTTACTGAGTTCAGACGAGTCCCCGGTCCCAGACAAAGCTAGATCCAAGGATCTAACTGCAGAATCCATTATAACATAGGTATGTGCTTGGAAACAACTGCATTGTGTTCATTGAAAGGGGAAACAAAAGACCTCCGATGTAAATTATGGCTCATTCCAAAGGGTTCTGGCTTGTCAAAGCTGTATTAAAGCACCGGGTAGGAGACCATTGCCTGAGGCTCACCTCTGCTGCCAGCCTGTCCGTCAGCTCCCATCGACCGTTAACCCGCAACTCTCTCACACCAAAAGCTCCCTCAGATGGAGCTGCCAGTATATCCAGCAAGGCCAGTAGGACTAAGGTCCATACACCAGTCACAGTGACTTCCCAGGAGTCCCCAGAATGATGGGATGACAGCTGATGCAAGAGCAGTCAAGGCAGCATGCCCTGCTCTGGTAGGGAAACTGAGAGACATTTTGCCCTCAAAATTTTAGGTCCTTTGGTGTCTCATCAGTCTTGTCCCTGTGGGATGTGCAAAGTGTAAACTCCTGCCTGTATTTGATGATGGTTAAGTACTACAAATCAAAGACACCATGCTGACAAAACTGAAAAGCAATGATTTACGGGCAAGAAAGCAACTCTGGACATCTAACACAACTAGAGTCATCATCAGACAACAAACAATAATGGCAATTGAAGTAAGCCTTTGTGCTTGAGTCTTTTCAGCTACTGATTCATTGGAAAAAAGGAATAAAAGAAGTTACAAAAGAAAATAAAGCATTAAAATGTAAAGAGATGAATTCAAAATGCAAAAGAAAAATTTTCCCTCCCCTCTTTGATAAGACTGACAGCAGCAGGATCATACTTTGAGAACGCCTTGCTTTAGTTTTCTGAGTTTAGTCCCCCAGCCTCGTGCTCACTCGGCTCCCCGCAGCTGGCAGGGGATGCTGGCAGGACAGAGCCACCATAGTGTTGGTCTGGCAGAAGCCATGAGAGGCATGTGGAGATGCTCTGAAGGATCAAAGCAGAAGGTCAAGCTACCAGCACAATCTAACCTTCAGAAGCAGATTTCCAGGCAGACTTTTTCTCTCCAGTCATTTGTGACCAAGCAGAGAAAAAAATCCTGCAAAATGTTGGATACTATATGAAGATTTGAAACATTGCATTTCCCTAGGGGCAGACTCTCTAAAAAACCCCAAACACACAAGAAGACATTTTCCATTCCTGAGCCAGGTGATTCCATAGGTAAACCCAACTGTAGCCTTGACCATTTGCTTCCCTGGGTGAAGAAACGATGCTTTTGGGAAGGGTCTCTTGATCTGCTTTCACTCTCCTTTTGCCCCAGACAGGGATGCTCTTCCGTTCATTGCTAGCTTCTAGCTGAGAAAAGCCATTCCAGAAACCCAAGTAAAGAAAGATTTTTATTAATGAATACAAAACTACAAAGACGTAGCCTTCAGAATAGTTTTGTTCGGCATTTACAAAACTTGTGACAAAATTAAGGTGGGAAGAAGAGAGCGTTGGCTCCCTGTATCGCCGTTCCTCACACCAACCCCTGCCCTTGTGTCCTGCCTCTCAGTCCCTTCTTCCCCCTGCTGCCACCACACGCTCCCTCCCCTCTCAGCTTCCTCCTCAGCGCTCTTCTCTCTCCTCTTTGCTACCAATGAGTGAACATTTGCTGCTAGAAACTGCACATAAACAGACCATTTTTCTTTTGACTGAGGGAACTGAATGTAGTATCTAATTTGTCACTTTATCCCTTGCCCATATGTGCACGCATACACTTTCCCTCTCCTGGAAAATACTTTAGTATCTGGGAGAAATGTTTCAATAGTCAAAAAGTAATAAGATGACTACAAAGGGTTACGAGGGACCCCGAAATTAAATTGGAGTTTGTGATTACAAGAAAGGAAGAGGCAAAGGGAAAAATGAAAGGATAATGTCCGATGAGTAGACTTTGGAGGCGGTGGGCTAACTTCCCAAACTCTCCTGAAGAGGGTTTCCCAACACTACCAGACCTCTCTCTCTTGTCGCGCAGAAATGGGCTGCGGTCCTTGCTTCTCTCATGGCATGTTAATTGAATTCTTCTTATGGTGAACACATAGGTTAGGTCTTGTGCAACCAAAATGGGAAATGGGTCTGATTTAGAGCAGTTCAGAGTATGTCCAGGTTACTATGGTTCTAAAAATACCCCTTCATCACTTTCCTCTTTGAAATTCATAGATTCGTAGGTACTTAGCATTCCCAAAGGCTTATTTTCTGGTAAACAGTAGAATTTCAGTTGGAAGGGACCTGCGATGATCATCTAGTCTGACTGCCTGACCACTTCAGGGCTGACATTGCAAATGTTAAGGGAGGAAAAGGGAGCCGGTTTATGGGGCTGAACAGGCAGCAGGAAAGGTTTGATTCTGCATATCAGTGATACAGAATACTCTGATCCATGGGGCCTTGATAAAGGGGAGTAAAACAGTGCTGGATTCAAAGTGAGAGACTGGTAACACCTTGTGACAGCCTAGCTGCAAGGAGTGGCAGGCATTTCAGTCTCTTTAAATACTCGGTGTGAAAAAGCTGCACAAGGCTTAAAATGATTTCAGAAATGTAAGTGTATTACAGGACATCGGGAAAAACAGGGTTTCTTTTTTTTTTTTTTTTTTTATATGCCATTTATAGCCATTTATAAAAAGAAGAGCTTTCTCTCTTCACTGCTGGCTGCTGCAAGTTGAATGTGGAATGGGGCACCCTTGTGTGACATTCAAGCTAATTGAGAATTACTGCTTTCCTGTGCATTACAAGGTACAGCTTTTGGAATGCCCCTATTTTTTGTTATTCAAAATCAGCTTTTCTTCTGCTAAGAACATTAAGTTCTGCAAACTACTCCAGACAGTTGCAGCCACATGAATTTTCTTGCCCACCCTGAGAAGGAGATGGCACGCTTGTCTTTAAATGTACCAGAATTGTGCGATCACTAGAGGCTACCTTGCAGAGAAATGTTCCGCTTGTATTACTGGCTATCAGAGATATCATCTGTTCTCTCAAAGCAATTCATTTATGTACTGATTGTAGAGAGCTAGCATCTTAGTTGGGATGAAATGTCCCGAACACCTGATCTGAGAATTTCCCAGGCACTTTATGGGATAAGAGAGCAACGTTCAAAGGCAAATTAAAAAGTTAGAGTGTGGGATCCTTTAGCTGCCACTTGACAATAATGCAAAGATGCTCTGATCGAAAGGTCCTAGCCCAAACTCAGTCTCGTGTGTATTTACCCATTCTCCAACTATGAGTGGTATGTCCAACATTCTCCAAAGTAGCTCTTAGGGGTTTATTTCTCTATTTGAAGAAAAGCTGTCTGAATATTCATTGCTTTATCTTAGGAAAGAAAAAATCTGTGTGATTTAGCATGGGCAGCAGATGCCAAGCGGACAGGTTGGTGTTCACCATCTCCTTACACAAAGAAGAGGCATCCATTTTTCTTCTACCCTACCTAGAAAAAGTGCCTGCAATGTAAGGGACTCTTCTATTTATCAACGTCCATCTTACCTCCCACTTCTCTGAGGTTGTTTCCACAAAACCCCAGGATTTGTGAAGCATATCAGTTCATTCATTCTGAACAGATCTGGACTTTTCAGACGCCAGTTGAGAAAGGATGCCTTCCTAACCAGTTGCACTGGATCTAAGCCAGCAGCCTAAAGGTCTACATCTCCATCATTGCCATGTTGCTACAAAAAGACTTGGAAAAGGGGAAGGGAGGCCTGATGTGATTAGATTCTTGCTTTAGTGTTTTAAGTACCAGCAAAACACACACACAGCCCCAGCGGTGAAAAGGCTTAGTCATGCAGATAACAGCGACATACATGCAGAGTCCCACCCTGCAAGCTGGCCCAAAGTCAAGTTGACAAAGAGAGTTCCCTCCCTCCCCGGAGGAGTTTGCTTTTTCCCCTTTAGGGACTTCATGCCACTATCATCAGCCTGCATCAAACATGCTGCTCTTCCATACTACCTCCTGCAGAACCTCCTGCTTGGTTTTATCCCATGTGGTTGCACAGATTTTACAGGGCCACTGTTCAGCTTGCAGCTACTATCGGCTTAACCACAGAGATGTCTGTCTTTCCTGACTGGATGTTGGAGGCTGGTGGAAGGACATGGGGGGCCTGTAACCTCCTGAAGTTGGCGTTTTCTGGCCAAGCCAGTTGGTAGGACAGGACTGTGGAGGGAAGCCGCTGTTCCGTGGGCCTGGGAGGTTTTCTGCACATGTTGAGCAAAGCCTTCAGTTCTGATCGGAAGCTGTCATTGAGCCAGCAGTAGATGAAGGGGTTGTAGCAGGTGCTGCTCATTGCGAACCAGTGGAAGGCGAAGTACAGGGCATTATTGGTGTGGATGGTTTGGCTGGAGAGAAGGACAACGTAGCAATTCAAGGGGAACCAGCAGACTGCGAAGAGGATGACAACAAGCATCAGCATCTTTATGGTCTTCTTATTCTTTTTGCGAAGGGCGAAGTACTGCTCAGTGGTGACATCCCCGATGACATTGCGCAGCCAGAGTTTCTTGGCCACCGTCATGTAGGCAGCAGAAATGATCAGAAGGGGCAGGACATAGAGCAAAATGAAGGTTGTTAAGTCAAGGTACTTCCAAAAGAGGTCAGCAGGCTCGGGGAAATCCGGCAGGCACAGGCACCGGGTAACCTCCTCGCTGCAAGTGAAGATACCAGACAGGAGGTGAGAGAGCATGGGGCTGGCCACTGCGGGAGAAATACGTCAGGAACGAGGAGGCAGATGCATGAGGGCTCCAGCCATGAAGCCTGGAGGCAGACAGCTCGTTTAAGCACGTGTCACAGTCAAGCAGAACTCTGCTGTCCAAGGACTTCAGCCTGTGAGCAGCCTATGAGCAATATGGTGATAATTTCTCATAGGCATTCATGACCTTATGATAATTTTATGAATTTCATCAGTTACAAAATTTCCAGCTGCACAGAAGCAGGTTTTTATTGTCTGTGCTTTGGCAAACACAAACACAGTATCTGCACACATTAAAGATCTTTCCCTCATTAAAGCACTTTCCAAATATCAAGGCTCATAACAGCATTTTATGGAACAATTACGGGACAAGCAGCTGAGGCAGGTTTTTTCACTTTCCCAGGGCTAAAGAGTAGATTAAAACCTGTTAGGTTTTAGGTTTTTTCCCCATCCCTGGTCTGCCCAAACAGGTCAAATTGGTACATCGTGTAAAACACCAGTGTCTAGAGGGGCCAGGCCAGACCCTCTAACTCCTTAGCCTATTTCATGGGATTAGTGTGACAGAATAAAGATAAAATAATTATAAGTAGAAACAAGGACAGAATATCAGCCATTGCAAAAGGAATCTGATGAAACTTATAGACTAGATCCATATTTGGCTGACCTCAACATAAGCTCAGGGCTTTCAATAGAAGATGCCAAAGTACAACCACTGAGAGTTTGGCCTCCAGGGAGGCTGTGGAGAAAATCAAGGCACAAACTTACCTGTATTCAAAGGTAAAGAGTTTCTGGTAGATAGCATGTGGTAGGGAAAAACAAGTTGCCATGATCCAGATTACTGAGATGTAGATAACACCTTTTGCAGTAGATATGCGAGGTTTCAGAGGGTGCATTATAACCTGTGCAAAATAAACGAATATTCAGGCTTATTGATATTTAAGGAAATGATTATATCATTTTTTCATGTGGTCTTTCAGCCTTAAATCTATTACTTAATGTGGAAATTTAGCATGCAAGCAGTACAGTCTTCACCCAGCTCCCATTGACTGTAAACTGTACATGAAAGCCTGAATTTTTGCTCCATGGAAACAGGTAAAGATGACAGCCCTACCCTCACATTTCAGTACTTGTGTCTAGGTGGGGAAAACTGGGTACTGGAGGGTCTTTCACACATGTTAATTTCCAGGTTCAATTTACTTAATAGCAGAAGAATGGCGGGGAGGGGGGGGGAGAAAAAAAAAAAAAAAAGAGAGGAGAAAATAGTCTCAGACTCTTCAGTATCGGTGACCCAAAGAACCACAGGTTTGTGATTTAGCCAGATCTCCCTGGGGATACTTCTGACAGCCAGTGTATTTTCTGGAAATGAGAAGCTTTCTAGAGGAAAATGTCAACTGTTTTGTGTGGTTGTTGGGTGACTCCAAACTGATAGTGCCTGACTGTCCGCAGTTTTGAGTCCATTATCAACAGCAAGCCACAGCTCTGCTAATGACCAACACCAGTGTGCTACAGCCAGCTCTGAAGTGTCTGGGGTAACAAGGGGTGAGACATCCCAGAGCAAAGGGAGACAGAGCTGCAGAAGCTAACCGGGATGTCCCGACATCCATGGTGCTGGGCAAATCACCCCAGAGGAGAGCTGCCCGCGTGAATTCCAGTCAGGATCTTGAACTTTCTCCTTGTCTGAGAGCTCCTGGACTATCTACCGCAGAAAAGCTCCTGTTCCCCAGCTGGAAGCAGTCACAAAGCAATGGACATCTCCCATCTCCCACTTTGATGCAAGGCATCATAAACCCGGATACATTAAACCGGGAGCTGAGAAGGAAAGGACACAGGATCATCCTTTCCCATTTTAATTACACCCTCCCAAGCTTTCCATCTGTCCTTCAGAGAGCTCTCACCTGGTGCCTGTCCAGGGCAATGGCTGTGAGGGTCAAGGCAGAGACGTGGAGGGAGCAGTACTGTGCAAACCTACTGACATGGCACATCCCCTTCCCAAAGATCCAGGTACTGTTCACAAAACGAGCCTAAAACCAGAACACCGTTAGTTTTGTGCACCCCACGCACCCTCTCCACATGCTTATAGATACCTGAGACACCTCTGGCACATAATTCCTTGTGCTATGTAAAAGGTATGTTTAAAATAGCAGGTATTTTGTATAATTGTTTCTTTTTCTGGCTTCTGAACCCTGAAGAGGTACGTTGGTGCTGCTCAGTGGCCCAGCAATGCCCTCCAGGACAGTTCCGCAGCACGGTACCAAAGCTCTGTTCCGTTTCATCCACAGCGTGTCCTTCTGCAGTCTAACTATTGAGTCAAATCATTTGGGTTTCCCTTTTAAGACCTCCTTACAGGATAGGGCTGACCTATACATCTTATCTCACTTTAAAGGAAACTACAGCTTTTCAACACAGCTTGTCAAACGATGGTGAGCATTAATTTTTTTGTCGAGAGGTTCATAGTACTACCTTAGAAATACTTCAGAGAGGGGAGGGAAAAAAACAGACCAGATACTACAAAGCACTAAGTAATCACTGTGAGGTGATTATTATTCAAGTACTATCTTGAAAGGACCACTTTTAACAAATGGATAATTTCAAATCTTCAACTAGATGACAGGGATTAGAGAAGAAAAAGACACATTGAGTTTCCCATAACTCAGATCTCTGTGATTTGGACTGGACAGGTATCTGCAGAACATCCATGCACTGCCTATAGTGGCGTAAAAAAGAAAAGGTCACTGAAGTAACTGATGCCTTTACAGCATCTGTGCCCCAGTCTTACCAGCGTAAAAGGCGTGTTGAGGAGCGTGATCATGATATCGGCTACAGCCAGGTTCACAATAAACAAGCTAGTGGCAGAGTGCATGCGTTTGGTCTTGATGACAACGTGACAGACCAGGACATTGCCGAAGAGAGAGAAGACAATGATGAAGGAGTACGCCGCGATGAGCAGGACTTTCACTGTGACGCTCTGGGACTCCGCTCCGTACCGGCTCCTGCCCACAAAGCTCTGCCAGTCAGCCAGGCTGTCATTATCCCAGGAAAAGAAACCTGAGATGTTCGGGATTACAAAAGTCTTCTCCAGGCTCCCGTTGAGGGGCAGCTTTCCCAGCATTGCAAAGGCGTTAACCGCATCAGGGAGGAAGAGCCACACAAAACGGGACAACATCTCCGAAGCACCGCTCTGCTCCTCCAGTTTGGAAATAACTCATCGGCAAGAGCAGCGCTCACGCCGTCTCGCTCAGCCCAGGGGCTGCAAGCACAGCGTGCAAGCAGCAGGAGCGGGTGGATGCTCCTGTCCTCCACAGCCTGTGCTTCTCTCCTGCTCAGCGCGCTGCTACTTTTGCTCTGTCTGCAGGCTTTATACCCCGAGGCGAGCTCCGGGCTGGGATCTTCTGCAGTCATTGGGCTGCATGACATTATTTCTGCTCTGACGTGCTGCTTTTCCACACAGTCACGCTCCCCCAGGCACTACTCCAAGACAAGCACATCTGTGAGAAAGGCAAATCAATCTCTCCAGTCATCAGCATCCTTTTTCGCTACAAGCAGCCCAGCTTAAGCAAATTCTGTGCCGTTTATAAACCAGCAGCATGTGTGGCAGCTCTGCTCTTTTCCAGGACACCATTCAAATTTTAAGCTGTTTTAAATATCTGGCAGGCAAGCTTCAGCCTATTTCACAGCATGACATTAGGGCGTAAAAGATGAACTGTGAATAACAAGCCAGCTTACTGTACTTAACAGTATTTTTCCAAAGACCTTTTTTCCCCTCAGAGAAATACTTCAGCTTTCCCTTGGCAGGGATTTCCTCTTGGCCGAGGGAATAAAAAGTTCGATGCAAAACTGTGCTTTCTAGCTTTTGTAGCAATACAGAGGTGGTTACAAAGAGGTGACTATACAGGACAGAGGACAGGAAGGGATGTCCCACCCCAGTGAGCCCAGTATCCAAAGCAACAGGCAGCATGCACTGGACCCAAGCATTGACGAGACAGCAGCATGGGTTCCCCGTGCCTTCGCCCAAAAAACAGTAGGAAATCTAAAATGAGTATCAGGAGACAGAGCCACAAAACATACACAGCACAGAAAGACGCACCCCTCCTCCACAAACGTACATGTAAGGTGCTGCCCCTCTGCTGGGGAGATTTGCTTGGGTGGCAGAGCGGGTTTTGATGGTTAAAGACTCTTATGTACGATTAAAAGGCTATTATCTGAAGAGCTTATAAGCTGGTCACTTACTGGTGAAAATAACACTTCCAGAAGACGGTTGTAACTCCCCCCAGTGAACCACTCAGGCTGCTTTCCCCTCACCACTGCTCAGGAGTTGGAATGTAGCAGGACAGGTGGTGTAGCCAGCCCACAGTGCTCCTCTGCAAAATGCTGCTGGCATCTATTTCTTGTCACCTCTCCCATGCTGTCTGCGTGCGCTTCTCTGCCTCACATCACCCCTTCTGGTTTAGTTTGTATTTAAACATACCCCAGTATGAACTGTCTAAACAGGTCACCTTGTGGCTGTTACTAGAGAACAGGCTGAAGTGGATTTGTCAGCTTGGCACGTGCTCCTGCTGACTTCACCCTTACTCCACCATCCCCAGCACCCACCGACAGCAAAGGAAGCGGCTGCACAGGAATATCAGGATTTGGTATGCTTTATCTCGTTTCTGTAAAAGGTATCTGTGAAATGATGCAATTTATAAAGTGATCAGTATTTAGAAAATGGAATAAAGCTATAGAGCTCATGGAGTCAAGTAATGAAAAGAAGTCACCAAAAATAGCCGTGCAATGGCACACTCAAACTTAAATTAGAAAACAGGCATGGTGAAAAAAAGGTTGTAAGAATAATTGAAAAAAAAAAAAATCACGCAGATTCATTTTTTTTAGTGTAATTTGGAAGCATTCAAGAAAAGGAGTAACAGCTTTTTTTCCTTTTTAATTATACAAGCAAGAATGTGCATTTCCCTCTGCCCCAGCTATTTCCCTGGGAACAATATTTTGCTAGCATGGCTTTGCTGAATTTTTGAGCTTTCCTGGGGCAGGTGGATTGGAAGTTATGGGAGCGAGAAGTGACTTTTAAAAAAAATATCCAGTGTGATCTCTGAGAAATAATGATTTTCTGACCATCTTACTCCCCCACCCCCGTACAACTAACAGACATAAAAATCAGAAGTATCTGTTTAGAGTACAGTCTTTCTACACACACCAGCATACATTTTTCCCCTTGAAATGAAGTGTGCCATCTTTATCTTCTATATAAGACGATTTGAGAACTGCTGCCGTTTAACACTGTATACAAAGCTGCTGTGAATAGGACAGCTAACTGAAAAAAAATGTGGTTAACCTTTTTTTTTTTTGTTGTTGGGTTAAACTCACAACAAAAAGGTAGAAACGTCCATTGATACAATTCCTATTAATCCTATATACGTTTCTAAAAATCTTTGTCTAGGATGTCTCCAACGTTAAAAGACAGTCCCCTTTGGCACCTCTTTAATTACACAGCAGACTTCATTCCCATATACTATGACCTTTAATAACAGCGCAATAGTGGGTTTAGTTCTACTAGAGTTGAAAGCATTATAACATTTTCCAGCTTCAATACTGAAAACTGTATTTTTTGGGTAAAGCTATTACTCTTCAGAGTTTTCAACTGTATCCATAGAAAATTGCAAATAAGTACATGTTCTGTTAAGCTGAGCAAGTCAGTGTCCATATCCATACTTGTATACTCTCATAAATTTACTCCTCTTCAAAATTCAATCCCAAGAGATGGAGTTTTCTATAAAATAGATTACTTATTTACATTATCATCCCAGAAAGAAAACAGGGTTTTAAAAGTTTTAGAAAGAACTTGCAGTTTCAGGTAGTACTTCAGAATATTAGACACTCTAATCTAACGTATCAAGCAATGCAACACCCAAATTTCACCTCTGTGAAATATTTTTGGTTTGGTTTTTTTTCAGTGGCACTGAATTTGTTGCAGATCGGAGGCAAGCCATCATTTACAGAGAAATACATAGGGTATGACTTGCAAACTGCTTTGCATTTTCTTCACAAACTTCCACGGTCTCTCCTGTACAGCAAGCCAGAAATTACTTCACTCTTCTTGATGTTGCAGTGCTTTTGAATGGATCAAATTCCTCCTGCAATTTGTAAACAGATGTCCGTTACTAGAACTAGCATGCTTTCTGAGCCGTTAAAAGTAAAGCCACCGTTAGATTAAACTAGAAAGCCTGGTCATGTTTTTCCATGTTTTTTGACAGCCCTGGTTTTGCTGGTTTTGATATGAAAGAAATTATCCATCGATTTAAAAGTCCAGATCACAGATGTGCAGAGAATAGAAACTGAGTTTAAGTCAGTATGTTCAGAACAGCTACTTGAAATGAGGAACAATCTGTATTTCAAGTGTGACCTAGGAAAACATTATCATTACCTGCAGCACATACCTCAGTGAAGTTATATCTGTATACATATCACACATCATAATTTACCGAGATGTGCATGAATCAAAAATACTGTTCCTTTTGCATGTTCAAGAAAACATTTAGTTTTGTATTTCAGGTACCACAAGAAGAGATAGCATAGTGGAGGGAAGGGACAAGAATGTAACACCTTCTCTGAAGTGGTCTGACATTGTTAAGGCTAGGATCCTGACCATACATGACAGTCTGCTAGTCTGTGAAAACTTACTGCACGGTATTTGACAGTATAATGTATATTTTATTCAGTCCAATACTGTGAATAAAGTTCTACTTGTTTAATTATGGAGGAAACCATTTCCCAGCAGTTCAAATATACAGCGCAAGAACAGACATCCTGAACTTGAAGATAGTGTTTTGGATTTTTTAAATGCATTTACATAATTTGCAACAACATTAAAGTGTCCTGGAAAATAGCCATTTTTAAATGTAAAAACCCAAATTTATCCCTTTTTACAAGAATAAAATACATCAACAAACAAAAGGAAATAGCAAAGCACTAGAAGTTCTTATGATTACCTCCTTCCCCTGCCAAAATAACCTGTTCCACACATTTCAGGAATGACAATTAACTGATTAGGAACTGAAAGGAAAAAGGACTGGATATTTTCCCGAGATCCCCTCTAGCCTGATTTTTTATTATTATGTATATATTGTAATTAAAGCTGGTTGCAATAATCCAGCCCTGTTAATGAAAAAAAAAATATTCAATTTTACTCTGAAATGTTTTATTCAAATAGCTGTAAAACAGTAAGCAATAGAAAAGAAAAAAAGACCACTATATACAATACCTCATCTGACTCAAAATCAACTCCTCTAGCTGTTTGGCTTTGTGAACTTCTTTTACTAAATAAAGGTGTACTTGACAACCTTGAAACATAGAAAGAAAAAAAAAAAAAAAGCATCACCATGTTCTCAATTACCAGGCATTCCAATAACTTGCTCTTTTACTTAGATTTGGACCACCAATCCAGGATTAAGAATTAACAGAAATAGCAGTAAGTAGAACGATTCAAATTCTCAAACTAACAAATTAATTGTAAAGCTCTGACCTAGCTTATTTCAGTCAGGAGACCAACATAAGAAGGACATGGACCTGTTGGAGCAAGTCCACAGAAGTCCATGAAGACAATCAGAGGGCTGGAGCACTTCTCCTGTGAAGACAGGCTGAGGGAGCTGGGGTTGTTCAGCCTGGAGAAAAGAAGGCTCCAGGGAGACCTTTCAGTGGCCTTTCAAGACATTAAAGGGGGGATCCTACCCTTGTAAGAAAGATGGGGACAGACTTTTTACCAGACCCTATAGCAACAGGAAAAGGGGTAATGGTTTTAAGCTGAAAGAGGGTGGATTTAGGTTAGGTATTAGGAAGAAACTCTTTACTGTGAGGGCAGTGAGGCACTGGCACAGGTTGCCAGAGAAGTTGTGGCTGCCCCATCCCTGGCAGTGCTCAAGGCCAGGCTGGATGGGGCTGTGAGCAACCTGGTCTAGTGGGAGGTGTCTGTGCCTGTGGCAGAGGGCTGGAACTAGATGATCTTTAGGTCCCTTCCAACCCAAACCATTCTGTGATCCCATGATTTATTGTTACAGAAAGATCAGCCACATTAACAGGTAAAATATTATATAAATTCCTAAGTAGCGTTACGACTTTCTTTAAAGTCTGTTTTTTTTCAGGTAGTGGATCAGATCCCTGGACTCTGCTAATTGCCAATCAGAAATAAGGCAGCAATGGTAGCATTCATGAAGCAAACATACTGACCTTTGATTTACTTTGGAAGAAGGAACAATAGGAATATCTTCTAGATCTGAGTCATCATCTATAATATCCTGAAAAAGTATATAATTTATAAAGCTTTTTCACAGAATTTATTCTTACAGAGACGTAGCACATAATACTAAAGTACTGTAGCACAGAGCCTTTGTTTTTTTTTCCAGGTATATACCTACCTATTTCTACACTTCACAGGGTTCCAAGGCTAGAATTGTACAGCATACAAATACAGCACAAGTTCTGCTCTTCAGATCTTTGCTCTTGCAGAAACCCCCAAAATACTCATGCATATACACTCTGTATCTTAGACTATGGTCACAAATAAACCATGGTCCTTGTTTTTCTCAGACAAACATCACACCAAAAAAGGGTACAAAAGGTCTACATATTAACATGCAGAATCTTACTGCTGGAACTCATAGCTTGGGAACATCTGCTGGTTTTGGCTAACATTTTGACAATATATTTATTTTTCAAATCAAATGGCAGCAAAAGGCAGTGCAATTTCACTCATGCAAGATGCTCCTTACCTCAGAGTAAGATTTAGATGAATTCAAGGAGGGCTCTGGTTTCAAAGACCTAAAGGCTAGAATAAAAGAAATTTAAAAATTTTAAAGTGCTCACACAATAAAATGCAAATGACACTATATCATTCTTTTTATTTAAAATCTGTTTAGCGTGCATTTCTTCTGTAAAACAACCAAGCAAACCCCCCCAAACCCAACCCAAAACCTTTGCTAGAGTCTGACAACCCAGGGATCTAACCCTCTGCACAGCAGCAAGTGCTTCCCACTCTGGCCGATTACTTAGGAGGAAGAGAAAAATATTACTATAATTGATATTCCTGTATGTCTAACAGTTTAGACATGAACATAACTGCTAAAATTGATTTCTCTGTAGTATTTCAGGTCATCTGCTGACCAACCTAAAATTTTGGTAATTTACTGATTAATTTAAAACTCGCTCTACCTTCAGGTATTTTGTGTGGGATTCATGTATAGACTTGCGAGCAGTATTTTTTTCTTTAATACTATCACCTACGCCATTTCCTCAGAGCTTTCCCTGTGTAGCAAGGAAGGGCTACTCACACATGCAGCTTAAATTGCAGGTAGATTTCTCTGCCCTAGTAAAAACTGGCATTCTTAAAACTTGCTACAATACAAGATTAAATGGATTTTCATTAAAGCTTACTAACTTGTGGACATCAGTGAAGTTTAACTTTTTATCCACTGAGGAATGTTCTGCACAAAACAGATGCCATTAAGTCACATTCCTTCAGGAACTGCATACAGTAAGATCTTTCCTATTTTCAGTTCTAGCCAGAAGCCCCTGACACATTTCATTTTAACTCATGACAGCAGGATATCCCTATTCTTTCTCCTCCCCTCTCCATTTTTCTTTCTCTCATCACTGTTAGCTATTCTATTTCATTAGAACCAGAAGAATCTCTCACAGCTGAATTGGACTGATAGAAATAAAGGCAGTAAGGCACTTCATTAAATAAACACCTTCATTACAATCTGAGAGAGCAGATTAGAGTAATGGACAGGTCAAAGGCCTACCATTCAGGATAGACATATTTTTGGCAGGCGCAGTTACAGGCTTGTAGGTTCTGCTGCTAGTAGCTGACTCTTGGCTAGTGTTTCCTGTAGGGATAATAAACAATATGGAAATCAGTCATTTGGGGTTTTTTTCACCATTTAGTCTACTATTACTGAGAGGGAAGTCACTCAAAACCCTACATTCCTCTTTACTCCTTGACTTTTTTCCTTGAATCAAAGCCCTCCTTACACGCAAAAGAACTGCTCTGGGCCAAGTGTTCAAAGCTCCACAGACTCGGCCTCCAAACACTCCCCCGGGCTCTGATGGCATCACAAGTGTTGGAGCACACGCTCACTGAACTAGTTTAAAGGCACTAACCAAATCAGTCCTAAGGTGACTGCCTTTGTTTCAACTCATCCTGCTCTTAGACCTTTGGGCATATTACGGAGACAACTCAAAGCAGTACATTACTGCAAGACCCCATCGGGTTTTTTTATTTTTATATATATATATAATGGAAGTACTGCTACCACCGTAAAGTGCATAATCACACATAACCAAAGAGCTATTTACTTCATTTTGCTAGGAAACACTCCCCATTTTCTCCATCACTAGAGACAATGAAGTCTCTGGTAAATTGCATTAGGAGAGACAATCTTCATCTCCTCTCTGTACTGATCAAATGCATTACCTTTAGCAGTAACCAAGGTTTATCCATGCACTTCATTGCACAGACCTTCCCAACAATGCATGAGTCTGCTATGTTTCCATAGTTGGGAAGCAAGGTATTTTTCTTTTCATCACCCTGTGAAAAAGTCACAACTTAAGCCTCATAAGGCAGTCAACTGTACGCAATATGATACCAAAAATACCTGTGAAGAATTTTTTTTCCAGTAGAGTCCTTAAGCGACAAATTTCCACTTGATGGAAGCATCAGAATCAAGCTGCCTTTTCAAGAACTGCAGTACAAAGAAAGTGAAGTTTTTCTCACCTCTTCCCCTTCGAGATGAACCTCTTGCTGTTAAATTTTGTCCTCTTGCACCTCTTGCCCTTCCTCTTGCCCAACCCCTTCCTCGGCTCAGTGTTGCAGGAAGGCCATTATCTGAATCACTGGTGCCTTTCACTCCCATATCCATGAGTTCTTCATCACTGGAGGTGCTGACAAGGACTGCATCCTCAGACCTGTGGGCTCTAGCCCTGGTCATTGCCTGAAATGGAACAATAAGTGCTACAGGAAAAAGAATCTTAAATGATGGAATGTACCACTGTTAAATCCTATTTGTGATATATACTTCTGAACCATTGAGGCTTAGAATACCCAAATCCACAGCGTTATGGAAGGCAAGGAAGTCTGTCAAAAAGCAGGGACAGTCTTTAGTCTATTTAATTTAAGACATGCACATATAAAGTAGTTAGCTAAGCTCTGATAACAGAATGGAGCTAGTTAATATGATACACCGTCAGTGGAGTTTGGTGAACAGTTCAGGTCACCCTGTGTCAGATATGTACATCTGCTTGGAGGAAGCACCCTCTGGGCTCCATTGACTTCATCTTCACTGATGACAGTGGGTGCCTAGTTTATGTGAAGATATCTCAGATAAGAACTGAATCTCACCCCAGGTGTCCTTTTTCTCAAAATTTCATTCCAGTCCCACATAGCTTGCAAAGACAAAGGAGCATCAAAGCTGTCAGTGGTTGGCAATTCTCTTTGGGAAGACATATGCAACCTAGATACGAATCTCTGGGAGACCCAAGACTACCAATGAGAACAGAATTACCTAAAGATTTACCGATAATAACAATTTGTTCCAGTAGTATCACTCAATACAGCCCATCCACATGTCCACTGGTGACAGGATCACCAATAGTTTAAGCTGACAGACCCCTGAAGATCACCTGCCTGGTCTAACCTCAGTTCAAAGCAAGAACAACTGAATGCTCAGGTCCACAAATTTGCACAAGAAAAGAGATCTCAAAAGCCAAAACAAACAGTAGCTAGGCACATATTACACCAAGGAAGATTTAAAAAAAGACTTATCTTGCCTAGGCAGACAGGCACTTCTTGGCAAGGACAATTTGAAGTACTGCTAAGTGACTTCATATGCAGAAGTCACCATTTAATTTTTCAGCCTATTTTCAAAATTCAAAGGAGTTACCTCATGAACTTCCTCATCCTCTTCGTCAGTATTCTTTTTTCTGCTCTCCCTGAATTTTCGCACCTGATTATATTAAAAAAAAAGTTCCCATCAAAATAATAGTCCATTTCATACAATCAAAACACAGTAAGTGAGAAGTCAAGCTCATGTGAAAGGCAAAAAAAAGAGCACAGAATAACTAAAGAGTTTGTCTAGAGTCTTTTCATGCTGTTCTACAGTTTAAGAATCTCACGTTCTATTAATAACTGGAGCTACATCACTGGGGAGAAAAAAGCTTGGGACATGACGAAAAACAGGAGATACTATGTTCAAGAGACTGAGAGTATATGTAATTTGACAATAAGGGACAGTGAAATATGAATAACTGGAAAACAAGGGGTACAGATGAAGAAGCAAGATAGAAAACAATGGTATTGGGAAGAGACAAATGTTCAATACATGTGTAACTAAGAAAGCTCAACTTGTCAAGTATGTAAAAAGATATGATGGGTGAGAGGGAAAGAAGATAGTAGTCCAAAATACGAACAAAACAAAAAAACCCAAAGTAGCACAGAAAGCCTACAGGTACTGATTGTTTACGGTCTCTTCAAAACCCTTGTGAATGAAAGCAATCAGAAAGAAAGCAGGTAGACACAACCTTCCTCTCCCCACCAGATTATTCTTTATGCAGGGCACAGTTAAGCTACAGAACAACTTGTCATACAATGCTTGAATATGACAACTAAATACCTAGCCTCATGTGGAACCTCAAAAAGTTGTCAGAGAAGTCTATTAAGGCTTACTAGATACACATAATCCAGGTTTGTCTCTGGGAGACCCTGAGCTGCAAGCAGTTAGAAGCTTGTAGAGCACCTGAAGGATTAGTTTCCTTTATGCTTGTCCTGTTCTTGTACTCCTCCCTAAGCCAGTATGAAAGAGCTAAGAAGAGATTATATCTACATCTTTCTCACAGTAGTTCTACATATATTAGTGACATCTTTTCTACGCATGTGAATGCAAATAAAGTGAGAATCAGTACAAGCATACCTTGTATGTGAGAGTCAATACAAGCTTTTAAATTATGTATTTGAAACTTCATCACCATATTTATTAATTCCAGAAAATGACTAGAAGTGAGTTTGCACATGCTACACACATCACACAAATCTATTAAACCAGGTTTGAGAACTGTTTTTATTACTGTCTGTCTTGATCTCTCCTAAGGAATTAACACAGTATTACCTCTTCGTCTATTTTTGATTCCTCTACATCAGCACAACGCTCCTTAAGAAACTTCTGTGTTTTTTCTAATTGAAATTTCACCAACTCTTCTATGGCATCTTTTTCGTCTTTGTCCACAAACTCCTGCACTGCTTCTCCCATTCCTCTTTCAGTTAGAAGTGAAAGCTGTCCTTCCTTTATAATTGGGGAAAACATTTTGTTAAGAAACATTTGTCATCAAAGAAAGTGAGTAATATTCCTCCGGTTTCAGATAACGATTACATTAACTTGGTTCCAAAATCGGTAACATGCATTCAAGATTTCAATCAGATAAAAGCACAGTGATAAGCAAACATGTTACCCATCATAATATAGTTACAACCATCTGGCTACTAGCACGTTACACCTACCTAACCAAGTATTTTCAAGACTCAAAGAAAAAAAGCTTCATAAACAGTAAAGAAACTATAATGCTAGCCATACCTAAAATGTATTGCTAAGAGAAGGTAAACTGTATTCTTTCCTAGTTCCCCTCTCTTATTCAAGCTAAAGTTAAGACCAACTTGCAGAGACATAAAAACGCCATTAAAAACAGGCTCTGAATTATTATGGATTCCAAATTAGTTTTACTGTCAAATTCTAACATTAAAAAAATGGCAGTTACATAACAGGGCAAATTATTACAATGAAGCATCAAGAGCTATTAAACAGAAGTCTTACTCTATTGAAATGCAATTCTATAAATACCAATAGTTCTCATATGTTCACCAAGTGAGATGACATTCATCAAGATATTCTACATTAAGGTATTACTACAGACACTAATTATTAATAGTAGTAGATGCTACTGGTGGTGTTTCGCAGACACTCTCTTCTCTACCCTCCTTCCCAATACAGTAAGAAGAGACATTCTGAGAATGAAACTCCCACATGGGCAGTATTGTTTAAATAGCAGCCTCTTTTGTCTAAATTACAGCACAGACAATTGATTAGTAATAAGCATTATATAAGCTTATCAACTATTTTTGATCCTTCCAGGTGTCCTTTAGGAACTGTTTTGAGGGTTGCATCAGAAACATAAAACCTTTCCTGAAATAATGCTGCACCGAGGAATAAATTTTACAGCGATTATAAAATATGAAGTTTACAAAAAAGTAAGGTAAGGATCTCAAAAGACCGAGTGATTGTAATGACGCAGAACATTGACTTTCAGCAATTAAGCTTTCTCCCAAAGAAAAAAAAAGCAAGCTTGCTAAAAGAGATAAATGGCAGTGACTTTAATTCCCAAGCCTCAGCTTACCAGCAACACCGGAACTGAACAAAGTCTGGTACTTGTTAGGTGGTTTTGATCTAAATTTTTTTGAACATTCAACTATGGCCCTGTGCCACCTCAGGGTCTGAGGGCTCATTTGTTTCCCTAATCAGACAAGATCAGGTGTCTAGCAAAACCTAAACCACAAGCTACCTTAACACAATTTTAAGACCCCTATCATCCTTTTGGGGCACAATATGCTTTGCCCCCCCCCCTCCTTCTTTCATTACCACTGTTAACTAATATATTATCCCCCTACTGCAAGCCTTCCCAGAACACCAACAGACTCTTTCCGGTCTTTACAGAGGTTGAGCTGCTGAAGCAGGCCTCAAATGCAGGGAGCAGTAACTGAGCTGTTTATACGAGAGCATACAAAGTGGGAAGATGGTGTAACAGGGACGTTCTGTAGAATAAGGGAGGAAAAGAGAGTAAAAGCAAAATTTATTCTTTACAGAATAATACAGTGCCCTGTCTTTGACACTGCTACCGCTCCCCGTGGGATTTAGGGTTGGCACATGTTTGACAAGTACCTACTTCTGAACTAGTCACCCTGGGTTCCCTTACCATATTCAGAAGGCAAACAGCCCTTCCAGGGCATGATTTATGCCATCCTAGTACTGACACCTAATGTGTCTAAAGTTAGGCAAGATGATATAATCTGGAATCCTTGCTCTAATGACCTTCTATAAGGCATGTTCTGAAGCAGCTTCTGAAAGTCACGGTTGATCATGTAAGCTCATGCATTTAGGCATCTGACTCGCTGATGAATATTTTTTACCTCTGAGAAGTTACTGCCCTGGTCTTGGGAAAGGGAAATAGATCGGGTTTAATGGAAGGGTAGAGAGAAGGCAAACTACTGGGGGGGCTCTCTTCCTTTTCCCCACTCTGCTTTAAATATAACGTGGAATTGCACTATGTCTGAGGACACCAATGCAAAGTTAATAAGCTATTCCAAGTCAGCTGGTCACTGTAAATGGTACAGCCTCACACTGACCCTACAGTGTATTAAGGTAGCTTCTCACTCACAGCATGCTGCTCCTGTAAGAACATGACACATCATTTAGTACGGGGCAGACACCACAAGTTCAGATGAAGAGTCACCATGATGTTCTCACACCAGCATGTGTTCAGGTACCCTATATAACATATATACAACAGTTACCTATTAACCTAAGACATACACTTCATACAGGAATTCACATACAGTTATATAGAAAATAGATTCACTTCTTGATGAATGTCAAAGTCTTTTAAGGGTACACTACTTGCGTTAAGGAAGAAAAAAAGATTAAAAAACTATATTTCACTAAAAAATATTTTTTTTAATAAAAATCATAAAAGGTAGATACCTTCTCTGCTGTCTGAAAATATTGTTTTACAAGGTCTTCTACCCTCAGTGTCATCTCCTCAGAAGCAGGTCTGCCAACCAGTTTTCCAAAATTCAGATCACTGTCTAGAACAGAAAAGCATGGTGGCACTGTCACCCACATTTGCAGCTTTTAATTATCATCCCACTGACAATAATAAGATGCCTATGTTAACCTTTTTTCCTAACAATTGTGAACCCTTTTACATGTAAAGGTTTTGTTCTAATTGTAGTCTGTTCTCTGGAAACACAGGTAAATATAATAGATGTGATAATTGTACAAGACAATTTCACCTCTAGCAGATACAAAGTGTTCTTCTAACTACCAAATGACTGGAATTATAAATTGAACGCTAAGTCCTGAAGGTTATTACAATTGAAATCTAGAAGATCACAAATGGAAGAAAATCAAAGGACTCAAAGCATAAGGGTTGGGGTTGTTTGTTTTTTTTTTTTTTTACAAGTAATGGTTACTAGAGAAGAAATTTTCCTCCAAAGCACGCCAATTGATTTACAGTAGAAAATGCTAAAAATGCTAAAAAGCTCATTAAAGCTGCACCCCCATTCTTGGGCAGCAAGATAGGAGTGACAGAGGGATGAAAGGGATAATCACCTGAGGTTACCACATACCATGCAAAGTAATATCAATGGACTACAGACTGCTTCCAGACATCCAGATGTTGTTTTGTTAGCCTTGCTATATGCAAGCAGCTATGACAAAAGAAACAACAGTAACTTCTGCACTCATGAAGTCTTTACATCACCTGTACTGAACCACACCATTATGTGCACATGTACTGACAACTCTCCTTTATTAGCTACCTCCCTTGTATTAGGGGACATCTAATAAAGCAATGCGAAGAACCATAGTATTGTTTTTACATCCTCTACTTGAAGCTGAGATGCACATTAACTAGGAAAAGTAAAACACTTTGATGAAACATGGTGACAGATGCGGTAGCTATCTTGTATTCTCAAAATGTTAATGAGATTACACAACTGTTAAAAAAAACAGAGCAAAATAAACCAAGATTAATACAACATAATTAAAAAAAGCCTCACTAAAAGCAGGTTTTATTAATGAAACATGATGTTTTGAACTTTATAAAATTGACAGTGTACGTAAAAACTGTCAATGGAATTTGAGTACTTACAAAGCACTAGGATTAACAGTTCTTTAGCACAGTATGTTCTTGTGCAAGCTGTATCTTCATTAGTGACTATTACAAATCCAGTATTTGGGCAACATCTATTAAACATTTATTAAAAATTCTAGGCACAGTGAGAAATGCTACAATAGTAACAGCTATTATTTGTTTTCCACAATTGCTTGAATAGAGACATACCTGGAACAGACAAGCCAAGAGCACCTCATACACATGATTAATTAGGGCAAACAAAATGCTGTCGTACACTCAGACTTTTTATTTTTTTTTTTTAATACAAACATCTCTCAAACCCATCCCTCTCCATTACTATTTTAGGTATAAACAAATTAATTGCTACTATGCTACTACAACAAAATTAAAAAACAAAAGGAAAAAGCACAACACCCATCTCTTTTCCTGCAGAGTGCCCCAAACCAACCAACTCACTCTGAGAAGCCTCAGGAGTGAAGTGTTTAATGCCTTTCATGGTACTTATTATAGAATCATAAAGTAACTCAGTCTGGTATGGAGCTATATGTATTACCATAAGCAACTTAAGGTTTGAGGCTGAAGAAGGAATTATTTATCAATAACTGTCAGAAGATGCTGTGCTGAACATCAGAATTTTAGACAAACCCAGAAACAGAACAGAAATACCTGTGCAATATGTATATTAAATGCATCTTTACTCCTTCTATAACATATTAAGATGCCCAGCACTTGCAAAGCCTTGGTGTCTGCCAACTAAATGAAGGAAGAATAATGAAAACCAAAGCAAGTCAATGATCCCTTCTTTTATATTTACCTTTTTTCTCTTTTTGCTCACGCCGCCTGAAAAAGTGTATGATGTCTTTTGGGTTAGCCACCCTGTCCATGTACTTCTGGCTAAAACGATGGACACTGAACGGTTCAAAGCCACCCGCATAATCAACCTAAGAGAGGAAAGGAAAAATTTAGATGTGAAACACCCAGAAGTAGAGAAGCCACACAAATCAGGATTAGTTTCTTACCCTTCAAAAGGAAAAATTAAAGTAAAATATAAGTCAACCTAAAATTAATGCTTTACCATACTATGCAGAACAGTTAATGAATAATAATAGCTAATAATAATATTTAAAAAAATAGCTAATAACAGCCCAGATTCATAACTTGTTCTATTTACTAGTCTTCAGGAGAGTCTCCATAAATTAGGTTAGGAACAAACACAGGATAATATGACCCAAGAAAAACTGTAAATAGCCACTTTTGATGCCCTTACTCAGGCCAGAAGTGAAGTACACCTATGACCAATCTTATCCTTTACTGTAGAGTACTGGTTACAAGTAAACAGAATCAGGTATAAAGATTACTTATATTTGCCTGTACACAGTAAGAAATTTTACATATTATGTGTTTATACAAAAAGCATAACTTTGCCTTGAAACTTCTCACAGTAACCTTTCAAAACAAAGCAATCCAAACAAAACCATTTCTCACTCGTAATCTTATGAGAGGCTTCTCTGGCTGGCGTGGATTTCCCAAGCGTTCTCTTTCTGCATTGTCCAGTATCAATTCAACCTGTGAAGCAGAATTCAAAATTCAGTTCCACTTTGTTCTCTTATAGATGCCTGAACCCTTCAGGTATAACTTAAAATACATACAGCTGCAGGGGGCAGAGCTACAATAATAAGTAATTCTAGAATGTGTTCTCATTCCTGAACAGACATATAAACCAGTATCCAGAAAAAAACCACAAGAACAAGTGAGAAAAAAATCACAATGAAAGGCTTATCTTTCAGTTATAGTGCAGTCTGGCAGTATCTACGTCACTGATCTCTCATACTATTTTACTTTATAGCTATCATCCTTTGCTAAATTTCTAGTTCCAGGGAAAAGCAGGAAGAAACTTACACAGATTGAAGAATCAAGAGCAATTAATAAACGTGCCTAGTTACTTCTGCCACTTTGCAGAATCACAGAATGGTCAGGGTTGGAAGGGACCTCTAGCGATCATCTAGTCCAACCCCCTGCTAAAGCAGGGTCATCTAAAGCAGTTGCTCAGAGTCACGTCCAGGCAGGTTTTGAATGTCTCCAGAGAAGGAAGCCCCACAGCCTCTCTGGGCAGCCTGTGCCAGCATACAGCCCAGCTCTCAGGGTTTAGGTGCATGTATTTGTGCTGTTTCCAAAGTGCACACCCAACCAACACCCACTCTTAGGCAGGGGATTTTGTACAACAATGATACAGAGCCCCATAAAGCCAGTTCCAGCCTACTTTAATAAGTTATCCCAGTCAAAGAATCTGGAAGCTAAGGCTGCAGTGAATGTCATGGAATTAGCTTCCTATGGAAACACTGGCTAAGTTCATCTCAAATAACATGGGGCAAGACACAAGATTTCTCATCTTCCAGTCTTAAAACCAGTCACAGATCCTACTCCCTGTCCATACAGTTATCCGTATACTGTTAGCATTACAAGTTACCTTTTCCATGCAGAATGCTTGTATTGCCTGAGTTACTTTAGGATTGTCGGGATTAAAAAGATCTGGATGATCAGCTAGAACAATATCCTCTGTGTGGAAAGTTCGCACTGTCTCTAGAGCAATCTTCTGCATTTTCATTTTTTTCCCTTTAACATGCAGCAAACCAATGTGTCTAGAAGGAGAAAGGTAACTTACTAGAAGAGAGCTATAGCATAAAGATTTGTTTTAGATTAATGTTTACTTTCCAGGGGCAAAAGTTTAAAAGCTATAGGAAGTTCTCAGAACTTCAGTTCTATTGTATTTAGATTTTGCTTGTTCCATACACAAGCACATGTACACAGTTCCTTGTATTCCAACTTACAAGGGTGTAACTCCTCTTAGATGTTCCATTTGCTTCAAATGTTAGGTTTAATCCTAAATAAAGCAAAAGTTATTTTAGGCACTAATTCCATCTAGTTAATTTGTTATGTCTGAAGCTAACCCATGCTATAACACAAATCCTTTCATATTTAGAGGAAATATTTTTCCTTTCTCAACACAACACATGAGAGACATAAGGCAAGGGATAAACAAGAAGAAAAAGAGAAGATCACATACTTCTTCACAGCTTCTCCAGGGGACAGAGATGTCACCACTGAACTTCCTGGCTGAGTAACATAGAAATGTTGCTGTTCATTTTGAGATGGAGCTATTTTGCACTCATGTTCATGACCCCACACAACAAGATCAATAAAGTCAGCTAAAAACTGCTCTGGAATGTAGTTGGTAGCTCCATGTTTGCTCCTGTTAAAGAAAACAGAAAAATAGTTAGAATGTGTACAGTCCTGGGTGGACAAAGAGGGAGTGAAGGAGGTGTGATTTAAAGTGATACAGAAACTCCAGCAAAAAATATCTGATATACATTTCATATCTGGTACTCCTCACATTTCTTCCGTACACAATTGTTTGGTTAAACAAAAAGGCAGCTTACACAGCTCATTCTTTTCTGCTCCCATCCTTTTATACAGATCTCCCTTTTCTTAGTATTTGGCTTGTAAGACTTTAGTTTTTTTTCTGTACAAGTGCTTTCATAGCACCTCATGGCCTTTTTCGGGGTTTGTTTTTTGGTTTTTTGTTTTTGTTTGTTTGTTTTTTTTTAATGGTGGGGTAAAAAGCACTGAATTAGACATGGGACACACCACCTCCCATCCCCTTCCAGAAGACAGAGGAGATGGAGGATGAGTGAGCTCCATCAGCCTACTAGATAGAGATCAGTACACAGGATGATCTCAGCTGTATTTGTTTACTTCTGTCTCACCATTATTTGCACGTAAGGATTGCATTCTTATTCAGGAAAAATTGTACGAAAGGAATTCTGCCTGTTCCTACTACCACTGCTGGGAGAAGTGTGTAGGCAGAAAGAACAGGTTACCTATCCTCTGTTCAAGAGAACCTGCAAAGTATAACAGTGCAAGGGAAGATATGGTACTCGTCAAATTATGGTTCAAACAAGGATAGAAAATACAATACGAAGTTTAATGCTTTCAGTTCTAAGCAGCACACAAGACTAAACTATAGGCATATTATACTACAAACCCTCCGCTGCCCCTAACTATAAAAGCTTAGGAAGCAGTTTCCCAACATCCCTAACTCATTTATTTACACTCTTTTCCTTTATGATTCTTCTGCAAGAAGAGCTGTAAAACAACGCTTTCATTTGGGAAAATCTTAAGAGACCAGCTACTCACAAGAAGCACCAACTAGCATAGCTGGCTTTCTCACCTACCCTTCTCAAGGCAGTTTAATGAAGTAACACAACAGATTTAAAAGTCACTGAAATTCATTCAATACTGTCACCTATTTTGATGGATCACAAACAAGTTAAACCAACTATCTTCATCTTCCCTTGGTCTCAGCATGGTTACTTGTTTATTGACAAACATACGATACAACCTCTCATCCGGAATCGCTCCTAGAATGGATAAAACAAAACATTAAATCATTTTTGTGTGGTAAACCAACTCTTTTATTTTATAGCATTTTTATTAGCAACTCTATTAAAAAGATCACGAAGAATACAACTTTGTGGCCAGATCAGATCTTCATTTTCATGACCTAAGAAGTCCGAGGCATGATTATGAATTTGAACAAATCAAAGTATAAATAGGCTATTTTACTACATAGACTTCTGAAAATCAGACATTTTAACATTAAATCTACCTTTAAACAACTGCTAAAAGGAGTTTCATTAACTACTACATCTGGTTTAAGAACCCTTGCCAGTTTTCTGTGCCAAATAACTGCCTAAGGGCAGAAATAAAAATATTAGAAGAGGTGTTTTGTTTCTTGTTGACAGAGTAAGAAGTATATTTTGTTGTAGGGTGGCATCTAAAAACAGATCGTACTGAATAGAGATGGAGTTCTTAAAAATACTTTGAAGTTCTCTACAAAACAAGAAATAAACCATGAATTCTGCAAAGTCTGTGCTTTCCCACACAGCATGAAAAAGCCTGCAGTACTTCTGAACTGTTTGTCAATGATTATTTCCTTGATGTTTTTAACAAGGAAAAAACCACCCAAATCATCCATATCCAGGGTACACGACGCATTTTAGTAAAACCCCATATGGAGTTGACATATTTTGTATAAGAACAAGTGCTCTCTAAATCAGACAAAGTTAAGAGGGTATATAAATCTGGCACAAGCTCAAAGAAACACCACATGAACATTTTCATGAAGCAACACCCATACTTTTGAAAGTTATTGAATTTCCCATGAATATTTGGGGTATTAAAAGTTCAAATGCTTTTTGAAAACTTTTGTATTGTGGCATTAGAACCTTCACTACTAACCCTTAGAACATCTAGTGAGCATTTAAAGTATCTCATTAAACACATGAAATCACAGCCAACTAGGACTTAACTTATAGCTATAAAGGTTGCTTGGAAATAGGTGTTTAAGTACTCATGACTGGACGTAAAATAAGGGGGAAAAATTAAGATCTTAATAGTTAACTTCTCCAGATGAAAACAGTCAAACATAACCATTCTAAGTAAGAAGTGAGGGTAGAGGAGAAAATAGAAAGGGGCAAAATGAAGTTGAAAACCTACCATAGAATACCTTTAAATTATGAAGCTCTTTGTAAGCTTCTTTAAAGAAACTGAGGTTACCTGTGACAGATGTTACTTATGAACCACTTCAGGTACGTCAGACATTAGCTTTCTGCTCCGACAGTTTGTTTTTAAATATAACCAAAATGTCAAGTGAACATACAATGTTTTAAGTTTTACCTGAACAGGAGGAAGTAAACTTAATACACAACAGTGAGAATTTAAGAGTGTCATTGCCCTGATTCAATACAGAGGTACTATCTATGGCTGACTTAAGCAGGGTTCATTTAAGGCCAACAGAAGTATGGAAATGAAGTTACCGAAGCTTTTATTTTAAAATTTAAAAAAGCAAACAAAAGAACTCCGGTCAGCCAGTGACAACAACAGGAGGAGAAACCTGACACTGTGACAGAATGATACACTTTGATTGAGCATTACTTAGGCTTTCATGTTTGTTGCAGCTCTGTTTGTTCCAACTTAATTTAGACCTATTGAGCTTCAGTAATACATGAACAGCGTAGCCACAGTCTGGCAACCTAATACTTACCCAAGCCATACAGAGCAATTTTTGTTCTACCCTTACGCAATAAAATGGGACTAATATCTATTTTCTCCACAGAAGTTGAACGTCCAAAGTGATTCAACAATCCTGCACAGCTTAAAATATCCAACGCACATAGCCCATCTGCCTGCAGAAAATATTAAGAAACAAATATAAAAAATTTTAAATGAACATTTAATCTTTAAAGTATAAGTGAAACAGACTCAAAAGGGACAAGTAACTTCTGTGGTTGAAAAACCCCACCACACATATTAGTTTCGTTTTTCAGTACTCATGGGTATTGAAGAAAATCCCTTTTCCTTACAAGTTTTGTTTCATTTGAACAACATGAAATAAAATATTACATCATTCATAAAAACAAAAACAAAACAAAAAACCCAAACAGTCGAAGTCTAAATTACTATAGAAAATTATCTGGTTAAGCTAACTACTTCACAGTGGGTCCAAAGTTAAACTTCTGTTGTTAAAACACTCATCTCCATGATACACTGCTATTTGAGATAAAATGCAACATTTTTAATTCAACACACACACTTTGCTGCTTTCTAAAAGTAATTTTCCAACTTACTTTTAGTAGCTGATTTTTAAACTAGCATTTCATCATTATTAGATTATATTCTTTGAAAATGTAAGATTCATATCAATTGCATATGCACAAGTCCAAATATCAAAATTCCCCTTCTTTAAGAAAAAGGCTTTCAGTCTCAACAGATAGGATTTGTATTAGAAGTTTTCTGAAGGGCTGCCATTTCTTGGTATGAAAAGTGATTCTGTTCTCAATGAGAGAAATCTACATAAATTCAGAATTTAAACATAGTTAATATGGATCCCTTAACTTCTTTCCTCCCTCTTTTTTAATGTCATGCTTAACCTGTCACTAACTAATAGAATTCCTAAAGATACACAAAATATTTACGTGAAGAGTGGAGCAACTGACTAAAACTAGCCTGTTCTTCAAGAACGGTATTTCTATACAAATCTCTTTCTATAATACTATTTTTGTAATTTAACAGCACAGTACACAATTATGATCATATTTACCCCTGTGGGATCATCATGATTGCCATGAATACTAAAAATTGGCATAGAAATGTTGAAATTCCCATCCTGATAATTCACCCATGGAAACCTGAACAAGAAGAGGAAAAAAAAAGTAATTTTTTTTTTAATTACATTTTTTAAAAGTTAAAAGTTAATCTGCAAAGTTGTGGAAAATTCTCAATATTCTCTTCAAATTAATGTCATCAAAAATATATTATGACAGCAGCACAAATGAGTACTATGTGGCTATGGATAAACTTAAGCTACACAATGTAAGAGGATTCTTATTCATGGACTGGAACAGCACTTCCCACTGTGAACAGGCTAGTAAAAAGATCCTGTTTTTTAGGGCAAGCCCAAACAGAATCGCACAACTTGTTGTGAGGTATGTGCAAGAGGAGCAGACTGAGCTGTGCAACCTTTGTTTGCACACAAAGAACTCTGCCAATTTTACCACAGCAATTCAATTACATTGGTTTATTTGCATTGTACTTGCAGGATAGAAACTATAGATTACATAAATGTATCAACTGTCACAACACATCCAGAAGTTTCTTAAAAAATTCTGTGCATTCCATTATAGACTTAGATTACAAAAGATGACAAGTGAAGTCATCCTGTAAACTGTACCACACAAACAGGCCTGAACTTCAAGGTTCCAGTCATGGAGGATAGAAATCACAAAAATCACAATTCATTCACTCAATGTGCAAACCAAACCTTATACCGTAATTTATAGGAACATACTTACTTGCTATAATGAAAATTAACTGCCTGATCACTCAAAATTTCAAACTGAACAGGACGATCACCCATGCAGTATTTTCTTAGTGACTCCAAACAAGAGTGTACTGTTTTTCTGGAAGGTTTGTTGTCATGAAAAAGGTCCCCACCTAATAAAACAAAGTCCACCTGTACATAACAAAAAGTTGCATTATATTAATACAACATTCTGTATTACCTTGAAAGACTTCTAAACAAATTGCTTAAATTATTTCTTCTAAGGAGTTCCATGTATCTCCTCATATCTGGACTGCTAGGTAAAACAAGCTGGTAGTTGTCAACACAGTATTTAACTTCCTCATGAAATAAACATTAAAACAAAATCAAACCAAAAAAGACCCATTTCTGAAGAGCTATAGGAAAAAATAACCGAAACAATTGAAAAAAAAACCAACAAAAATTCCAGTGAAGTGTTTTAATAAGGGTCTCCAGATTGGCTCCTGAACATTTTCTTTGAAAGGCATGAAGAGATACATTACCTTTTCATTGCTGTGATGGCAAGTGGGAAGAAAGCAGTAGCTATCACCACATTACTTTGAAAAGTGTCCTGGTTTCAAATGAGATAGAGTTAATTTTCTTCCCAGTAGCTGGTGCAGTGCTGTGTTTTGGATTTGGTATGAGAATAACATTGATACCACACTGATGGTTTTGGTTGTTGCTGGGTGACGTTTATACTAAGTCAAGGACTTTTCAGCTTCTCAGACCCTAGCAGCAAGAGGGCTGGGGGAAAATTGGGAGGAGACGCAGCCAGGACAGGTGACCCAAACTAGCTAAAGAGGCATTCCATACAACAGAACACCATCCTGAGTATATAAGCTGGGGGAAGTTGGATCACAGCTCAGGGACTGGCTGGGCATTGGTCAGCAGGTCGTAAGCAATTGTACTGTACATCACTTCTTTTTTTTCTTCCCTTTGGAATTTATTCGTCCCCTCCCTCCCTTTCATTGCAATTGTTATTATTATTTTATTAATAATTAAAATAACTCAACCCTTGAGTTTTACTTTTTTCCCCAATTCTCCTCCCCATCCCTCTGGGGTGGGGCTGAGGGGGGAGCCGGGCAGGGTAGAATGAGCAGCTTTGTGGTACTTAAGTTTCCAGCTGAGGTTAAAACACGACAAGAATGTACTAGCTGAGTTTCCATATATATTAAGCTTTTGAAAAAGCATTAGGGGGGGGGAAAAAAAAAGTCTTCATCAAAATTACAAATAATTTCACTAAGAAACTTTCAATCCTTAAAAACAGATTTATAGAATAGAATCATATTATAGAATCCTAGAATCATTTAGGTTGGAAAAGGATAGAGTAGAACACTGCTTGTGGTCCGGGTCCCTTAACCAGTCATCCCAAGGCCCAAAAGCCTCCCAACTGCCCTCAGACTTCATGTTGCACCTTCATTGCTGCCTGCCTGAGAGATCAGCAACGGGTACTAATCTGAGGGCTGCACCCGGGTGGGAAGGTTTCTCTTCACATCTTTAACCGGGGCCCCAGGGAGGCCACAGCCTTCCCTAAGAAGTGGGCTCGGTCTGTGCACTGGGCCTTCCGGTCCCATCAGAAGGGAGCCTGCTGACAAGGACCCGTCTGTTGTTCTTTATGAAGCAGTTCTGACGCAGGGTGTAGGCTGACTTAACCTCAGCGACACCTCTGTGTTAGAGGAACCATCGTCCCCGTTATTGTTCGGTTCCACCTGCAGAGCCTCACGCCCATCACGCGAGGGCACCTGGGCAGGTGGGCGGCCACAGAGGGGACATGTCTGATGCGCCAGGCAGGGACTTGTCAGCATTGCCCCCTGTGTGCTCAGCCAGGCAGAGAGAGGATGGGGAATCCTCTGTACCACGCGTCCTGCCTGCCTGGACCCGCACAGGTCACACTAGCTGCTCTTGCATGAGCTGCAGGCTCCTAGCAGCACTCTCTGCTCCCCTGGCGTGGGAATCCCACTGCACACCACACTGGAGCACTCCACTGTCAATCCTGTCGGCACCGGAGCTGCTCATCTCAGCAACTCAACACTTCCTAACTCTTTTTTCTACTTTCCAAGTTGCCTAAAGACTTTGTATCATTACCCTTGCTCTCCATAATCACCTTCTCTTACCGCAGGGACACATCCTCTCCAAATACTACTGGAACTAGTGTAGGCAATCTAAAAACACCATTAGTCCAACCAGTGTCATAATTTAAGAAAAACGCTCTCAGAAAGGAATAGGCGTTCCTTTTACTAAACAGAAACATTACTGTTGGAATAAATAGTTTAGTAATATCAAATTAAATGACTAAAGATTGAACCAGGACTAAGCTTTATAGCTTCTGGCAGGTTGGAATGTACTTTGCATGGTCTCACTCCTTCACTTTCCAAAAAGCAGTACTTACTTCATTCTTCTGAGCATGCTCCAGAATTTCATTAAAAGTTACGAATGTGTCATTTCCACGCACTGGATCCTTCTCCAAATAGCCAAGATGAATATCAGTAGCAATAAGTATTTTAAAGGTATTTTCATCATCCCTGAATAAAACAGGAAAACGTGTGTTGAGGGAAATATACTTAAGGATTTCAACACCAGCTTTCTTAAGGTAACCTTTTCTGTCCGAAGTCATTAAACACACAGGAGATTTGTTAATAAAACTCTACTAAAATATCATTCCTGTTAATATTCTCAAAGCATTTCAAATTTTAGCCACACCATACCAAATATGAGCCAAAGCCTACCTCAGAGTTTGCAACATAAATTTAAAAAAATAAAGAATCCTTTGTATGTCCTCTGCCTTTAAAAATTCACGTACCCGATTTTTCTCTTGTACAAGCACACGGAGTATTCAAAGAATCCTGATCTCCCTCCCCATTTCCTGTTAAGATCTGTGAGGAAAGAACAGCTGTAAAACAAGCAGTTTATTCCAAATTTATTTAGGGTGCTAAAATTTATAGGCTGTATTGGTTTTCCTTTGGGAATTTAGATACACCTTCATTCCCAGGGACTGCTGCCTAGAGACAAGTGGTGCTCTCCTTACTAGCTATATATACTGCCTGTTTTTCCAACAGCAACAGCCCAGGTATCATGAGAGAAGGGGGGTGACAGAAAAGATACAGACAGGAGAAAAACTGAGAGCAATCTGGCTTCAGCTTCTCTACTCACCAAACAGTTTCCATTCACACACCTGCCTCGGTGTAAGGATCTGGGGAGGAAATGAGGTGGTAAATATACTAACTGGGAGATGGAGAAGGTACAGGCTGTGGGAAATGGGCCCAAAAGAAGAGGTGTTTTCTAGAGAGGAGATGAGCCTACTGTGTTTAAGTGCCAGAAGGAAAGGCATCAGCAAAAGGAAAAGCAGCAGCATAGGCAAGGGGGGGAATGAAAGGAGAGAGATACAGAACAGAAGGTTGGGAATTCCTGAAGGGAACTGGGAAGAAGAGGAGAGAGAGGAGGAACACAGTTCAGCAATGCAGAGATAGAAACTGTAAGAAATGAAGGGAAAAGATGTAGAAAAATAAATAGAAGAGAGAGGGGAAAAAAATCCATGCATAAGTTAATGCATTTGATTTTGCTTCTCCCTTTTACTGTCTTCCCCTAGAAAGTGATTAGTGATTTGGGGGGTTCACTGTGTGCTATCTCATCCATCCTTAGAACGGATCTTGTTTTCTACAGATTGCTGAACTTCAGTGCTGTGAAGACCTGAGCCTGTTGTGATGTGTCAAATCATACACTATTTCTTCGTTTGTTGTTGTTTTTATTCATATCCTCATGCCACTTTTTAATCTGATGTTGTAGTAGCCAACTCTGATCCATATTTCAGCCAGTGATGAAGATGTCATAATCCAAAGATTACAAAATGTTCTTGCTGACAAAAATGTACTACTGTGAAACTTCACATTTTCATAGGCTTCTTTGTTGCAAAGTGATTCTAAGTTCTGGCAGAAGATTGTAATGTAATGAAGAGATGCCTTTAAGTGCCTTAGGCCGAGTCCTTTCATTGAACTGAGCAGTTCAGAAGCCAGGAGTTTGTGGTTTGATATCTAGCCTGATTTAATAAAAGTTTAACATAAATAAACCTCTCTCTGTATGTCTCTACATATGTTAGAGTTACTAAGAACCACAGAGGCAGCATGGACCTGAAACGGAACCCGTCATTTAACTCTCACCCTTAACCATTATTACGGTGAGGTAATACCAAGTGATCGTTACTTTGTTTTTGTATTATCATACCACTTAGAAGGATCCACATTTTTTTCCTAGGTGCAGTATATAACCAGAACAAAAGATAGCTTTCCAAGGGTCATTGGTGGTTGGAAGAGGTACCAGAGACAGGAGTGACATTTGCAGCTGCAGCACAGCTCCAGTGCTCTGGTAGCAGATGAGAGGCTGGAAGCTCCCTCCAGCAAAGCATCTGAGCTCGCTGAGCCTGAACCATGCAGGGGGAAGTGGAAAAGTGAGAATAGCTGGGAGACTCCCTGCTGTGGAGATGGAAGCTCCCATTTGCTTCCCCAACGTGCTGTCTGGGAAAGGTTTGTTGGGAGGCTGAGATCTGGGGACAACGTGGAGAGCGTGCTGAGTCTTGTCTGGGCCTTTTTACTGGGACTTTTACTCCCTACTGCTCTTTCCACCTCTTTCCACATGGTCACCAACAATACTGCCAGGGCAGGCACGGAGCCTATCAAGCATGACTACATCACTGTAAGGTGAGTCAAAGACACGGGTGCCCAGGTGGCTTCTCCTAAGTCCTTACTGGTGAGGGGGGTAAGGCTGGAGGAAGGCATGGATCCTGTAACTATTGTTTGCATAGCTGGTGCTGAAAATGGGGAGTTGGCTTTTGTGACTATGGATGTCTGCTCTTTGAGCACTAAGAACTGCTATGAAGAGATGAGATTCACCTCAACGGGTGGTACAAAAACTGTGTTTGTACCATACGTAGAAGGATCCCTGATTGTTTTCCTAGCATTGTGATAACATAAGAAATACACAGTAGTGATCATTTGCCTGGCCAACCCCAGGGAGGAGAACTATAAGTAGGAGTGGAAGGGGAGGGAGATGACAACCCGCAGTCAGGCGAGGAGGTGGTGGGACCAGGTTAGCGGACATGATAGTTCCTGTCTTCGTGTTTAACAATCTAACGTAATGATCAGACTTTGGTGTATTTCTAGAATAATTGTAGGACATTATTTTCCAGATTAATAATACTTAGTGCTTACCCTGCAGTTTTCACTGCCAGAATTCTTTCCAGACATCCCTGCAGCATGTTTGTGGGGATAAATGTTACTGGCTTTTTAAAGGAGGGAATTAATTGTATTGTGCAGTGAGAACAATGAACTGGGACTGATGGATAATTTAAGATCTCCTTATTCCCATTTATACCTCAGATGATAGTTCACATCTTTTCTAAGGTGTGATTCCTAAGAGGTGGAGATGGGAGTTCCTGGGGCTCTCGGATCCTAGGAAAGTGTTTAAACTACACTGAATACTGTTAAAAATGAAGTCTCAGTGAAGGCTTTGTGAAGCTAGACTTTGTTTTCTTTTGCTGTTTTTACAGTTATCTGTGAATGAAATGGGATGCTTGTGGTTTAGGTTGTCAGGAACCCTTCTCTGACACTAAAAGTTTGGTTTTCTTTTTGTATCAGTGAGAAGGGAAAAAGAACACCCCACCCTTCGCTGGCTCCAAGCCAACTCTTTTCAGCATTTTCACTTCTAAAAGAAAAAAAAAATATTGGCACTGGAAATGGCACCTGAGGCACGAGAGGACTAGCTGCTTTTGAAAACCTTATTCTCCCTTTTTAGATGCAAATTTGATGATGAACCACACAATACTGTTTGAGAAACACTGGGCTTTCAGATAGAGGCCTTTGATTAAGCTTGTTACATCTCACTACTGCTCCTTGCTTCATTTTTATTCTACTCCCCTCCCCCTGCTTTCTCATTCTTAGTAGTGTTTTTTTCATGATCTTGTTTTAAAATTTTCCAGATGAAAAGACTTTCTGGGTCTATCCTGGATTCCTGCATTAGCTCAGTTTTGCTGCAACAAAGGCAGATTTGTGAATCTCTTGCTCCTTTGCTCTCTCTTCTCTTTTTGTGCAGCCTTGTACAATGGAGAAATGTCTTTTAGATCTTTTCTGCTGAATGTTTTATTTAAATTATGAGGGCTTGGGTAATTTTTAGCTAATCCAGTATATTTATGTTCATGACCT
The DNA here is from genome assembly GCF_017639655.2 of Falco naumanni. Classification (NCBI taxonomy): domain Eukaryota; kingdom Metazoa; phylum Chordata; class Aves; order Falconiformes; family Falconidae; genus Falco; species Falco naumanni. Next base: position 27,060,193 of record NC_054055.1, on the reverse strand, counting down.
TTTTATGTGTCTCATCTTTCATTTGAATAAAACAAAGCAATTTAAAAAATATAATAACATTGCATAATATTATAGTAATGTTATTAATATTGCTATTATATTGATAATATATGTTTTCATTAAATGGGGGTGTCAGATAATTGAAATTAACTGTGGTCACATCTTATTGCAGTGACTTTTTTACTAACTGTTCAGCTACCATTTTCTCTTAATTTTTTTTTGGTATTATTTCTTTTTGAAACTAAACACTACTGTTTTAAAAGACAAATGTTATCATTGCTTCCATGTATTAATAGCAATGTTCAAACACTGACATCTTTCAAAGGTCACATCTACATTATCAAGCAATTGAGGCACAATAGGAGGGGGATCAAGTTTTTAAAGCAATGAGTATTGAGAGCCCCATAACTAGACTGTATGTGGTTTAGGAGATTCACTTCGAACTAGAGCTAGTCTTGTCTCCTGGACTGAAATGTCACCTTGTTGCTTGAGCTTCAAAGATGCTTGAAGAAAAGCTCCATTACAAACCCTTGCCCTCTGGCCTGGGGAATGCTCACTAGGTAAAATGAGAGCATCGGTGCTGACTGCACAGCACTGCCCCTGCCACTGCTGCTGCGTAAGATGGGAGACCAATGCTCAAAAAACCCAAGGAAAATGGAAAGTCAAGATAACTGCTAGCAAATATCCACAGACCCAAATTCTGGCTTGCTGTACACACACACATCAAAGTGTCTGAGGATCATGTGGTTCTGGTAGGAAGTTTTCTGCTCTGATTTGGGCTCTGGTCGACCCTGGTGAACAACAAAGATGTTGCAATGGAAGGTCAAAGAGCGTTCTGGGATGGGATCCTCCATCCAGCAGTGTGCCACAGCACATTTGTTCATGCCTGTGCCTTGGTCTGGAAGTGTCAAGGTCACATAGTTTTAATCCAGCCCTGCTCACAGTCACAAGCAGAACTGTAGCGAGGCAGAATATTTTAATATCACATTTGCTGTGTGTGCAATAATGTGGTCTTGTCTGTCCAGAAGCTGCTCATCCAGTGAGGCAGGCATCACCCTTTCAACTGAATCGCTTATGTCTAGTCATATTTCACAATTTTAAACTTCCATGCAGAAAGATAATAATCCTGAATATGAAACCCTAGGTAATCAAATTACACTAAAATACAGCGTGCCATTTATACAGAACTGTTATCACTCTTTTTCATACAGGATTTAGGATCTTAATTGGCAAAAACTTGCATTGAAACCATGGGGACTACTTATGAAGAAGAGATTTCAAAGTCATTCTTAGTGTCATTTGGTACCAGGTAGCATGCTGCCATGCTTTGAAGATGATCAAGTTTTCTTAGGATAAAAAACTCCACAAGGTTTTGCTTGGTCAACAGAATGTCTGACTCAATAGCTGTGGCTGAAAACACAGCCACGTGTTGCAGTAGCTTTTAAACTGTGTTTGCAAGAAGTTGACAAATAACTTCAAAGACTTTTCTAGGCTTAACTACTTCTCAAGTGTGACAAAATAGAATGAGTCAGAGTAGAAGAGGAATTCAGCTGGGAAGCTCTAGGTAAAAATGTTTACTGCTGTTAGAAATGGCAAACATTTAACCTTCAAAGCAGCAAAATATTTTTCTATTTTGCAACAGCTTTGTTACTAGCAGCTAGCTTTTTATTTTAAATTCCTATCAGCAACGTTAGAGCTTAGTGTGGTTTCTACAGAGCAGTTAAACCACAGTTCCCCAATTTGTGTATACAGCTCCAAGAAGTCTGTGTGGTCCTCAGTCCATGGAGCTATCTGCTGGGCTGGTTTACCACTGAAGCAGACAAAACCAAGTGTGTTCCCTCTGGAAGATCTGCAGGCATCTGGTAACGCTACTCGAACTTCATCATGTTGTACCTCCCCATGCGTTTGTGGAGTTTTTCCCAAGTCAGAGTGAACAAAAATGCTTGACAAAACCCTACTAGTGCAGAGTAGCTGATCATGATCATGCCATGTGTCTTACGGTGGAAATGAGGCAAACTGGAGCTGATGGGGGTTACTGCCAGGCTGGTTTTTCTTTTCTAGAAGAGAAATGAGACATTAAAAAGGAGAAATTCCTCACCAGCATGCAGGTCTGAGGATGCTGGGCTTCTAACTGTGGTCCTGACAGTGAGGTGACTCACTGTACAGCAACACATTGCATCTTACTTGTAAGCTTACTACACCAAAATTTTCTAGAAGGCTGCTAGATTCTTCAAAGAAGGCACAGCTATAATTATTTTCAGTAGTGACTATGATATCTAACTAAAATGTATTTCTGTGCTATCTCCCACATTGCGAGGGATTTGAAGACAGATAGCAATAGCAAGACATTTGGATCTCTAATTTGCAAAAAATCTAAAATATACCTTAAAAACAGGTTTTCTCATGCTCTAGATATAAATTCTGCTTAGATTTCTGAACTAGTGGACTATACACAACATGTAAATGTTTTAGTCTCACGTATTTAGTCTCCACAGAGGTGGGTATAACACGAAAATTAACTTACAGAGGCAGTATTATTCATAGAAACATTTCAGGCTACTTTCCTCTCATTTTGAATCGATCTAATCCTTATTTGCTGTAAGATGACAGATAGGAAACATTACAATACTGCATTTCCATCATGGTATATACCATCACAACTTACTGTGGATTTCAGTAATAGTTTTCTTCAATATGCAGCATAGAGCTTTAGCTGATGGTGTGTTGATGAATATAGAGAGCCTTGTTTTGATTTCATGCTAAATAATTCAGCAGATTTGTTCCCATGTGACAAGTCTTAAAATGGATGTCACTGCAGTGCAGCTGAATGTCACACTGAAGTTTCACTGCGAGACTGCAACAACCCAAAAGTAACTAGCCAACTCTTGCTATTAATCTTCACAAGGAAAACATGTATATTTTATTTTCAGATTTGTCACTACTTGCCTTGAAAAGGCTTCCATGTTGAGTTGTTCTGAAACATTTCATAAACCCTGAATTAAAGCCAACATTTTTGTTGAGTTTACCATATGCAGGATCAGGCCTGGCATCACCAATGTAGTTGGCTAGGCTTTGGAATTGGAATGGCTTAGCATCACATCTTCAAGCAATGGAAATGAAAACTTGACTAGACAAGGGCTCCTCCAAAGTCATATATCAATGCTGAAATTTAAGTTCCCGAAGGAAAATAGGAACTGCCATTGCAGCTGATACGATCAAATATATTGAGTGAATCAGAATTCCAAGGAAGTCAATTGAGCTCTCCCACTGACTTTCATGGGTCCCAAATCTCTTACGTTGTTTGCAAAAATGCCTAAGTAAACAAAATCACTAACAGAAGGGCTTTTAGACCACTGTGAATCCTTTGAATGCTTAATTAAGGCAGGCCAGGGATTATGCTCATTTTAGGTAGTTTGTTGTATCGGATGAGCTCTGGATTGATTCTAGGTACAGCTCATGGCCTCAGAGGATTTGACTGTCCCTTGGCATTGTATTTCTACATTTGTTGGCAGTTTTCTACTGTGGTAGAAGAATTTTCCCAGATTCTCATTTCGTGACTAAAATCAGTGTTATTTGTCAAGGACAGGTGCTATGTTTATTGCCCTAAAAAGTTTTTTTGCTACTATTGTCTACCATTATTTTGCAGACAGTACTAAATTAGAAAGCAGGGTTAAGATCTTGGCTTGTACAACTTCAACGCAGAGAGGCCCTGGAGCGAGCCAACGGAAATCTTGGGAAGTTCAGCAAGGACAAAAAGCAAGTTCTACATACAGAGCAGAAAACTGCCATGCACTGGTACAGGCTGGGAACTGGCTGGCTGATAAACAACCGGGCTGGAAAGGACCTGGGGGCTACGTGAACATCAAGCTGAGTGTGAGCTCGCCTCAAAAATAAAGGAAGTCACTTGCTGGGCCACATGAGAAGCACGTCCAGCAAACAGGAAAGTAATTATTCCCCCCCCATTGGTGAAGGAGCACCTGGAATACTGTCTCCAGTTCCCAGCCTCCCAGTTCAAAAAGAATGTTGAGAACATGGTTCAGCAGAAGGCTACCAAGATGATGAGAGATCCTACAGCACACAAGGGGAGAGGTTAAGGGAGGTGGTCTTGTTTAGTCATGTGAAGAGGAGGCGATGGGATCATTTAATGGGAGCCAGCCACTACCTGAAGGTAAGTTATGAAAATGATGGAGCCACTCTCTTTGGATATAACAAGGGACAACCACCAGAAATTCCAGGTTGGGAGGTTCAGGGTTGGACATTAGAAAAAATTCTTCTCCGAGAGGGTAACATAGCACTGGAACAGGCTGCCAGAGGTGATGTGGAGTCTCTCTCCTTGAACATTTTCAACATCCTAGTGCTAGTCCAGCCACCACCTTGGCCAGTGCTGGCAGTGATGCTCTTCTGAGTGGGAGGGTGGATTAGTGACTCCCAGAGACCCCTTCCAACCAAGGCGGTATGTTGGAGCAGGGGAAGTATGATACTGGCTATGACCACAACTGTTGGTGTTTCTTATATTTCATGAGTGCTTACAACATGGACAATGGAAATCTGCAAGCACTTTTATGTGCAATTAATAACTTTATAGATGCACGCTACCTAGCTCCTAACCTAACACCAACGTCACACACAACCGTTCTTCATTTTGCGGAGTAAATAGGCTTGAACCACTTCTTTTTCCTAATATAGAGACAAGGTCTTGGTCTATGTGGTATGTGAAAGCTGTGCTACAATCCAAATGGGCAGTGAGAACTTAGGCCTGGTGTAACTCCACTGCCTTCAGTAGATCCATGTGAGAGGACCTTGGATTTATGGCTGTTGGATATGAAAATGCGTAGGTCAGAGCTGGAAACTCTCCAGTTCTGTACAAACAGTCTCTGAACTGTGTGAATCAATGATCTCTCAGTTCACTGAAGCAAATGACAGGGGGCGGGGGGGGGGGGGTAAGTTTTGAGCTGATCCGATACACTTTTCCACACACAGAGCTGGAAAAAGTAATTTTCTGGCATCCACAGGGTTCTGTAGCTTTTAAATGGGTGTGACATTTTATTGTAAATGTATATATTTCTAAGAAAGTTTTAAAAGGACAAAAAATTCCTCTAATTTCTTTACTTTTAGTTTTCCACATTGTAGATCCTTTTAGAGGTGCTTGACACTGAATTTGACAGGAATTCAAAGCTACTGTGGCTGATGTAACTTTTTTTTTTTCTTTATTCAAAGCTTCTCTCAACTTCATTGTCTAAATTGCAACTGTTTTAAAAGAAAACCCTCTGCATCTTCCAAAGTACTTCCCCGCAAGGGCACAGAATACAGCACATAAACCATAGTTCAGCTCCTGTGGGAAAACCCTTTTGCTGGAGTTTAAGCCCTCTGACTGTTCCAGGTGTGGGCGGGGAGAAAAAAGCGAGAAGGGCTCAGAGGAAGCAGCGGGGCAGCCCTGCGCCTCCCAGGGTAGGGAGATGTGAGGCTGGGTCGGCCTTCGTGGCAGGGCTGTCCTCCACCGGTGGTCCCTTGCCTCACGCGCCTACCTGCGCACATGTAGGGGGTCTGCGCGGCCGGGTGTCGGTGCCGGTGCCGGGGGGCCGGCTGCTGCGGGGGGCTGCGGGCAGCTCCCCCCGGCCGGCAGAGCCGCTGCCCCCCGGCTCCAGGCCGGGCCCGCCGCTGGCCGAGGCCGAGCCCCGCAGCCGCGGGGGCAGCGCCGCGGGGAGAAGGGGCTGAGAAGGGGAAAAACCCACGCGGGGGGGAACAGCGGCGGCAGCGAGGGGGGCCGGGAGGGGCGAGCAGCAGCCCCGCAGCCCCCCGGGGGCAGGGCCGGGCCGGGCCGGAGGAGGCCGGGGGGGCTCCGGGCGCCGCAGCAGAGGCTCCCCGGCAGCCCGCGGGGAAGGGCAGGGCAGGGCAGGGCAGGGCAGCCCCCGGCGGGGCAGGCTGTGCCCCTCAGCCCACGGAGCCCGCGGGGGAGCAGCTCCCCCCCGCAGCCCGGGGCAGGGGGTGCCCGCAGGGGGCTGTGACCCGCGGGGGCCGCGCCGGAGCCGGCTCCGGGCAGGGGCCCGTGGCCCCGCGGGGAGGAGCCCGGGCCGGGGCCGGGCTGCGGGCAGGGCCGGTGCCCCCGGGGGGGCTGGAGCCGGCTGGGCCTGAGGGGCTGCGCCCCGCGGGGGGCCCCGCCGGGACAGGCCGTGAGGAGCCGCAGCCCCGGGAAGGCCCCGCGCTGCAGAAGCCCGTGCAGGGCTGTCTCCCGTGGGAGGGCCCCGCACCGGGGCAGGGGCAGAGTGCGAGGGGGAAGGAGCAGCAGAGACAGCGGGTGATGCGCTCACCGCAGCCCCGTTCCTGCCCCCTTGCACCGCTCGGGATGAGAGGAGTGAGACAATATGGGAGTGAAGTAGAATTGAGCTCGGGGAAAAAGGGAGGAGTGCGGGGAAGGTGTTTTAAGGTTTGGGTTTGACTTCTCATTATCCTACTGTGATTTGAATGTTAATACATTAAACTAATTTCCCCAGGCGGAGCCGATTTTGCCTGTGACGGCAATTGCTGAGCGACCCCTCCCTGTCCGCATCCCGACCCACGGGCCGTTCTTTACGTTTTCCCTCCCCTGCCCAGCCGAAGCGGCGCCAGCCCGCCACAGCCCGCAGGGTGCGGGTGCCCCGCTACCCCATGCGAGCCATCCCCACGACCCTTCTTCTGTTCCCTGGGGTCTGGCCCCTAGCCGGGGGGGGGGGGGGGGGGGGGGGGGCTTCCCCAGTGCAGGCACACGGGTTCCCTCTGCAGCTCCGAGTCGGGGACGACCAACCGAGCGGCCCGGAGAGCGCGGGCTGCCGTTGCCCGGACCTGCTGGCGGCCCCCTGGGCTAGCCCCCGGGCTGCCATTGCCCATATGCTGCCCGCGGCCCCTCAACGCCCCGCGGCGGCAGCCACCCGGGGACGGACGGACGAGGCCCCGCGGCGCGGCCGGCAGCCTCAGGGCGGCTCTCCCCGCTGGCCAAGCGGCCGCGGGCCGGCGGGGGCGCGGCAGGGCGGTGCCCCGGGGCGGGCCGGCGCGGCCGGGAGGGGCGGCGGCGGCGGCACCTCCCCGCTTGCCGGGGCCGGGGGCGGAGAGGCGGCGGCGGCGGCTGCCGCAGCCCCGGCCGCAGCATGCGCTGGCCGACCCCGGCCCCGCGGCTGCCCCACGGCGGCCACGAAGGGCAGAGCGGCGGCAGCGGGAGGCGCGGATGGAGTCGGTGCCGCGCCGCTGCCCCGCCGGCCGGCCCGCCTGCCCGCGGCGGTGGCGCCGGCGGCTGCGCGGGCGGCGGTGGGCGCTGGCGGGCGCTGGCGGCCGGGCTGCTGGGCGCCGCCGCCGCCCTGGCCCTCTACGCCCGCCTGCCGGAGCCGGCGGCGGCGGCGGGAGGCCGGCCGGGCGGCGAGGTGACCGTGCTGCTGTGGTGGGAGCCCTTCGGCCGCCCGCGGCGCACGGCCGACTGCCGGCGGCGCTACAACATCACGGGCTGCCGCCTGAGCGCCGACCGGAGCCGCCTGGGCGAGGCGCAGGCGGTGCTGTTCCACCACCGCGACCTGGCGCTGCACGGCGCCGAGGGGCTGCCCCGCGGGCCCCCGCCGCGCCCCCCGCGGCAGCTCTGGGTCTGGATGAACTTCGAGTCGCCCTCGCACTCGCCCGGCCTGCGGGGGCTGGCCGGCCTCTTCAACTGGACCATGTCCTACCGGCGGGACTCTGACATCTTTGTGCCCTACGGGTACCTGTACGCCCCGCCGGTGCCCCGGCCCTTCGTGCTGCCCCGCAAGACACGGCTGGTGGCCTGGGTCATCAGCAACTGGAACGAGGAGCACGCCCGGGGTGCGCTACTACCGCCAGCTGAAGGAGCACCTGGCCATCGACGTGTACGGGGCGTGGGGGCTGGCGCTGGCCGAGGGCGGCGTGGTGGAGACCGTCTCGGCCTATAAGTTCTACCTGGCCTTTGAGAACTCCCAGCACACCGACTACATCACTGAGAAGCTTTGGAGAAATGCCTTCGCTGCCAGCACTGTGCCCATCGTCCTGGGGCCCCACAGGGCCAACTACGAGCGCTTCATCCCCCCCGACTCCTTCATCCATGTCGACGACTTCCCCAGCCCCTGGCTGCTGGCCACCTACCTGAAATTCCTCGATAAAAACAAAACCAACTACAGGAGGTATTTTGCCTGGAGGAAGAAGTACGAGGTCCACGTCACCTCATTCTGGGACGAGCACTTCTGCAAGGTTTGCGAGGCCGTGAGGGCAGCCGGGAACCAAATCAAGACTGTACAAAATCTGGCTGGCTGGTTTGAAAGCTGATGCTCCTGGCAGTGAGGCTGGGCTGGGCTGTCTGGGGAGGGATGGGGCTGGCAGGGGTGGGTGGCCGAGGTGGGACGCAGCAGGCTGTTGTCAGCCAGTGAGGCGCACAGGTATGGGTGAAGAAGCCGTGAAAAGCCTACAAAAGAATGGTTTTCCTTAAAGTGCAAAATTAGGAGAGTACAAAGAAACATCTGGCAAGATGATTCTTCAAGAGCAAAGATAAATTTCCAGAGGTTGAACAGATCTGTAAAGGTTTCAGTTGTGCACAGCTCAACAAAAAGCCGATGCCAAGTTCTTCAGCTGTACAGCTGAAACCAATTTTGTTGGCTATGACAGCTTCCTGGACCACAAAACTTTCTTCTGCTTACAGGGGATACATCATCAGCCCTGGCTTTCCGTACTCTGAAGACGAAAGTGAATATTTTTGACAGTGATTTTTATGCATGTGAAAACTCTTTGCAGACAAATTCTGAGCCGCAAATGTTGAACGTAAGAATGTAATGATACAGTAGCACTTTTTAGCGATGTTTGAAATGGCAGCAGCCAACTAATAATGCTTTGAGCCAAATAATAATTCCGTTTAGGAAAAAGTGCATGGAGGGGAGTGGATCCAAGTGGAACAAACTGCTCAGATGATGCAGAGTATTACTTCCACTGCCTACCAAAACCATAGGCACATTTATCCTGTATAAAAGTGAAGAACTTTTAAGTATGGGAAAAGATAGATTGTAGAAAAGAAGTTAGAACATTGCCACCCTCCTTCATTCAGGAATTAGAAAATGTTTACAGGAATCTGCTTGTTTTTCTTCGCAAAATTACTGCCGTATAGGAAAAAGCAGGGAAAGGCTCACAAGTACAGAGTTTTTATTACTATATTGAACATGTATACAGAGAGGCTAACTTAATTCTTTAGTATCATGAGACAGTCCTGTTGTTTAGTGATGGTTTTGGTTTATGGCACACGTTTTTAAAAATTCTGCTGGGTGACAGACTACTCAGAATGCCACTTTGATGTTTGTAAACCAGTAATTACCCACCCCCCGCTGGCTAAACTCAAGTCCCAAATCACTGACTTCCAAAAAGGCTAGTAAGATCTAAGAACAAGATCTGCTGGTAAAATACAGAACGTGTGTGTGAGGAGAGAGTATCAAAAGGGCAAAAAATTACTATTCTTTTTCCTTGACTTTGAGGGGGGGTTTCTGGCTCAGTTTTTCAGTCGTTAAATAGGTTCCTAAGATAAAAATTCCTTCTCTTAGTGCTTATCGGGAACATTTATGGTAGTTATTCCCTTTTAGACTGCCATTCTGCCAGAGTCTTCCTAATAGTCAGTGTACAGTTACTTTTTGTTTATGTGTGATCTTGCTTGGTGAAATCCATCAAGAAACTTCAGTCGTGATTACACAGCCTCAGGAAGCTGAGCCCTCCCTGCCCTTTGCAACTATAAGGTTTGGTGGCAAAAAATGATAACCCACAAGAGTCCTGCACAAATGATTAAGGGATTCATCCAGCTTCTATTTAAGGAGCTGGATAATCCATGGAGTTAGCCAGAGGCTTCACTTGAAGTAAAATCATGGGCACAGAACAGGGGGGAAAAGGGAAAGTCAGTTACGAATAAAAGGTGGGCATCAGAAGAGGTGAGTTTATTGGCATTTGTGAGTCATATATAGATTAGAAGAGGATTAGACTTGACTTGAGCGGTACAGGTTGTCAGGTAGTTGCTTTTAAGATTTATGAGCTGGCAGCCTACTGTAATTTATTTTAAATTTTATGTTCCCCATGATTAGGTAAGCATAGAGCCAAGGATTGTTGCAAAAAACCTAATAATAAAGAAGTTCATTAATAATGCACACAGATTTACCAGATCGGATCTTGCTGGCCCCTATGTTTATTCACTTCAGTTTTTGTGCAAGGAAGGATGGCTGAAAGTACTTCAGGAACCTTTCTGTTGTTAGTGCCAGAGTTGCTGTAGATTTTGTTAGGAAAGGAGAGAAGGCAGTCAATGCAATGTGGAGTGTAGTAGGGCTGGTCCCTAATGGTGCATTTTCACTTGAACTGGTCTTAAGTGATTGTTTAAAGCAAAAGCATGTTCTTCTTGGTGTGCCTATCTTGTTTCTCTACCAGGGCTACTACTCCCTTAAAATTGGTTTTGATAATCTTACAAATCTAATTTAAGTATAGCATTAATAGCTACACTTAATAGCTAAGTGTCAGGATGATAGAATCTGTCTCGCTTTGAATTAGCCTTTTTTTCAGGTCAGTTTTTATTGCAGTTCATGTAAATGTATACAAACCTCTGATCTTAAAAGTGGTGGAATAATATTTAAGATTGTACTACTTTTTATCACTCTTGCTGAAACTAGTGCATTTTTTTCAGTCCTTCTAAATTTTTTAGCATTTTCTGAAAGTTTCCAGACACACAGTTCTGTGTGATGCCACAGGCAGAAGATCAGGCTACGGGAGCACGGGAATTTCCACGGATGGCAGCTGATACTTTTTTTTTTCAGCCTCTCTAAGAAAAGCAGTTGAAATCTTTGATGAGCTAGTGTTTTGTAAAATTCAGAGAAGAGCTATGCAATAATTAAACCATCATGTTTGAATAAGATGATCACATTGTGCTATATTTGTAAGTTACATATTGAGTATTTTCAAGAGTTGTATAATGAAAACTGCAATCTTGCAATAATTATTGCAGAGTACTTGTGTTGGGAGAAAAGCAGCCTTTTCTAGTTTCAGCATTCTTACATGCGCGTTGCACGCTTTTCCCTTTAGATTTGGAAGGAATTCAGTCTTGGTCTACAGCTGCTGAAGCTGGTAATACAGCACCTCTGTAAATCTGCTTTGCTTCTTGGCTCATCCACTCCACTGGCTAATAGCTAGTGTAGGCTAAGAACTGGTTTTTGTAATTCACTTTGTAGAGCTGAAGTTTAATGATGAATAAAACATTTGCTTGAGCAAATTGGTTTGTAGATCAGGTACCAGACTCCACAAAATGTTGCGGGTGACATATATAATCCATCTGTAAAAATTAAGCAAAGTTATTTTCTATTTTAAGTAGAAGAGTCTTTCTGAATATGCTTTGAAAAAGTGTTTTATTCCATGCCTTAAAATATTGGGGTGGAGGGAAAAAAAGGAAGATAATTTTCTTCTGTTTTTTATAAGGAGAAGAAGTAACGTTACTTTGTGATTATGGTGTAAACAGAATAGAGAAGTATGTGATCCTTTAAGTTACATATTGTATCTCAGGGAATTTTATACTGTAAAGTCTCTTGTTCTTCCTAGAATGAAGTAACTTTGTATATGTATTAATTATTTAGATTGACACTCCATAAATTAAAGAAAGGCAGTAGCACAAAATGACCCTATTTTTAAATTTTGTTTTCCATGTTATGAAAGCTGTAGAAAACTATTTTTTAAAGAGAATTAATTTATTTTCATGTTTGTTTAATCAATAGAAGTGACTGATTGTTCTCAAAGTAGTCAGACTGTCTGAGGTTAGAAATGAAACCTGGTTGTGCAAGGAGAAAAATATTTTTATAGGAGAGGCAGTGCTGAGTTATTTTCCGTATCAAAAGGAGCATTTATTGAAGCTGGATGTCTGCTGGAAAAATGTCATTCCAAACAACACCAAAACCAAGCTTTCTCTTGACCAACAGAATTTGAATGTGGTTGGATTCTTTTTCCCCCTCAAATTTCAAAATGAAAGTGAGATTGTGGTTATTTTGATGCTCGATGCGGAGTGCTACGGAGTGCACTTCTTGCAACTCTGCTCAGTGGCCTCACACATACTTAGAAGTGTTACTGCTGTTATTCGAGGTATTCAGAAACTGTCAGTAATTTCAGTGAGTTTCCATTTTGTTAGTGCAGCTTCCGAGGGGCCTTTGTAATTGCCCTGTACTGTCAAAGCAGGAGGGAAAACTGGAATATTTACTTGATGTGAAAGAATTCTGGCTTGGTTATGCAGTTTATTACAGCCCACTTGAAAATTATTTTTTGAGAAATTTTAACTTTTTTAAAGCTGCATGAAAGCTCAGAATGAATGTAACTTATTTGAGTGATACACAAAATGTTTAGTGATTCTCATGTAAGGCTTATTATAAAATAAAATATTTAGCCCTAAGTATTTTTGTTGTCATATTTTTAACTGAAAGCTCAATTATTAATGCAATTGCTTGTTCATAAATCAGAAGTATTATTCATAGGAAGATAAAGTAGTTTTGGTGAGGTTTTTTTCTGGTACTTTCAAGCAAATTACTTTCCATGAAGATCGTATTTACTTTTTGCTTGTAAATTAAGTTGAGGAGTAAAGTTTTAATGTCATGGATAGGGCATTAGAACAAAGGAACCTCAGCTGTGTGAGGATAAACAGCCAACATAATGTTGTGTCTGATGTAGTTACAGCTAATTTAGTGCAGGACGCACTTGGCAGTGTTCCACTTCTGAATCCCCAAAGAGAATCCCTCATTCCAGCTCAAATATTCAGCATAGTTTAAAAACTTTACTGGTATTTTCCCTCAAAATTCCTTAATTTCCAGGCCATTCTTTTATTTGCTTATTTGATGCCTTTTTAATTTGCAATAGCCTGTGTTACTAATCCCAGGCATTCACATCTGAGCTGGACTTCTGAATGTGGCTGCCATTGTTTAACCAAACTTAAGGTGGTGGGGGTGGGTTTGTTGGGTTGTTTCTTAAGATTTTGAGGCCTTCAGCACACACTTGAGTGCAGCTTCTCTGCAGTCATGCCAGCTAGAATCTCACTGGTTTGCAGTGAAGACTTGGGGCCCTTAACCTGAAGCACACTAGGCAGCTCTTAGCGCCAAGTACTGTTTGGTTTAGCTTAGCAGAAAAATGTTAATTAATGGTATAAATTTTCATAAGAGACATATTTTGCTGCTTCTGCTTGTCAGTTCAGCCTTTCTGCTAGCAAGTGGAAAATTCTATGATTTTTAGAATTGGTGTGAGAGTTTAATTTACCTGTGTTACTGTTCACATCATCTGTACTAGTCTGCATCTCTCAATCTTTCAACTTCTTTTGGAGAATCAGCATCTCTGGATTATTCAGCTATTTGTGAAAGGTCCAGTAAAATATGTACTTCCTGTCTTTTTTTTTTTTTCTTTCTACCGCCTCAGTTCAAGTGTAAATTTTTTGCCAAAAATGACTACTAAATGCAAGTAACTAACAGGTAAGGGTTTTTAAGTATCATTACAGTACATCTCAAAACAATTACTCTGAGCAGGTAGATATTTTTTCATCAATAGTGGTTTAGAAGGATACTGGTAGAACTTCAGCAGTGCTGTCAGCCCAGTAGATGATCTGTATTGCGTGGGAATTAGCATACTAAAGGTTTCCCATGGTAATGGCATGCGGCATGGTTTTGAGCTTCATGCCATCTGTAATTCAGAGGGGAGAAACTTGCTTCTCCCTGTTAATCAACTGAATGTAAAACCTGAAGTAGTGTAAATCCATACGAGGGCTGTAACAAAACACTTTGTTGCCCCATGCAGACACCTTAGTGATTCCAAGCTCCTTCCAGACACCACCGACAGAGCTGAAGTATATTTGCAACAGCAGCAGCAGGCTTGGGGTATGTTGGCCCACATTTGGTGCTCTGGTCAAGCAACTGTAGAGGGCACTTTCTAGAGGTCGGGTTAGGACTTCTGTTACAAAACAGAGAACTGCCTCCGACCTGTGAATGGTACAAGATGATTTTTAATGCTTACTGTTTTGAAAGTTTGGTTTCAGGACACCTGTGGAAGATGAATACACCTTGAAATGCATCAAGAAAAAATACAGAAATGGGTTACGTCATGCATTTGTGTAACTAAACTTGGTTTGTATTGTATAAAGTCTCACTACCATATGCAAAGTCTTGATTTCAAGGAAGCTACTGCGGGGCACAGCCGGCAGCCAGGGGAGCAGGACAGCTTCCCTGTGCACCTGTCGGCAGCATTCTCTGCTTTTTGTTTTTTGTTTTTTTTTTTTTTTTTGCCAGCCGCAGTTCTTTCTCAAAACTTTTAACAGTGGCAAAACAAGGGGAGTCAAGTCCACTTCAGTCCTATGAACAGCACCTCAATATGTCTCCTTTTATGAAAAGTGTTATTAAAACCAAGCTAGTACTTCTGAGTATTAGATCTACATGATCCATCCCGTTAAACCGGGCTCTTTTGTCTTTAGTTCTGTTAGTCTGCTGCCGCCTCCGGGGGGGGGACGACGAGGCGTCCTTTCTCCAGGCAGGCCAGTGGTGACACCCCACAGGGGTATAAAACGTTTTTGATGTTTGTGCCGGTTTCTGAGTGCAGTGACACTGACACAAACGAGGAGCTCCCGATGATACCTGGAGCCCTCACCCACCCTGTGACCCAAGCGGGCGTGAGGTGGCCGTGGCTCACTGTCCCCCGGGGATGGCGACCGGCCGCCCCCCGCCTCGGAGGCCGCTGCCGTTAACCCTGCCGGGTGGAAGGGGTAAAGCCCCCCAGCTGTGCCCGGGAGCGGCGGCCCCGGCCCGCCCGCGTCGGTACGAGGGGGCGGGGCGGCCCCGTCCGGCTCGGGGCCTGGGCGCAGGCCGCCCTCGCGCTGCCTCCCGCCGCCAGCGGGGCAGAGCCGCCCCGGCCCGCTCCCCTGGCAACGACCCGCCCGCCTCCTACCTGCCCGGGCGTCGGCGGCAGCCATGAGGGCGGCGAGCGAGGAGCAGCCGGTGGCGGCCGGAGGCGGGCAGCCCTGTGAGCGCGGCGGTGCCCCGGCCCGGCGGTGGGGCCCACCTCACTGTCCGTACCCCCCCCACCCCCGCGCTGCGTCCTCCCTTTCCCGCGCCGGCGTGTCCCCCCGGGGGGTCGGGCTTTGCGCGGCGGTCGCACGTCTCCCCCGGCAGGAGCACGGGCAGTGCCCGGGCAGGTGGTGGCTGCCCCGCCGCCGCGGGGGGGCCCTCGGGCCTCCTCAGCTCCTTGGAGAGTACCCTCAGCCAGGGCACCTCCTCGGAGGCCTCCGTGCGTGGCCGTGGCCCTGCCAGGGGTCGTTGGCCCGCTGAGGCACAGCATCCCGGGTGCCCAGGGGTGGCTCTGGCTCTTGTGTGGCGGCCCAGCTCGTCCCCTCGGCGCCTCACCGTGCTCCCGTCGTGAGATAGGGGGCAGCTGGGCCCGGGTTATGCCCTCGCTCCCTCCCCACGCTCTCATAGCGGGGAGCTGGGCCTGGCTCATCCCCACGCTCTCATAGCGGGGAGCTGGGCCTGGCTGATGCCCTCGCTCCCTCACCATGCTCTCGCCAAGAGGAATCACTCGATACGGGGGAGCAGGGCCTGACTGAATGGTACCGTGCATTTATAAATTATTTGACTTGAAGCGTGTTAAAGACAGAAGTAGAGCAGCATGAAATTATGTTACATTTGGCAAAGCAACGTTAACGTTCAGGGGATTTGAAATAACTGGTTCTTTTGTAATTTATCTTTACTAACAGGGGAAAAAATTGCGTATGTTGAGCCACCTAGGAGAGTTAAAGAAATAATTGAAGAAGATCTTTATTTCTGGAAAGAAGCATGCTGTACTAAACATCCAGCTGCAGGTAATCCTCCTTAGCAGCAAATAAGTGTTTGCCAGGGAAATGAAATATAAATTGTTTTGAAGAGTGTGGCAAACTGTTACTTTAAAAACCAGCCTAACACAGTTTGTAGTAGCCTGGGGAGCATATAGAAATGGAAGAATTACGTATAGTCTTTCTCACTTTTTTTTTCAGTCTAAAATTACAGCACCAATGAGAACATGGATAATTCTGTATGATCTGTCAGTTTAATAAAACAGTAACAAATGTCAAGCAGTAGGGAGGTTCTGCGACCTTTTTCTCTGAAAGAAGTGCTGTAGTTATTAGAATACTTTGTTCCCTTCTGCTGTTTGAAACTGAAGTTGGCGTTGAAAAGAAAGGGTTGAGGTAAGAATGACAAATGTAAATGAAAGACAGGAAAACAGTGAAAGCACTTAGAAAATCAGTCTGTTTAGACAGCTTAAAGGTTACGGAAAGACTTGGTTACAGTAGGCAAATGAGGACATGGAAGTCTTAGAGGGAACAAGGTGTTCACTCTATTCTGAGAACCAGAGGTAAAACCAAGGTAAGATCAGAGAAGAAATAATTAGCAGTTTTTAACAGAAAGATAACTTAATGCTGGAACAATTTAATAAATGTCACTTAGATTCAGCATTTGCAATACACAGTTTAAATACTGGCTCGTCTTGGTGCAGGAATGACTTGAAGCCACGTAGCCTATGCAAGACAAAACTTAAATCACGCTGGTGATCTCCTGCAGCCATAAGATATATTAATCTAATTGTAGAAAATCAATTTTCAGAAGTTTATAGTGTTTAAGGATCAGTCATCTGGTTGTCTATAAGGTCTTATTGCCTTTATCAGCCAAGCCATTGTATATTATTAGCCGCTTCTCTGTAGATTCCACTAAGTAAAGCTGTTTATTCCACAGCTTCCCTCATTAGTTTGTTCTAGTGGTTAGGGTATTTAAAAAAAAAAAAAAAGAAAAAAAAAAGCCTGATTAATAATTTGGGTTTGTGTGGTTCAGCTCCTTGCTTTTCTTGGATGTGTAATATGTATCCAGGATTTTCTTCCAGGGAAGGTATACATAAATTTTATTTTGGCTCTTTATGTACTCTGACCAGTTGTTTTGCCTCCTCTTTTAAAATGTGAATACCAAATCTGATCATGGAATTTCAGTATTTGTATTACTGGTAGCCTGTAGAGCGAGAGAATCATCTAATTTTAGAGCTGCCAGCACTAGGACCTTGAACTATTTGTCAACTGTTGCTGCTAAATCCGTGATGCTTTTGCTTCACAATACACAGTCCTCATTCTTCAGTGCCACATTCTCCAGTGCCACATTCTCTTCCATAGAGTAAAGCTATTCCTTGATGATGCATTTTGTTGGAATAAGTCCACCGCTATATCTCCTAATTATTACATCCTCCACAAATGTAGTAAGGGCATTTTTGCCTTTGTTTCAAAATTTGGAACATTTTGAAAAAAATCTGGTTTCTCTTATGTAGGATTAAGACCCAAGTCTAAACTCATTCAACGGTAATTTAAAACAGCTAGATCCACAGGCAAAAATGTACATAAGTTAGGTGATATAATCAGTATCCTATTGGATGTAAGACCATTTGAACCTGCAACTCCATTAGTGTGATTAAGCTCCTTAGGCAATTACAGCACACCTGCAAATGAATGACTTATGTAGGCTCTCTTTATCGTAAATGGAGAGAAAAAGGCACTTTGAAAAGACAGTTCTTCTGACTTGCCCTAGATACCTATCATTGCATGTGTCATGCTCTAAAAGTGCCTGTTCTTTTCCCATTGACTGTAAAGGGCTTCTGGATTAGTAGCTGAATTGCAGATGTTAACTTTGGTCTGCTCAGTTGGCTCATGAGTCTAAAGTTACTAGGAGCTGAACGCAACTGTATTTCACTGTATCCATCTGCCAATGGATCAAAAATGTCTGGAACATTTCAGTCTGAAATGGTATGTATGGCATAATGTTATATGCATAGAATAACAATACTATGTATAATAAGGTCAAACAGATGCTGGTGTACAGATTATTCAGCAAGTACCCAGTTCCTTTTTCATCTGTATGCATCTGGAAAATTAAGAGATACTCCCCAAGTGGCCTGGGCTCTGATAAACGACGGTTGTCAGATGGGATGGTTACTGATTTACACAGATTATTACTAAGTTTCTTCTTTTACATATATTGATGGTTAGTAAATTATAACCTTTCCACCAAATAAATTAGCTGTTTTGTTTTGCTGGCATTGGTTTTGTTTGGGTTTTTTGTTGTGTGTTTTTGGTTTGGGTTTTTTTTTGGGGGTGGGGTGGGCACAGGGGTGTTGTTCTGCTGTCTTTTTATGAAGGCATTTGGTATTTCAGTATGACCAGTAAATTATGCTGGATGCGCTGATGGTATTACTGCTGTTTCTTATACGTTATAAATCAGCTGCATCCTGCTTCAGTTAGGAGCCCAGCAGTCCTGAGCTGTTCTACAGACAGTAGAGAGCATCATATACCCTTAGCAATCTGAATTGCTCTGTGAAGATGCCAATATCATTAACTATGGAGGAAGATTATAGTGTTCTGCTTAACTACTTCTAATTACTGTACAGACCAAAGGGACTGTCTTTTTAAAAGTTGCATTAATTCTAGAACAAGTTGAAATAATCAGTTGTAATGATATTATTTTGACAAACAGTGGCTCTGGACGGGATTTGCAGTGTGAAAAAGAATTTTGCCACTGGAAGCCTGAAACCAGTGTCACAGAACAGAAACAGTTTACTTTTACAGCCTCAGTTCTACTCAAGGCATGCAGGAATGAAAAGTAAGAGTCAATAATAAGAAACTTTTACTAAACCACCTCATTTTAAAGTTACAGGGTATTATTATTTTATAATTCATAGACATCTTGTAGGATTGCAGATTACCTATATGGTCTTACGGTAATTGCTTCTGGGCATTTTTCTGCAGAGTTAACCTACTTCTTCCTTTAGTAAGTAGCCAGCAGATTTGAAATCTTTGCATAAGAAACCTGTTTAGGACTGCTGTGTTGGGTCACCTGATTTCATTTTCAGAAACCTTTTGTAAATGTGTGGAATAATCACTTGTTTCCTACTGATAGGTGGTGAGTGTTGGTTTCATGTACATAATGAACCTTACTGGCCTTTCTTAACATCCAACCTTAACAAATTAAAATGTTTGGGAAAGCCTCCTCCAACAGACCTCCTGAAAAGATACATATCTAGGTATCATTTCAGCTTTTGGAGTGTGGTCCACATCTGTGGAGTATGGCTTTTGTGGAGCAGACCTGTTCCTTAGGAGCTGGTAGATTTTTAGCATAGTCTTCTCGATGTGCTCATTTTCTTTCCGTGAAATGTATAAACTTTGTAGTGGAAGGTGAAAGCTTCCAACCCTAAGGAAACAGAGCTCATTAGTTTTGGAAGAGGATGGTTGTTAGTGCCATTGTTAGTTGCACGATATATGAACTCGGCATATTTTGCCATTAAATGAAGCTCCTTAACTCATTCTCAGGAGCTGTTGGTTTAAAAATATAGCTAGCTGCATGACTAGCACCTCTTTCTTCCTAACTTAAGCTTGTAAGCTTTAGAGATATCAGCATCTTAGTTACAACAGCAGTATCAATTGAGCGATTGCTAGTATAAGTAGCATTTAATGAGTACAGCCTTCTGCCATGCTGCCTGTACTCTAGAGTTACTACTTGTAGGAATATTTTGGTTATAGAGCAGGCCTAATCTGTGCAAGTACTAACTGCAGTCACTTCTGGTATGTACTTAAACCAAGAAAATTTTAGCCACACCATAGAAAATACAGCCAAAGAATGCCTCAGAGTTTTGCTACATAAATTTAAAAAAATAATATTTTTTTTAAAAAAATATCATTTTAAAATTCACGTACCCGAGGCTGCTAGTGAAAGCACACGGAGTATTCAAAGATCCTGATCTCCTCCATTTCCTGTTAAGATCTGTGAGGAAAGAACAGCTGTAAAACAAAGCAGTTTATTCAAATTTATTTAGGTGCTAAAATTTATAGGCTGTATTGGTTTTCCTTTGGGAATTTAGATACACCTTCATTCCCAGGGACTGCTGCTAGAGACAAGTGGTGCTCTCCTTACTAGCTATATATACTGCCTGTTTTCCAACAGAACAGCCAGGTATCATGAGAGAAGGGGTGACAGAAAAGATACAAGACAGGAGAAAAACTGAGAGCAATCTGGCTTCAGCTTCTCTACTCACCAAACAGTTTCCATTCACACACCTGCCTCGGTGTAAGGATCTGGGGAGGAAATGAGGTGGTAATATACTAACTGGGAGATGGAGAAGGTACAGGCTGTGGAAATGGGCCCAAAAGAAGAGGTGTTTCTAGAGAGGAGATGAGCCTACTGTGTTTAGTGCCAGAAGGAAAGGCATCAGCAAAAGGAAAAGCAGCAGCATAGGCAAGGGGAATGAAAGGAGAGAGATACAGAACAGAAGGTTGGGAATTCCTGAAGGGAACTGGAGAAGAGGAGAGAGAGGAGAACACAGTTCAGCAATGCAGAGATAGAAACTGTAAGAAATGAAGGGAAAAGATGTAGAAGAAATAAATAGAAGAGAGAGGGGAAAAAAATCCATGCATAAGTTAATGCATTTGATTTTGCTTCTCCCTTTTACTGTCTTCCCCTAGAAGTGATTAGTGATTTGGGGGGTTCACTGTGTGCTATCTCATCCATCCTTAGAACGGATCTTGTTTTTCTACAGATTGCTGAACTTCAGTGCTGTGAAGACCTGAGCCTGTTGTGATGTGTCAAATCAAACACTATTTCTTCGTTTGTTGTTGTTTTATTCATATCCTCATGCCACTTTTTAATCTGATGTTGTAGTAGCCAACTCTGATCCATATTTCAGCCAGTGATGAAGATGTCATAATCCAAAGATTACAAAATGTTCTTGCTGACAAAAATGTACTACTGTGAAACTTCACATTTTCATAGGCTTCTTTGTTGCAAAGTGATTCTAAGTTCTGGCAGAAGATTGTAATGTAATTGAAGAGATGCCTTTAAGTGCCTTAGGCCGAGTCCTTTCATTGAACTGAGCAGTTCAGAAGCCAGGAGTTTGTGGTTTGATATCTAGCCTGATTTAATAAAAGTTTAACATAAATAAACCTCTCTCTGTATGTCTCTACATATGTTAGAGTTACTAAGAACCACAGAGGCAGCATGGAACCTGAAACGGAACCCGTCATTTAACTCTCACCCTTAACCATTATTACGGTGAGGTAATACCAAGTGATCGTTACTTTGTTTTGTATTATCATACCACTTAGAAGGATCCACATTTTTTTCCTAGGTGCAGTATATAACCAGAACAAAAGATAGCTTTCCAAGGTCATTGGTGGTTGGAAGAGGTACCAGAGACAGGAGTGACATTTGCAGCTGCAGCACAGCTCCAGTGCTCTGGTAGCAGATGAGAGGCTGGAAGCTCCCTCCAGCAAAGCATCTGAGCTCGCTGAGCCTGAACCATGCAGGGGGAAGTGAAAAGTGAGAATAGCTGGAGACTCCCTGCTGTGGGAGATGGAAGCTCCCATTTGCTTCCCCAACGTGCTGTCTGGAAAGGTTTGTTGGGAGGCTGAGATCTGGGACAACGTG
The DNA here is from genome assembly GCF_017639655.2 of Falco naumanni. Taxonomy (NCBI): domain Eukaryota; kingdom Metazoa; phylum Chordata; class Aves; order Falconiformes; family Falconidae; genus Falco; species Falco naumanni. The sequence continues at coordinate 27,038,720 of NC_054055.1, read as the reverse complement.
GAGAGCGTGCTGAGTCTTGTCTGGGCCTTTTACTGGGACTTTTACTCCCTACTGCTCTTTCCACCTCTTTCCACATGGTCACCAACAATACTGCCAGGGCAGGCACGGAGCCTATCAAGCATGACTACATCACTGTAAGGTGAGTCAAAGACACGGGTGCCCAGGTGGCTTCTCCTAAGTCCTACTGGTGAGGGGGTAAGGCTGGAGGAAGGCATGGATCCTGTAACTATTGTTTGCATAGCTGGTGCTGAAAATGGGGAGTTGGCTTTTGTGACTATGGGATGTCTGCTCTTTGAGCACTAAGAACTGCTATGAAGAGATGAGATTCACCTCAACGGGTGGTACAAAAACTGTGTTTGTACCATACGTAGAAGGATCCCTGATTGTTTCCTAAGCATTGTGATAACATAAGAAATACACAGTAGTGATCATTTGCCTGGCCAACCCAGGGAGGAGAACTATAAGTAGGAGTGGAAGGGGAGGGAGATGACAACCCGCAGTCAGGCGAGGAGGTGGTGGACCAGGTTAGCGGACATGATAGTTCCTGTCTTCGTGTTTAACAATCTAACGTAATGATCAGACTTTGGTGTATTTCTAGAATAATTGTAGGACATTATTTTCCAGATTAATAATACTTAGTGCTTACCCTGCAGTTTTCACTGCCAGAATTCTTTCCAGACATCCCTGCAGCATGTTTGTGGGATAAATGTTACTGGCTTTTTAAAGGAGGGAATTAATTGTATTGTGCAGTGAGAACAATGAACTGGGACTGATGGATAATTTAAGATCTCCTTATTCCCATTTATACCTCAGATGATAGTTCACATCTTTTCTAAGGTGTGATCCTAAGAGGTGGAGATGGGAGTTCCTGGGGCTCTCGGATCCTAGGAAAGTGTTTAAACTACACTGAATACTGTTAAAAATGAAGTCTCAGTGAAGGCTTTGTGAAGCTAGACTTTGTTTTCTTTTGCTGTTTTTACAGTTATCTGTGAATGAAATGGGATGCTTGTGGTTTAGGTTGTCAGGAACCCTTCTCTGACACTAAAAGTTTGGTTTTCTTTTTGTATCAGTGAGAAGGGAAAAAGAACACCCCACCCTTCGCTGGCTCCAAGCCAACTCTTTTCAGCATTTTCACTTCTAAAAGAAAAAAAAATATTGGCACTGGAAATGGCACCTGAGGCACGAGAGGACTAGCTGCTTTTGAAAACCTTATTCTCCCTTTTTAGATGCAAATTTGATGATGAACCACACAATACTGTTTGAGAAACACTGGGCTTTCAGATAGAGGCCTTTGATTAAGCTTGTTACATCTCACTACTGCTCCTTGCTTCATTTTTATTCTACTCCCCTCCCCCTGCTTTCTCATTCTTAGTAGTGTTTTTTTCATGATCTTGTTTTAAAATTTTCCAGATGAAAAGACTTTCTGGGTCTATCCTGGATTCCTGCATTAGCTCAGTTTTGCTGCAACAAAGGCAGATTTGTGAATCTCTTGCTCCTTTGCTCTCTCTTCCTTTTTGTGCAGCCTTGTACAATGGAGAAATGTCTTTTAGATCTTTTCTGCTGAATGTTTTATTTAAATTATGAGGCTTGGGTAATTTTTAGCTAATCCAGTATATTTATGTTCATGACCTTTTTATGTGTCTCATCTTTCATTTGAATAAAACAAAGCAATTTAAAAAATATAATAACATTGCATAATATTATAGTAATGTTATTAATATTGCTATTATATTGATAATATATGTTTCATTAAATGGGGTGTCAGATAATTGAAATTAACTGTGGTCACATCTTATTGCAGTGACTTTTTTACTAACTGTTCAGCTACCATTTTCTCTTAATTTTTTTTTGGTATTATTTCTTTTTGAAACTAAACACTACTGTTTTAAAAGACAAATGTTATCATTGCTTCCATGTATTAATAGCAATGTTCAAACACTGACATCTTTCAAAGGTCACATCTACATTATCAAGCAATGAGGCACAATAGGAGGGGATCAAGTTTTTAAAGCAATGAGTATTGAGAGCCCCATAACTAGACTGTATGTGGTTTAGGAGATTCACTTCGAACTAGAGCTAGTCTTGTCTCCTGGACTGAAATGTCACCTTGTTGCTTGAGCTTCAAAGATGCTTGAAGAAAAGCTCCATTACAAACCCTTGCCCTCTGGCCTGGGGAATGCTCACTAGGTAAAATGAGAGCATCGGTGCTGACTGCACAGCACTGCCCCTGCCACTGCTGCTGCGTAAGATGGGAGACCAATGCTCAAAAAACCCAAGGAAAATGGAAAGTCAAGATAACTGCTAGCAAATATCCACAGACCCAAATTCTGGCTTGCTGTACACACACACATCAAAGTGTCTGAGGATCATGTGGTTCTGGTAGGAAGTTTTCTGCTCTGATTTGGGCTCTGGTCTACCCTGGTGAACAACAAAGATGTTGCAATGGAAGGTCAAAGAGCGTTCTGGGATGGGATCCTCCATCCACAGTGTGCCACAGCACATTTGTTCATGCCTGTGCCTTGGTCTGGAAGTGTCAAGGTCACATAGTTTTAATCCAGCCCTGCTCACAGTCACAAGCAGAACTGTAGCGAGGCAGAATATTTTAATATCACATTTGCTGTGTGTGCAATAATGTGGTCTTGTCTGTCCAGAAGCTGCTCATCCAGTGAGGCAGGCATCACCTTTCAACTGAATCGCTTATGTCTAGTCATATTTCACAATTTTAAACTTCCATGCAGAAAGATAATAATCCTGAATATGAAACCCTAGGTAATCAAATTACACTAAAATACAGCGTGCCATTTATACAGAACTGTTATCACTCTTTTTCATACAGGATTTAGGATCTTAATTGGCAAAAACTTGCATTGAAACCATGGGGACTACTTATGAAGAAGAGATTTCAAAGTCATTCTTAGTGTCATTTTGGTACCAGGTAGCATGCTGCCATGCTTTGAAGATGATCAAGTTTTCTTAGGATAAAAAACTCCACAAGGTTTGCTTGGTCAACAGAATGTCTGACTCAATAGCTGTGGCTGAAAACACAGCCACGTGTTGCAGTAGCTTTTAAACTGTGTTTGCAAGAAGTTGACAAATAACTTCAAAGACTTTTCTAGGCTTAACTACTTCTCAAGTGTGACAAAATAGAATGAGTCAGAGTAGAAGAGGAATTCAGCTGGGAAGCTCTAGGTAAAAATGTTTACTGCTGTTAGAAATGGCAAACATTTAACCTTCAAAGCAGCAAAATATTTTTCTATTTTGCAACAGCTTTGTTACTAGCAGCTAGCTTTTTATTTTAAATTCCTATCAGCAACGTTAGAGCTTAGTGTGGTTTCTACAGAGCAGTTAAACCACAGTTCCCCAATTTGTGTATACAGCTCCAAGAAGTCTGTGTGGTCCTCAGTCCATGGAGCTATCTGCTGGGCTGGTTTACCACTGAAGCAGACAAAACCAAGTGTGTTCCCTCTGGAAGATCTGCAGGCATCTGGTAACGCTACTCGAACTTCATCATGTTGTACCTCCCCATGGCGTTTGTGGAGTTTTTCCCAAGTCAGAGTGAACAAAAATGCTTGACAAAACCCTACTAGTGCAGAGTAGCTGATCATGATCATGCCATGTGTCTTACGGTGGAAATGAGGCAAACTGGAGCTGATGGGGGTTACTGCCAGGCTGGTTTTTCTTTTCTAGAAGAGAAATGAGACATTAAAAAGGAGAAATTCCTCACCAGCATGCAGGTCTGAGGATGCTGGGCTTCTAACTGTGGTCCTGACAGTGAGGTGACTCACTGTACAGCAACACATTGCATCTTACTTGTAAGCTTACTACACCAAAATTTCTAGAAGGCTGCTAGATTCTTCAAAGAAGGCACAGCTATAATTATTTTCAGTAGTGACTATGATATCTAACTAAAATGTATTTCTGTGCTATCTCCCACATTGCGAGGGATTTGAAGACAGATAGCAATAGCAAGACATTTGGATCTCTAATTTGCAAAAAATCTAAAATATACCTTAAAAACAGGTTTTCTCATGCTCTAGATATAAATTCTGCTTAGATTTCTGAACTAGTGGACTATACACAACATGTAAATGTTTTAGTCTCACGTATTTAGTCTCCACAGAGGTGGGTATAACACGAAAATTAACTTACAGAGGCAGTATTATTCATAGAAACATTTCAGGCTACTTTCCTCTCATTTTGAATCGATCTAATCCTTATTTGCTGTAAGATGACAGATAGGAAACATTACAATACTGCATTTCCATCATGGTATATACCATCACAACTTACTGTGGATTTCAGTAATAGTTTTCTTCAATATGCAGCATAGAGCTTTAGCTGATGGTGTGTTGATGAATATAGAGAGCCTTGTTTTGATTTCATGCTAAATAATTCAGCAGATTTGTTCCCATGTGACAAGTCTTAAAATGGATGTCACTGCAGTGCAGCTGAATGTCACACTGAAGTTTCACTGCGAGACTGCAACAACCCAAAAGTAACTAGCCAACTCTTGCTATTAATCTTCACAAGGAAAACATGTATATTTTATTTTCAGATTTGTCACTACTTGCCTTGAAAAGGCTTCCATGTTGAGTTGTTCTGAAACATTTCATAAACCCTGAATTAAAGCCAACATTTTTGTTGAGTTTACCATATGCAGGATCAGGCCTGGCATCACCAATGTAGTTGGCTAGGCTTTGGAATTGGAATGGCTTAGCATCACATCTTCAAGCAATGGAAATGAAAACTTGACTAGACAAGGGCTCCTCCAAAGTCATATATCAATGCTGAAATTTAAGTTCCCGAAGGAAAATAGGAACTGCCATTGCAGCTGATACGATCAAATATATTGAGTGAATCAGAATTCCAAGGAAGTCAATTGAGCTCTCCCACTGACTTTCATGGGTCCCAAATCTCTTACGTTGTTTGCAAAAATGCCTAAGTAAACAAAATCACTAACAGAAGGGCTTTTAGACCACTGTGAATCCTTTGAATGCTTAATTAAGGCAGGCCAGGGATTATGCTCATTTTAGGTAGTTTGTTGTATCGGATGAGCTCTGGATTGATTCTAGGTACAGCTCATGGCCTCAGAGGATTTGACTGTCCCTTGGCATTGTATTTCTACATTTGTTGGCAGTTTTCTACTGTGGTAGAAGAATTTTCCCAGATTCTCATTTCGTGACTAAAATCAGTGTTATTTGTCAAGACAGGTGCTATGTTTATTGCCCTAAAAAGTTTTTTTGCTACTATTGTCTACCATTATTTTGCAGACAGTACTAAATTAGAAAGCAGGGTTAAGATCTTGGCTTGTACAACTTCAACGCAGAGAGGCCCTGGAGCGAGCCAACGGAAATCTTGGGAAGTTCAGCAAGGACAAAAAGCAAGTTCTACATACAGAGCAGAAAACTGCCATGCACTGGTACAGGCTGGGAACTGGCTGGCTGATAAACAACCGGGCTGGAAAGGACCTGGGGGCTACGTGAACATCAAGCTGAGTGTGAGCTCGCCTCAAAAATAAAGGAAGTCACTTGCTGGGCCACATGAGAAGCACGTCCAGCAAACAGGAAAGTAATTATTCCCCCCCATTGGTGAAGGAGCACCTGGAATACTGTCTCCAGTTCCCAGCCTCCCAGTTCAAAAAGAATGTTGAGAACATGGTTCAGCAGAAGGCTACCAAGATGATGAGAGATCCTACAGCACACAAGGGGAGAGGTTAAGGGAGGTGGTCTTGTTTAGTCATGTGAAGAGGAGGCGATGGGATCATTTAATGGGAGCCAGCCACTACCTGAAGGTAAGTTATGAAAATGATGGAGCCACTCTCTTTGGATATAACAAGGGACAACCACCAGAAATTCCAGGTTGGGAGGTTCAGGGTTGGACATTAGAAAAAATTCTTCTCCGAGAGGGTAACATAGCACTGGAACAGGCTGCCAGAGGTGATGTGGAGTCTCTCTCCTTGAACATTTTCAACATCCTAGTGCTAGTCCAGCCACCACCTTGGCCAGTGCTGGCAGTGATGCTCTTCTGAGTGGGAGGGTGGATTAGTGACTCCCAGAGACCCCTTCCAACCAAGGCGGTATGTTGGAGCAGGGGAAGTATGATACTGGCTATGACCACAACTGTTGGTGTTTCTTATATTTCATGAGTGCTTACAACATGGACAATGGAAATCTGCAAGCACTTTTATGTGCAATTAATAACTTTATAGATGCACGCTACCTAGCTCCTAACCTAACACCAACGTCACACACAACCGTTCTTCATTTTGCGGAGTAAATAGGCTTGAACCACTTCTTTTTCCTAATATAGAGACAAGGTCTTGGTCTATGTGGTATGTGAAAGCTGTGCTACAATCCAAATGGGCAGTGAGAACTTAGGCCTGGTGTAACTCCACTGCCTTCAGTAGATCCATGTGAGAGGACCTTGGATTTATGGCTGTTGGATATGAAAATGCGTAGGTCAGAGCTGGAAACTCTCCAGTTCTGTACAAACAGTCTCTGAACTGTGTGAATCAATGATCTCTCAGTTCACTGAAGCAAATGACAGGGGCGGGGGGGGGTAAGTTTTGAGCTGATCCGATACACTTTTCCACACACAGAGCTGGAAAAAGTAATTTTCTGGCATCCACAGGGTTCTGTAGCTTTTAAATGGGTGTGACATTTTATTGTAAATGTATATATTTCTAAGAAAGTTTTAAAAGGACAAAAAATTCCTCTAATTTCTTTACTTTTAGTTTTCCACATTGTAGATCCTTTTAGAGGTGCTTGACACTGAATTTGACAGGAATTCAAAGCTACTGTGGCTGATGTAACTTTTTTTTTTTCTTTATTCAAAGCTTCTCTCAACTTCATTGTCTAAATTGCAACTGTTTTAAAAGAAAACCCTCTGCATCTTCCAAAGTACTTCCCCGCAAGGGCACAGAATACAGCACATAAACCATAGTTCAGCTCCTGTGGGAAAACCCTTTTGCTGGAGTTTAAGCCCTCTGACTGTTCCAGGTGTGGGCGGGGAGAAAAAAGCGAGAAGGGCTCAGAGGAAGCAGCGGGGCAGCCCTGCGCCTCCCAGGGTAGGGAGATGTGAGGCTGGGTCGGCCTTCGTGGCAGGGCTGTCCTCCACCGGTGGTCCCTTGCCTCACGCGCCTACCTGCGCACATGTAGGGGGTCTGCGCGGCCGGGTGTCGGTGCCGGTGCCGGGGGCCGGCTGCTGCGGGGGGCTGCGGGCAGCTCCCCCCGGCCGGCAGAGCCGCTGCCCCCCGGCTCCAGGCCGGGCCCGCCGCTGGCCGAGGCCGAGCCCCGCAGCCGCGGGGGCAGCGCCGCGGGGAGAAGGGGCTGAGAAGGGGAAAAACCCACGCGGGGGGGAACAGCGGCGGCAGCGAGGGGGGCCGGGAGGGGCGAGCAGCAGCCCCGCAGCCCCCCGGGGGCAGGGCCGGGCCGGGCCGGGCCGGAGGAGGCCGGGGGGGCTCCGGGCGCCGCAGCAGAGGCTCCCCGGCAGCCCGCGGGGAAGGGCAGGGCAGGGCAGGGCAGGGCAGCCCCCGGCGGGGCAGGCTGTGCCCCTCAGCCCACGGAGCCCGCGGGGGAGCAGCTCCCCCCCGCAGCCCGGGGCAGGGGGTGCCCGCAGGGGGCTGTGACCCGCGGGGGCCGCGCCGGAGCCGGCTCCGGGCAGGGCCCGTGGCCCCGCGGGGAGGAGCCCGGGCCGGGGCCGGGCTGCGGGCAGGGCCGGTGCCCCCGGGGGGGCTGGAGCCGGCTGGGCCTGAGGGGCTGCGCCCCGCGGGGGGCCCCGCCGGGACAGGCCGTGAGGAGCCGCAGCCCCGGGAAGGCCCCGCGCTGCAGAAGCCCGTGCAGGGCTGTCTCCCGTGGGAGGGCCCCGCACCGGGGCAGGGGCAGAGTGCGAGGGGGAAGGAGCAGCAGAGACAGCGGGTGATGCGCTCACCGCAGCCCCGTTCCTGCCCCCTTGCACCGCTCGGGATGAGAGGAGTGAGACAATATGGGAGTGAAGTAGAATTGAGCTCGGGGAAAAAGGGAGGAGTGCGGGGAAGGTGTTTTAAGGTTTGGGTTTGACTTCTCATTATCCTACTGTGATTTGAATGTTAATACATTAAACTAATTTCCCCAGGCGGAGCCGATTTTGCCTGTGACGGCAATTGCTGAGCGACCCCTCCCTGTCCGCATCCCGACCCACGGGCCGTTCTTTACGTTTTCCCTCCCCTGCCCAGCCGAAGCGGCGCCAGCCCGCCACAGCCCGCAGGGTGCGGGTGCCCCGCTACCCCATGCGAGCCATCCCCACGACCCTTCTTCTGTTCCCTGGGGTCTGGCCCCTAGCCGGGGGGGGGGGGGGGGGGGGGTGGGCTTCCCCAGTGCAGGCACACGGGTTCCCTCTGCAGCTCCGAGTCGGGGACGACCAACCGAGCGGCCCGGAGAGCGCGGGCTGCCGTTGCCCGGACCTGCTGGCGGCCCCCTGGGCTAGCCCCGGGCTGCCATTGCCCATATGCTGCCCGCGGCCCCTCAACGCCCCGCGGCGGCAGCCACCCGGGGACGGACGGACGAGGCCCCGCGGCGCGGCCGGCAGCCTCAGGGCGGCTCTCCCCGCTGGCCAAGCGGCCGCGGGCCGGCGGGGGCGCGGCAGGGCGGTGCCCCGGGGCGGGCCGGCGCGGCCGGGAGGGGCGGCGGCGGCGGCACCTCCCCGCTTGCCGGGGCCGGGGGCGGAGAGGCGGCGGCGGCGGCTGCCGCAGCCCCGGCCGCAGCATGCGCTGGCCGACCCCGGCCCCGCGGCTGCCCCACGGCGGCCACGAAGGGCAGAGCGGCGGCAGCGGGAGGCGCGGATGGAGTCGGTGCCGCGCCGCTGCCCCGCCGGCCGGCCCGCCTGCCCGCGGCGGTGGCGCCGGCGGCTGCGCGGGCGGCGGTGGGCGCTGGCGGGCGCTGGCGGCCGGGCTGCTGGGCGCCGCCGCCGCCCTGGCCCTCTACGCCCGCCTGCCGGAGCCGGCGGCGGCGGCGGGAGGCCGGCCGGGCGGCGAGGTGACCGTGCTGCTGTGGTGGGAGCCCTTCGGCCGCCCGCGGCGCACGGCCGACTGCCGGCGGCGCTACAACATCACGGGCTGCCGCCTGAGCGCCGACCGGAGCCGCCTGGGCGAGGCGCAGGCGGTGCTGTTCCACCACCGCGACCTGGCGCTGCACGGCGCCGAGGGGCTGCCCCGCGGGCCCCCGCCGCGCCCCCCCGCGGCAGCTCTGGGTCTGGATGAACTTCGAGTCGCCCTCGCACTCGCCCGGCCTGCGGGGGCTGGCCGGCCTCTTCAACTGGACCATGTCCTACCGGCGGGACTCTGACATCTTTGTGCCCTACGGGTACCTGTACGCCCCGCCGGTGCCCCGGCCCTTCGTGCTGCCCCGCAAGACACGGCTGGTGGCCTGGGTCATCAGCAACTGGAACGAGGAGCACGCCCGGGTGCGCTACTACCGCCAGCTGAAGGAGCACCTGGCCATCGACGTGTACGGGGCGTGGGGGCTGGCGCTGGCCGAGGGCGGCGTGGTGGAGACCGTCTCGGCCTATAAGTTCTACCTGGCCTTTGAGAACTCCCAGCACACCGACTACATCACTGAGAAGCTTTGGAGAAATGCCTTCGCTGCCAGCACTGTGCCCATCGTCCTGGGGCCCCACAGGGCCAACTACGAGCGCTTCATCCCCCCCGACTCCTTCATCCATGTCGACGACTTCCCCAGCCCCTGGCTGCTGGCCACCTACCTGAAATTCCTCGATAAAAACAAAACCAACTACAGGAGGTATTTTGCCTGGAGGAAGAAGTACGAGGTCCACGTCACCTCATTCTGGGACGAGCACTTCTGCAAGGTTTGCGAGGCCGTGAGGGCAGCCGGGAACCAAATCAAGACTGTACAAAATCTGGCTGGCTGGTTTGAAAGCTGATGCTCCTGGCAGTGAGGCTGGGCTGGGCTGTCTGGGGAGGGATGGGGCTGGCAGGGGTGGGTGGCCGAGGTGGGACGCAGCAGGCTGTTGTCAGCCAGTGAGGCGCACAGGTATGGGTGAAGAAGCCGTGAAAAGCCTACAAAAGAATGGTTTTCCTTAAAGTGCAAAATTAGGAGAGTACAAAGAAACATCTGGCAAGATGATTCTTCAAGAGCAAAGATAAATTTCCAGAGGTTGAACAGATCTGTAAAGGTTTCAGTTGTGCACAGCTCAACAAAAAGCCGATGCCAAGTTCTTCAGCTGTACAGCTGAAACCAATTTTGTTGGCTATGACAGCTTCCTGGACCACAAAACTTTCTTCTGCTTACAGGGGATACATCATCAGCCCTGGCTTTCCGTACTCTGAAGACGAAAGTGAATATTTTTGACAGTGATTTTTATGCATGTGAAAACTCTTTGCAGACAAATTCTGAGCCGCAAATGTTGAACGTAAGAATGTAATGATACAGTAGCACTTTTTAGCGATGTTTGAAATGGCAGCAGCCAACTAATAATGCTTTGAGCCAAATAATAATTCCGTTTAGGAAAAAGTGCATGGAGGGGAGTGGATCCAAGTGGAACAAACTGCTCAGATGATGCAGAGTATTACTTCCACTGCCTACCAAAACCATAGGCACATTTATCCTGTATAAAAGTGAAGAACTTTTAAGTATGGGAAAAGATAGATTGTAGAAAAGAAGTTAGAACATTGCCACCCTCCTTCATTCAGGAATTAGAAAATGTTTACAGGAATCTGCTTGTTTTTCTTCGCAAAATTACTGCCGTATAGGAAAAAGCAGGGAAAGGCTCACAAGTACAGAGTTTTTATTACTATATTGAACATGTATACAGAGAGGCTAACTTAATTCTTTAGTATCATGAGACAGTCCTGTTGTTTAGTGATGGTTTTGGTTTATGGCACACGTTTTTAAAAATTCTGCTGGGTGACAGACTACTCAGAATGCCACTTTGATGTTTGTAAACCAGTAATTACCCACCCCCCGCTGGCTAAACTCAAGTCCCAAATCACTGACTTCCAAAAAGGCTAGTAAGATCTAAGAACAAGATCTGCTGGTAAAATACAGAACGTGTGTGTGAGGAGAGAGTATCAAAAGGGCAAAAAATTACTATTCTTTTTCCTTGACTTTGAGGGGGGGTTTCTGGCTCAGTTTTTCAGTCGTTAAATAGGTTCCTAAGATAAAAATTCCTTCTCTTAGTGCTTATCGGGAACATTTATGGTAGTTATTCCCTTTTAGACTGCCATTCTGCCAGAGTCTTCCTAATAGTCAGTGTACAGTTACTTTTTGTTTATGTGTGATCTTGCTTGGTGAAATCCATCAAGAAACTTCAGTCGTGATTACACAGCCTCAGGAAGCTGAGCCCTCCCTGCCCTTTGCAACTATAAGGTTTGGTGGCAAAAAATGATAACCCACAAGAGTCCTGCACAAATGATTAAGGGATTCATCCAGCTTCTATTTAAGGAGCTGGATAATCCATGGAGTTAGCCAGAGGCTTCACTTGAAGTAAAATCATGGGCACAGAACAGGGGGGAAAAGGGAAAGTCAGTTACGAATAAAAGGTGGGCATCAGAAGAGGTGAGTTTATTGGCATTTGTGAGTCATATATAGATTAGAAGAGGATTAGACTTGACTTGAGCGGTACAGGTTGTCAGGTAGTTGCTTTTAAGATTTATGAGCTGGCAGCCTACTGTAATTTATTTTAAATTTTATGTTCCCCATGATTAGGTAAGCATAGAGCCAAGGATTGTTGCAAAAAACCTAATAATAAAGAAGTTCATTAATAATGCACACAGATTTACCAGATCGGATCTTGCTGGCCCCTATGTTTATTCACTTCAGTTTTTGTGCAAGGAAGGATGGCTGAAAGTACTTCAGGAACCTTTCTGTTGTTAGTGCCAGAGTTGCTGTAGATTTTGTTAGGAAAGGAGAGAAGGCAGTCAATGCAATGTGGAGTGTAGTAGGGCTGGTCCCTAATGGTGCATTTTCACTTGAACTGGTCTTAAGTGATTGTTTAAAGCAAAAGCATGTTCTTCTTGGTGTGCCTATCTTGTTTCTCTACCAGGGCTACTACTCCCTTAAAATTGGTTTTGATAATCTTACAAATCTAATTTAAGTATAGCATTAATAGCTACACTTAATAGCTAAGTGTCAGGATGATAGAATCTGTCTCGCTTTGAATTAGCCTTTTTTTCAGGTCAGTTTTTATTGCAGTTCATGTAAATGTATACAAACCTCTGATCTTAAAAGTGGTGGAATAATATTTAAGATTGTACTACTTTTTATCACTCTTGCTGAAACTAGTGCATTTTTTTCAGTCCTTCTAAATTTTTTAGCATTTTCTGAAAGTTTCCAGACACACAGTTCTGTGTGATGCCACAGGCAGAAGATCAGGCTACGGGAGCACGGGAATTTCCACGGATGGCAGCTGATACTTTTTTTTTTCAGCCTCTCTAAGAAAAGCAGTTGAAATCTTTGATGAGCTAGTGTTTTGTAAAATTCAGAGAAGAGCTATGCAATAATTAAACCATCATGTTTGAATAAGATGATCACATTGTGCTATATTTGTAAGTTACATATTGAGTATTTTCAAGAGTTGTATAATGAAAACTGCAATCTTGCAATAATTATTGCAGAGTACTTGTGTTGGGAGAAAAGCAGCCTTTTCTAGTTTCAGCATTCTTACATGCGCGTTGCACGCTTTTCCCTTTAGATTTGGAAGGAATTCAGTCTTGGTCTACAGCTGCTGAAGCTGGTAATACAGCACCTCTGTAAATCTGCTTTGCTTCTTGGCTCATCCACTCCACTGGCTAATAGCTAGTGTAGGCTAAGAACTGGTTTTTGTAATTCACTTTGTAGAGCTGAAGTTTAATGATGAATAAAACATTTGCTTGAGCAAATTGGTTTGTAGATCAGGTACCAGACTCCACAAAATGTTGCGGGTGACATATATAATCCATCTGTAAAAATTAAGCAAAGTTATTTTCTATTTTAAGTAGAAGAGTCTTTCTGAATATGCTTTGAAAAAGTGTTTTATTCCATGCCTTAAAATATTGGGGTGGAGGGAAAAAAAGGAAGATAATTTTCTTCTGTTTTTTATAAGGAGAAGAAGTAACGTTACTTTGTGATTATGGTGTAAACAGAATAGAGAAGTATGTGATCCTTTAAGTTACATATTGTATCTCAGGGAATTTTATACTGTAAAGTCTCTTGTTCTTCCTAGAATGAAGTAACTTTGTATATGTATTAATTATTTAGATTGACACTCCATAAATTAAAGAAAGGCAGTAGCACAAAATGACCCTATTTTTAAATTTTGTTTTCCATGTTATGAAAGCTGTAGAAAACTATTTTTTAAAGAGAATTAATTTATTTTCATGTTTGTTTAATCAATAGAAGTGACTGATTGTTCTCAAAGTAGTCAGACTGTCTGAGGTTAGAAATGAAACCTGGTTGTGCAAGGAGAAAAATATTTTTATAGGAGAGGCAGTGCTGAGTTATTTTCCGTATCAAAAGGAGCATTTATTGAAGCTGGATGTCTGCTGGAAAAATGTCATTCCAAACAACACCAAAACCAAGCTTTCTCTTGACCAACAGAATTTGAATGTGGTTGGATTCTTTTTCCCCCTCAAATTTCAAAATGAAAGTGAGATTGTGGTTATTTTGATGCTCGATGCGGAGTGCTACGGAGTGCACTTCTTGCAACTCTGCTCAGTGGCCTCACACATACTTAGAAGTGTTACTGCTGTTATTCGAGGTATTCAGAAACTGTCAGTAATTTCAGTGAGTTTCCATTTTGTTAGTGCAGCTTCCGAGGGGCCTTTGTAATTGCCCTGTACTGTCAAAGCAGGAGGGAAAACTGGAATATTTACTTGATGTGAAAGAATTCTGGCTTGGTTATGCAGTTTATTACAGCCCACTTGAAAATTATTTTTTGAGAAATTTTAACTTTTTTAAAGCTGCATGAAAGCTCAGAATGAATGTAACTTATTTGAGTGATACACAAAATGTTTAGTGATTCTCATGTAAGGCTTATTATAAAATAAAATATTTAGCCCTAAGTATTTTTGTTGTCATATTTTTAACTGAAAGCTCAATTATTAATGCAATTGCTTGTTCATAAATCAGAAGTATTATTCATAGGAAGATAAAGTAGTTTTGGTGAGGTTTTTTTTCTGGTACTTTCAAGCAAATTACTTTCCATGAAGATCGTATTTACTTTTTGCTTGTAAATTAAGTTGAGGAGTAAAGTTTTAATGTCATGGATAGGGCATTAGAACAAAGGAACCTCAGCTGTGTGAGGATAAACAGCCAACATAATGTTGTGTCTGATGTAGTTACAGCTAATTTAGTGCAGGACGCACTTGGCAGTGTTCCACTTCTGAATCCCCAAAGAGAATCCCTCATTCCAGCTCAAATATTCAGCATAGTTTAAAAACTTTACTGGTATTTTCCCTCAAAATTCCTTAATTTCCAGGCCATTCTTTTATTTGCTTATTTGATGCCTTTTTAATTTGCAATAGCCTGTGTTACTAATCCCAGGCATTCACATCTGAGCTGGACTTCTGAATGTGGCTGCCATTGTTTAACCAAACTTAAGGTGGTGGGGGTGGGTTTGTTGGGTTGTTTCTTAAGATTTTGAGGCCTTCAGCACACACTTGAGTGCAGCTTCTCTGCAGTCATGCCAGCTAGAATCTCACTGGTTTGCAGTGAAGACTTGGGGCCCTTAACCTGAAGCACACTAGGCAGCTCTTAGCGCCAAGTACTGTTTGGTTTAGCTTAGCAGAAAAATGTTAATTAATGGTATAAATTTTCATAAGAGACATATTTTGCTGCTTCTGCTTGTCAGTTCAGCCTTTCTGCTAGCAAGTGGAAAATTCTATGATTTTTAGAATTGGTGTGAGAGTTTAATTTACCTGTGTTACTGTTCACATCATCTGTACTAGTCTGCATCTCTCAATCTTTCAACTTCTTTTGGAGAATCAGCATCTCTGGATTATTCAGCTATTTGTGAAAGGTCCAGTAAAATATGTACTTCCTGTCTTTTTTTTTTTTTCTTTCTACCGCCTCAGTTCAAGTGTAAATTTTTTGCCAAAAATGACTACTAAATGCAAGTAACTAACAGGTAAGGGTTTTTAAGTATCATTACAGTACATCTCAAAACAATTACTCTGAGCAGGTAGATATTTTTTCATCAATAGTGGTTTAGAAGGATACTGGTAGAACTTCAGCAGTGCTGTCAGCCCAGTAGATGATCTGTATTGCGTGGGAATTAGCATACTAAAGGTTTCCCATGGTAATGGCATGCGGCATGGTTTTGAGCTTCATGCCATCTGTAATTCAGAGGGGAGAAACTTGCTTCTCCCTGTTAATCAACTGAATGTAAAACCTGAAGTAGTGTAAATCCATACGAGGGCTGTAACAAAACACTTTGTTGCCCCATGCAGACACCTTAGTGATTCCAAGCTCCTTCCAGACACCACCGACAGAGCTGAAGTATATTTGCAACAGCAGCAGCAGGCTTGGGGTATGTTGGCCCACATTTGGTGCTCTGGTCAAGCAACTGTAGAGGGCACTTTCTAGAGGTCGGGTTAGGACTTCTGTTACAAAACAGAGAACTGCCTCCGACCTGTGAATGGTACAAGATGATTTTTAATGCTTACTGTTTTGAAAGTTTGGTTTCAGGACACCTGTGGAAGATGAATACACCTTGAAATGCATCAAGAAAAAATACAGAAATGGGTTACGTCATGCATTTGTGTAACTAAACTTGGTTTGTATTGTATAAAGTCTCACTACCATATGCAAAGTCTTGATTTCAAGGAAGCTACTGCGGGGCACAGCCGGCAGCCAGGGGAGCAGGACAGCTTCCCTGTGCACCTGTCGGCAGCATTCTCTGCTTTTTGTTTTTTGTTTTTTTTTTTTTTTTTTCCAGCCGCAGTTCTTTCTCAAAACTTTTAACAGTGGCAAAACAAGGGGAGTCAAGTCCACTTCAGTCCTATGAACAGCACCTCAATATGTCTCCTTTTATGAAAAGTGTTATTAAAACCAAGCTAGTACTTCTGAGTATTAGATCTACATGATCCATCCCGTTAAACCGGGCTCTTTTGTCTTTAGTTCTGTTAGTCTGCTGCCGCCTCCGGGGGGGGACGACGAGGCGTCCTTTCTCCAGGCAGGCCAGTGGTGACACCCCACAGGGGTATAAAACGTTTTTGATGTTTGTGCCGGTTTCTGAGTGCAGTGACACTGACACAAACGAGGAGCTCCCGATGATACCTGGAGCCCTCACCCACCCTGTGACCCAAGCGGGCGTGAGGTGGCCGTGGCTCACTGTCCCCCGGGGATGGCGACCGGCCGCCCCCCGCCTCGGAGGCCGCTGCCGTTAACCCTGCCGGGTGGAAGGGGTAAAGCCCCCCAGCTGTGCCCGGGAGCGGCGGCCCCGGCCCGCCCGCGTCGGTACGAGGGGGCGGGGCGGCCCCGTCCGGCTCGGGGCCTGGGCGCAGGCCGCCCTCGCGCTGCCTCCCGCCGCCAGCGGGGCAGAGCCGCCCCGGCCCGCTCCCCTGGCAACGACCCGCCCGCCTCCTACCTGCCCGGGCGTCGGCGGCAGCCATGAGGGCGGCGAGCGAGGAGCAGCCGGTGGCGGCCGGAGGCGGGCAGCCCTGTGAGCGCGGCGGTGCCCCGGCCCGGCGGTGGGGCCCACCTCACTGTCCGTACCCCCCCCACCCCCGCGCTGCGTCCTCCCTTTCCCGCGCCGGCGTGTCCCCCCGGGGGGTCGGGCTTTGCGCGGCGGTCGCACGTCTCCCCCGGCAGGAGCACGGGCAGTGCCCGGGCAGGTGGTGGCTGCCCCGCCGCCGCGGGGGGCCCTCGGGCCTCCTCAGCTCCTTGGAGAGTACCCTCAGCCAGGGCACCTCCTCGGAGGCCTCCGTGCGTGGCCGTGGCCCTGCCAGGGGTCGTTGGCCCGCTGAGGCACAGCATCCCGGGTGCCCAGGGGTGGCTCTGGCTCTTGTGTGGCGGCCCAGCTCGTCCCCTCGGCGCCTCACCGTGCTCCCGTCGTGAGATAGGGGGCAGCTGGGCCCGGGTTATGCCCTCGCTCCCTCCCCACGCTCTCATAGCGGGGAGCTGGGCCTGGCTCATCCCCACGCTCTCATAGCGGGGAGCTGGGCCTGGCTGATGCCCTCGCTCCCTCACCATGCTCTCGCCAAGAGGAATCACTCGATACGGGGGAGCAGGGCCTGACTGAATGGTACCGTGCATTTATAAATTATTTGACTTGAAGCGTGTTAAAGACAGAAGTAGAGCAGCATGAAATTATGTTACATTTGGCAAAGCAACGTTAACGTTCAGGGGATTTGAAATAACTGGTTCTTTTGTAATTTATCTTTACTAACAGGGGAAAAAATTGCGTATGTTGAGCCACCTAGGAGAGTTAAAGAAATAATTGAAGAAGATCTTTATTTCTGGAAAGAAGCATGCTGTACTAAACATCCAGCTGCAGGTAATCCTCCTTAGCAGCAAATAAGTGTTTGCCAGGGAAATGAAATATAAATTGTTTTGAAGAGTGTGGCAAACTGTTACTTTAAAAACCAGCCTAACACAGTTTGTAGTAGCCTGGGGAGCATATAGAAATGGAAGAATTACGTATAGTCTTTCTCACTTTTTTTTTCAGTCTAAAATTACAGCACCAATGAGAACATGGATAATTCTGTATGATCTGTCAGTTTAATAAAACAGTAACAAATGTCAAGCAGTAGGGAGGTTCTGCGACCTTTTTCTCTGAAAGAAGTGCTGTAGTTATTAGAATACTTTGTTCCCTTCTGCTGTTTGAAACTGAAGTTGGCGTTGAAAAGAAAGGGTTGAGGTAAGAATGACAAATGTAAATGAAAGACAGGAAAACAGTGAAAGCACTTAGAAAATCAGTCTGTTTAGACAGCTTAAAGGTTACGGAAAGACTTGGTTACAGTAGGCAAATGAGGACATGGAAGTCTTAGAGGGAACAAGGTGTTCACTCTATTCTGAGAACCAGAGGTAAAACCAAGGTAAGATCAGAGAAGAAATAATTAGCAGTTTTTAACAGAAAGATAACTTAATGCTGGAACAATTTAATAAATGTCACTTAGATTCAGCATTTGCAATACACAGTTTAAATACTGGCTCGTCTTGGTGCAGGAATGACTTGAAGCCACGTAGCCTATGCAAGACAAAACTTAAATCACGCTGGTGATCTCCTGCAGCCATAAGATATATTAATCTAATTGTAGAAAATCAATTTTCAGAAGTTTATAGTGTTTAAGGATCAGTCATCTGGTTGTCTATAAGGTCTTATTGCCTTTATCAGCCAAGCCATTGTATATTATTAGCCGCTTCTCTGTAGATTCCACTAAGTAAAGCTGTTTATTCCACAGCTTCCCTCATTAGTTTGTTCTAGTGGTTAGGGTATTTAAAAAAAAAAAAAAAAAAAAAAAAAAAAGCCTGATTAATAATTTGGGTTTGTGTGGTTCAGCTCCTTGCTTTTCTTGGATGTGTAATATGTATCCAGGATTTTCTTCCAGGGAAGGTATACATAAATTTTATTTTGGCTCTTTATGTACTCTGACCAGTTGTTTTGCCTCCTCTTTTAAAATGTGAATACCAAATCTGATCATGGAATTTCAGTATTTGTATTACTGGTAGCCTGTAGAGCGAGAGAATCATCTAATTTTAGAGCTGCCAGCACTAGGACCTTGAACTATTTGTCAACTGTTGCTGCTAAATCCGTGATGCTTTTGCTTCACAATACACAGTCCTCATTCTTCAGTGCCACATTCTCCAGTGCCACATTCTCTTCCATAGAGTAAAGCTATTCCTTGATGATGCATTTTGTTGGAATAAGTCCACCGCTATATCTCCTAATTATTACATCCTCCACAAATGTAGTAAGGGCATTTTTGCCTTTGTTTCAAAATTTGGAACATTTTGAAAAAAATCTGGTTTCTCTTATGTAGGATTAAGACCCAAGTCTAAACTCATTCAACGGTAATTTAAAACAGCTAGATCCACAGGCAAAAATGTACATAAGTTAGGTGATATAATCAGTATCCTATTGGATGTAAGACCATTTGAACCTGCAACTCCATTAGTGTGATTAAGCTCCTTAGGCAATTACAGCACACCTGCAAATGAATGACTTATGTAGGCTCTCTTTATCGTAAATGGAGAGAAAAAGGCACTTTGAAAAGACAGTTCTTCTGACTTGCCCTAGATACCTATCATTGCATGTGTCATGCTCTAAAAGTGCCTGTTCTTTTCCCATTGACTGTAAAGGGCTTCTGGATTAGTAGCTGAATTGCAGATGTTAACTTTGGTCTGCTCAGTTGGCTCATGAGTCTAAAGTTACTAGGAGCTGAACGCAACTGTATTTCACTGTATCCATCTGCCAATGGATCAAAAATGTCTGGAACATTTCAGTCTGAAATGGTATGTATGGCATAATGTTATATGCATAGAATAACAATACTATGTATAATAAGGTCAAACAGATGCTGGTGTACAGATTATTCAGCAAGTACCCAGTTCCTTTTTCATCTGTATGCATCTGGAAAATTAAGAGATACTCCCCAAGTGGCCTGGGCTCTGATAAACGACGGTTGTCAGATGGGATGGTTACTGATTTACACAGATTATTACTAAGTTTCTTCTTTTACATATATTGATGGTTAGTAAATTATAACCTTTCCACCAAATAAATTAGCTGTTTTGTTTTGCTGGCATTGGTTTTGTTTGGGTTTTTTGTTGTGTGTTTTTGGTTTGGGTTTTTTTTTGGGGGTGGGGTGGGCACAGGGGTGTTGTTCTGCTGTCTTTTTATGAAGGCATTTGGTATTTCAGTATGACCAGTAAATTATGCTGGATGCGCTGATGGTATTACTGCTGTTTCTTATACGTTATAAATCAGCTGCATCCTGCTTCAGTTAGGAGCCCAGCAGTCCTGAGCTGTTCTACAGACAGTAGAGAGCATCATATACCCTTAGCAATCTGAATTGCTCTGTGAAGATGCCAATATCATTAACTATGGAGGAAGATTATAGTGTTCTGCTTAACTACTTCTAATTACTGTACAGACCAAAGGGACTGTCTTTTTAAAAGTTGCATTAATTCTAGAACAAGTTGAAATAATCAGTTGTAATGATATTATTTTGACAAACAGTGGCTCTGGACGGGATTTGCAGTGTGAAAAAGAATTTTGCCACTGGAAGCCTGAAACCAGTGTCACAGAACAGAAACAGTTTACTTTTACAGCCTCAGTTCTACTCAAGGCATGCAGGAATGAAAAGTAAGAGTCAATAATAAGAAACTTTTACTAAACCACCTCATTTTAAAGTTACAGGGTATTATTATTTTATAATTCATAGACATCTTGTAGGATTGCAGATTACCTATATGGTCTTACGGTAATTGCTTCTGGGCATTTTTCTGCAGAGTTAACCTACTTCTTCCTTTAGTAAGTAGCCAGCAGATTTGAAATCTTTGCATAAGAAACCTGTTTAGGACTGCTGTGTTGGGTCACCTGATTTCATTTTCAGAAACCTTTTGTAAATGTGTGGAATAATCACTTGTTTCCTACTGATAGGTGGTGAGTGTTGGTTTCATGTACATAATGAACCTTACTGGCCTTTCTTAACATCCAACCTTAACAAATTAAAATGTTTGGGAAAGCCTCCTCCAACAGACCTCCTGAAAAGATACATATCTAGGTATCATTTCAGCTTTTGGAGTGTGGTCCACATCTGTGGAGTATGGCTTTTGTGGAGCAGACCTGTTCCTTAGGAGCTGGTAGATTTTTAGCATAGTCTTCTCGATGTGCTCATTTTCTTTCCGTGAAATGTATAAACTTTGTAGTGGAAGGTGAAAGCTTCCAACCCTAAGGAAACAGAGCTCATTAGTTTTGGAAGAGGATGGTTGTTAGTGCCATTGTTAGTTGCACGATATATGAACTCGGCATATTTTGCCATTAAATGAAGCTCCTTAACTCATTCTCAGGAGCTGTTGGTTTAAAAATATAGCTAGCTGCATGACTAGCACCTCTTTCTTCCTAACTTAAGCTTGTAAGCTTTAGAGATATCAGCATCTTAGTTACAACAGCAGTATCAATTGAGCGATTGCTAGTATAAGTAGCATTTAATGAGTACAGCCTTCTGCCATGCTGCCTGTACTCTAGAGTTACTACTTGTAGGAATATTTTGGTTATAGAGCAGGCCTAATCTGTGCAAGTACTAACTGCAGTCACTTCTGGTATGTACTTAAACCAAGAAAATTTTAGCCACACCATAGAAAATACAGCCAAAGAATGCCTCAGAGTTTTGCTACATAAATTTAAAAAAATAATATTTTTTTTAAAAAAATATCATTTTAAAATTCACGTACCCGAGGCTGCTAGTGAAAGCACACGGAGTATTCAAAGATCCTGATCTCCTCCATTTCCTGTTAAGATCTGTGAGGAAAGAACAGCTGTAAAACAAAGCAGTTTATTCAAATTTATTTAGGTGCTAAAATTTATAGGCTGTATTGGTTTTCCTTTGGGAATTTAGATACACCTTCATTCCCAGGGACTGCTGCTAGAGACAAGTGGTGCTCTCCTTACTAGCTATATATACTGCCTGTTTTCCAACAGAACAGCCAGGTATCATGAGAGAAGGGGTGACAGAAAAGATACAAGACAGGAGAAAAACTGAGAGCAATCTGGCTTCAGCTTCTCTACTCACCAAACAGTTTCCATTCACACACCTGCCTCGGTGTAAGGATCTGGGGAGGAAATGAGGTGGTAATATACTAACTGGGAGATGGAGAAGGTACAGGCTGTGGAAATGGGCCCAAAAGAAGAGGTGTTTCTAGAGAGGAGATGAGCCTACTGTGTTTAGTGCCAGAAGGAAAGGCATCAGCAAAAGGAAAAGCAGCAGCATAGGCAAGGGGAATGAAAGGAGAGAGATACAGAACAGAAGGTTGGGAATTCCTGAAGGGAACTGGAGAAGAGGAGAGAGAGGAGAACACAGTTCAGCAATGCAGAGATAGAAACTGTAAGAAATGAAGGGAAAAGATGTAGAAGAAATAAATAGAAGAGAGAGGGGAAAAAAATCCATGCATAAGTTAATGCATTTGATTTTGCTTCTCCCTTTTACTGTCTTCCCCTAGAAGTGATTAGTGATTTGGGGGGTTCACTGTGTGCTATCTCATCCATCCTTAGAACGGATCTTGTTTTTCTACAGATTGCTGAACTTCAGTGCTGTGAAGACCTGAGCCTGTTGTGATGTGTCAAATCAAACACTATTTCTTCGTTTGTTGTTGTTTTATTCATATCCTCATGCCACTTTTTAATCTGATGTTGTAGTAGCCAACTCTGATCCATATTTCAGCCAGTGATGAAGATGTCATAATCCAAAGATTACAAAATGTTCTTGCTGACAAAAATGTACTACTGTGAAACTTCACATTTTCATAGGCTTCTTTGTTGCAAAGTGATTCTAAGTTCTGGCAGAAGATTGTAATGTAATTGAAGAGATGCCTTTAAGTGCCTTAGGCCGAGTCCTTTCATTGAACTGAGCAGTTCAGAAGCCAGGAGTTTGTGGTTTGATATCTAGCCTGATTTAATAAAAGTTTAACATAAATAAACCTCTCTCTGTATGTCTCTACATATGTTAGAGTTACTAAGAACCACAGAGGCAGCATGGAACCTGAAACGGAACCCGTCATTTAACTCTCACCCTTAACCATTATTACGGTGAGGTAATACCAAGTGATCGTTACTTTGTTTTGTATTATCATACCACTTAGAAGGATCCACATTTTTTTCCTAGGTGCAGTATATAACCAGAACAAAAGATAGCTTTCCAAGGTCATTGGTGGTTGGAAGAGGTACCAGAGACAGGAGTGACATTTGCAGCTGCAGCACAGCTCCAGTGCTCTGGTAGCAGATGAGAGGCTGGAAGCTCCCTCCAGCAAAGCATCTGAGCTCGCTGAGCCTGAACCATGCAGGGGGAAGTGAAAAGTGAGAATAGCTGGAGACTCCCTGCTGTGGGAGATGGAAGCTCCCATTTGCTTCCCCAACGTGCTGTCTGGAAAGGTTTGTTGGGAGGCTGAGATCTGGGACAACGTGGAGAGCGTGCTGAGTCTTGTCTGGGCCTTTTACTGGGACTTTTACTCCCTACTGCTCTTTCCACCTCTTTCCACATGGTCACCAACAATACTGCCAGGGCAGGCACGGAGCCTATCAAGCATGACTACATCACTGTAAGGTGAGTCAAAGACACGGGTGCCCAGGTGGCTTCTCCTAAGTCCTACTGGTGAGGGGGTAAGGCTGGAGGAAGGCATGGATCCTGTAACTATTGTTTGCATAGCTGGTGCTGAAAATGGGGAGTTGGCTTTTGTGACTATGGGATGTCTGCTCTTTGAGCACTAAGAACTGCTATGAAGAGATGAGATTCACCTCAACGGGTGGTACAAAAACTGTGTTTGTACCATACGTAGAAGGATCCCTGATTGTTTCCTAAGCATTGTGATAACATAAGAAATACACAGTAGTGATCATTTGCCTGGCCAACCCAGGGAGGAGAACTATAAGTAGGAGTGGAAGGGGAGGGAGATGACAACCCGCAGTCAGGCGAGGAGGTGGTGGACCAGGTTAGCGGACATGATAGTTCCTGTCTTCGTGTTTAACAATCTAACGTAATGATCAGACTTTGGTGTATTTCTAGAATAATTGTAGGACATTATTTTCCAGATTAATAATACTTAGTGCTTACCCTGCAGTTTTCACTGCCAGAATTCTTTCCAGACATCCCTGCAGCATGTTTGTGGGATAAATGTTACTGGCTTTTTAAAGGAGGGAATTAATTGTATTGTGCAGTGAGAACAATGAACTGGGACTGATGGATAATTTAAGATCTCCTTATTCCCATTTATACCTCAGATGATAGTTCACATCTTTTCTAAGGTGTGATCCTAAGAGGTGGAGATGGGAGTTCCTGGGGCTCTCGGATCCTAGGAAAGTGTTTAAACTACACTGAATACTGTTAAAAATGAAGTCTCAGTGAAGGCTTTGTGAAGCTAGACTTTGTTTTCTTTTGCTGTTTTTACAGTTATCTGTGAATGAAATGGGATGCTTGTGGTTTAGGTTGTCAGGAACCCTTCTCTGACACTAAAAGTTTGGTTTTCTTTTTGTATCAGTGAGAAGGGAAAAAGAACACCCCACCCTTCGCTGGCTCCAAGCCAACTCTTTTCAGCATTTTCACTTCTAAAAGAAAAAAAAATATTGGCACTGGAAATGGCACCTGAGGCACGAGAGGACTAGCTGCTTTTGAAAACCTTATTCTCCCTTTTTAGATGCAAATTTGATGATGAACCACACAATACTGTTTGAGAAACACTGGGCTTTCAGATAGAGGCCTTTGATTAAGCTTGTTACATCTCACTACTGCTCCTTGCTTCATTTTTATTCTACTCCCCTCCCCCTGCTTTCTCATTCTTAGTAGTGTTTTTTTCATGATCTTGTTTTAAAATTTTCCAGATGAAAAGACTTTCTGGGTCTATCCTGGATTCCTGCATTAGCTCAGTTTTGCTGCAACAAAGGCAGATTTGTGAATCTCTTGCTCCTTTGCTCTCTCTTCCTTTTTGTGCAGCCTTGTACAATGGAGAAATGTCTTTTAGATCTTTTCTGCTGAATGTTTTATTTAAATTATGAGGCTTGGGTAATTTTTAGCTAATCCAGTATATTTATGTTCATGACCTTTTTATGTGTCTCATCTTTCATTTGAATAAAACAAAGCAATTTAAAAAATATAATAACATTGCATAATATTATAGTAATGTTATTAATATTGCTATTATATTGATAATATATGTTTCATTAAATGGGGTGTCAGATAATTGAAATTAACTGTGGTCACATCTTATTGCAGTGACTTTTTTACTAACTGTTCAGCTACCATTTTCTCTTAATTTTTTTTTGGTATTATTTCTTTTTGAAACTAAACACTACTGTTTTAAAAGACAAATGTTATCATTGCTTCCATGTATTAATAGCAATGTTCAAACACTGACATCTTTCAAAGGTCACATCTACATTATCAAGCAATGAGGCACAATAGGAGGGGATCAAGTTTTTAAAGCAATGAGTATTGAGAGCCCCATAACTAGACTGTATGTGGTTTAGGAGATTCACTTCGAACTAGAGCTAGTCTTGTCTCCTGGACTGAAATGTCACCTTGTTGCTTGAGCTTCAAAGATGCTTGAAGAAAAGCTCCATTACAAACCCTTGCCCTCTGGCCTGGGGAATGCTCACTAGGTAAAATGAGAGCATCGGTGCTGACTGCACAGCACTGCCCCTGCCACTGCTGCTGCGTAAGATGGGAGACCAATGCTCAAAAAACCCAAGGAAAATGGAAAGTCAAGATAACTGCTAGCAAATATCCACAGACCCAAATTCTGGCTTGCTGTACACACACACATCAAAGTGTCTGAGGATCATGTGGTTCTGGTAGGAAGTTTTCTGCTCTGATTTGGGCTCTGGTCTACCCTGGTGAACAACAAAGATGTTGCAATGGAAGGTCAAAGAGCGTTCTGGGATGGGATCCTCCATCCACAGTGTGCCACAGCACATTTGTTCATGCCTGTGCCTTGGTCTGGAAGTGTCAAGGTCACATAGTTTTAATCCAGCCCTGCTCACAGTCACAAGCAGAACTGTAGCGAGGCAGAATATTTTAATATCACATTTGCTGTGTGTGCAATAATGTGGTCTTGTCTGTCCAGAAGCTGCTCATCCAGTGAGGCAGGCATCACCTTTCAACTGAATCGCTTATGTCTAGTCATATTTCACAATTTTAAACTTCCATGCAGAAAGATAATAATCCTGAATATGAAACCCTAGGTAATCAAATTACACTAAAATACAGCGTGCCATTTATACAGAACTGTTATCACTCTTTTTCATACAGGATTTAGGATCTTAATTGGCAAAAACTTGCATTGAAACCATGGGGACTACTTATGAAGAAGAGATTTCAAAGTCATTCTTAGTGTCATTTTGGTACCAGGTAGCATGCTGCCATGCTTTGAAGATGATCAAGTTTTCTTAGGATAAAAAACTCCACAAGGTTTGCTTGGTCAACAGAATGTCTGACTCAATAGCTGTGGCTGAAAACACAGCCACGTGTTGCAGTAGCTTTTAAACTGTGTTTGCAAGAAGTTGACAAATAACTTCAAAGACTTTTCTAGGCTTAACTACTTCTCAAGTGTGACAAAATAGAATGAGTCAGAGTAGAAGAGGAATTCAGCTGGGAAGCTCTAGGTAAAAATGTTTACTGCTGTTAGAAATGGCAAACATTTAACCTTCAAAGCAGCAAAATATTTTTCTATTTTGCAACAGCTTTGTTACTAGCAGCTAGCTTTTTATTTTAAATTCCTATCAGCAACGTTAGAGCTTAGTGTGGTTTCTACAGAGCAGTTAAACCACAGTTCCCCAATTTGTGTATACAGCTCCAAGAAGTCTGTGTGGTCCTCAGTCCATGGAGCTATCTGCTGGGCTGGTTTACCACTGAAGCAGACAAAACCAAGTGTGTTCCCTCTGGAAGATCTGCAGGCATCTGGTAACGCTACTCGAACTTCATCATGTTGTACCTCCCCATGGCGTTTGTGGAGTTTTTCCCAAGTCAGAGTGAACAAAAATGCTTGACAAAACCCTACTAGTGCAGAGTAGCTGATCATGATCATGCCATGTGTCTTACGGTGGAAATGAGGCAAACTGGAGCTGATGGGGGTTACTGCCAGGCTGGTTTTTCTTTTCTAGAAGAGAAATGAGACATTAAAAAGGAGAAATTCCTCACCAGCATGCAGGTCTGAGGATGCTGGGCTTCTAACTGTGGTCCTGACAGTGAGGTGACTCACTGTACAGCAACACATTGCATCTTACTTGTAAGCTTACTACACCAAAATTTCTAGAAGGCTGCTAGATTCTTCAAAGAAGGCACAGCTATAATTATTTTCAGTAGTGACTATGATATCTAACTAAAATGTATTTCTGTGCTATCTCCCACATTGCGAGGGATTTGAAGACAGATAGCAATAGCAAGACATTTGGATCTCTAATTTGCAAAAAATCTAAAATATACCTTAAAAACAGGTTTTCTCATGCTCTAGATATAAATTCTGCTTAGATTTCTGAACTAGTGGACTATACACAACATGTAAATGTTTTAGTCTCACGTATTTAGTCTCCACAGAGGTGGGTATAACACGAAAATTAACTTACAGAGGCAGTATTATTCATAGAAACATTTCAGGCTACTTTCCTCTCATTTTGAATCGATCTAATCCTTATTTGCTGTAAGATGACAGATAGGAAACATTACAATACTGCATTTCCATCATGGTATATACCATCACAACTTACTGTGGATTTCAGTAATAGTTTTCTTCAATATGCAGCATAGAGCTTTAGCTGATGGTGTGTTGATGAATATAGAGAGCCTTGTTTTGATTTCATGCTAAATAATTCAGCAGATTTGTTCCCATGTGACAAGTCTTAAAATGGATGTCACTGCAGTGCAGCTGAATGTCACACTGAAGTTTCACTGCGAGACTGCAACAACCCAAAAGTAACTAGCCAACTCTTGCTATTAATCTTCACAAGGAAAACATGTATATTTTATTTTCAGATTTGTCACTACTTGCCTTGAAAAGGCTTCCATGTTGAGTTGTTCTGAAACATTTCATAAACCCTGAATTAAAGCCAACATTTTTGTTGAGTTTACCATATGCAGGATCAGGCCTGGCATCACCAATGTAGTTGGCTAGGCTTTGGAATTGGAATGGCTTAGCATCACATCTTCAAGCAATGGAAATGAAAACTTGACTAGACAAGGGCTCCTCCAAAGTCATATATCAATGCTGAAATTTAAGTTCCCGAAGGAAAATAGGAACTGCCATTGCAGCTGATACGATCAAATATATTGAGTGAATCAGAATTCCAAGGAAGTCAATTGAGCTCTCCCACTGACTTTCATGGGTCCCAAATCTCTTACGTTGTTTGCAAAAATGCCTAAGTAAACAAAATCACTAACAGAAGGGCTTTTAGACCACTGTGAATCCTTTGAATGCTTAATTAAGGCAGGCCAGGGATTATGCTCATTTTAGGTAGTTTGTTGTATCGGATGAGCTCTGGATTGATTCTAGGTACAGCTCATGGCCTCAGAGGATTTGACTGTCCCTTGGCATTGTATTTCTACATTTGTTGGCAGTTTTCTACTGTGGTAGAAGAATTTTCCCAGATTCTCATTTCGTGACTAAAATCAGTGTTATTTGTCAAGACAGGTGCTATGTTTATTGCCCTAAAAAGTTTTTTTGCTACTATTGTCTACCATTATTTTGCAGACAGTACTAAATTAGAAAGCAGGGTTAAGATCTTGGCTTGTACAACTTCAACGCAGAGAGGCCCTGGAGCGAGCCAACGGAAATCTTGGGAAGTTCAGCAAGGACAAAAAGCAAGTTCTACATACAGAGCAGAAAACTGCCATGCACTGGTACAGGCTGGGAACTGGCTGGCTGATAAACAACCGGGCTGGAAAGGACCTGGGGGCTACGTGAACATCAAGCTGAGTGTGAGCTCGCCTCAAAAATAAAGGAAGTCACTTGCTGGGCCACATGAGAAGCACGTCCAGCAAACAGGAAAGTAATTATTCCCCCCCATTGGTGAAGGAGCACCTGGAATACTGTCTCCAGTTCCCAGCCTCCCAGTTCAAAAAGAATGTTGAGAACATGGTTCAGCAGAAGGCTACCAAGATGATGAGAGATCCTACAGCACACAAGGGGAGAGGTTAAGGGAGGTGGTCTTGTTTAGTCATGTGAAGAGGAGGCGATGGGATCATTTAATGGGAGCCAGCCACTACCTGAAGGTAAGTTATGAAAATGATGGAGCCACTCTCTTTGGATATAACAAGGGACAACCACCAGAAATTCCAGGTTGGGAGGTTCAGGGTTGGACATTAGAAAAAATTCTTCTCCGAGAGGGTAACATAGCACTGGAACAGGCTGCCAGAGGTGATGTGGAGTCTCTCTCCTTGAACATTTTCAACATCCTAGTGCTAGTCCAGCCACCACCTTGGCCAGTGCTGGCAGTGATGCTCTTCTGAGTGGGAGGGTGGATTAGTGACTCCCAGAGACCCCTTCCAACCAAGGCGGTATGTTGGAGCAGGGGAAGTATGATACTGGCTATGACCACAACTGTTGGTGTTTCTTATATTTCATGAGTGCTTACAACATGGACAATGGAAATCTGCAAGCACTTTTATGTGCAATTAATAACTTTATAGATGCACGCTACCTAGCTCCTAACCTAACACCAACGTCACACACAACCGTTCTTCATTTTGCGGAGTAAATAGGCTTGAACCACTTCTTTTTCCTAATATAGAGACAAGGTCTTGGTCTATGTGGTATGTGAAAGCTGTGCTACAATCCAAATGGGCAGTGAGAACTTAGGCCTGGTGTAACTCCACTGCCTTCAGTAGATCCATGTGAGAGGACCTTGGATTTATGGCTGTTGGATATGAAAATGCGTAGGTCAGAGCTGGAAACTCTCCAGTTCTGTACAAACAGTCTCTGAACTGTGTGAATCAATGATCTCTCAGTTCACTGAAGCAAATGACAGGGGCGGGGGGGGTAAGTTTTGAGCTGATCCGATACACTTTTCCACACACAGAGCTGGAAAAAGTAATTTTCTGGCATCCACAGGGTTCTGTAGCTTTTAAATGGGTGTGACATTTTATTGTAAATGTATATATTTCTAAGAAAGTTTTAAAAGGACAAAAAATTCCTCTAATTTCTTTACTTTTAGTTTTCCACATTGTAGATCCTTTTAGAGGTGCTTGACACTGAATTTGACAGGAATTCAAAGCTACTGTGGCTGATGTAACTTTTTTTTTTTCTTTATTCAAAGCTTCTCTCAACTTCATTGTCTAAATTGCAACTGTTTTAAAAGAAAACCCTCTGCATCTTCCAAAGTACTTCCCCGCAAGGGCACAGAATACAGCACATAAACCATAGTTCAGCTCCTGTGGGAAAACCCTTTTGCTGGAGTTTAAGCCCTCTGACTGTTCCAGGTGTGGGCGGGGAGAAAAAAGCGAGAAGGGCTCAGAGGAAGCAGCGGGGCAGCCCTGCGCCTCCCAGGGTAGGGAGATGTGAGGCTGGGTCGGCCTTCGTGGCAGGGCTGTCCTCCACCGGTGGTCCCTTGCCTCACGCGCCTACCTGCGCACATGTAGGGGGTCTGCGCGGCCGGGTGTCGGTGCCGGTGCCGGGGGCCGGCTGCTGCGGGGGGCTGCGGGCAGCTCCCCCCGGCCGGCAGAGCCGCTGCCCCCCGGCTCCAGGCCGGGCCCGCCGCTGGCCGAGGCCGAGCCCCGCAGCCGCGGGGGCAGCGCCGCGGGGAGAAGGGGCTGAGAAGGGGAAAAACCCACGCGGGGGGGAACAGCGGCGGCAGCGAGGGGGGCCGGGAGGGGCGAGCAGCAGCCCCGCAGCCCCCCGGGGGCAGGGCCGGGCCGGGCCGGGCCGGAGGAGGCCGGGGGGGCTCCGGGCGCCGCAGCAGAGGCTCCCCGGCAGCCCGCGGGGAAGGGCAGGGCAGGGCAGGGCAGGGCAGCCCCCGGCGGGGCAGGCTGTGCCCCTCAGCCCACGGAGCCCGCGGGGGAGCAGCTCCCCCCCGCAGCCCGGGGCAGGGGGTGCCCGCAGGGGGCTGTGACCCGCGGGGGCCGCGCCGGAGCCGGCTCCGGGCAGGGCCCGTGGCCCCGCGGGGAGGAGCCCGGGCCGGGGCCGGGCTGCGGGCAGGGCCGGTGCCCCCGGGGGGGCTGGAGCCGGCTGGGCCTGAGGGGCTGCGCCCCGCGGGGGGCCCCGCCGGGACAGGCCGTGAGGAGCCGCAGCCCCGGGAAGGCCCCGCGCTGCAGAAGCCCGTGCAGGGCTGTCTCCCGTGGGAGGGCCCCGCACCGGGGCAGGGGCAGAGTGCGAGGGGGAAGGAGCAGCAGAGACAGCGGGTGATGCGCTCACCGCAGCCCCGTTCCTGCCCCCTTGCACCGCTCGGGATGAGAGGAGTGAGACAATATGGGAGTGAAGTAGAATTGAGCTCGGGGAAAAAGGGAGGAGTGCGGGGAAGGTGTTTTAAGGTTTGGGTTTGACTTCTCATTATCCTACTGTGATTTGAATGTTAATACATTAAACTAATTTCCCCAGGCGGAGCCGATTTTGCCTGTGACGGCAATTGCTGAGCGACCCCTCCCTGTCCGCATCCCGACCCACGGGCCGTTCTTTACGTTTTCCCTCCCCTGCCCAGCCGAAGCGGCGCCAGCCCGCCACAGCCCGCAGGGTGCGGGTGCCCCGCTACCCCATGCGAGCCATCCCCACGACCCTTCTTCTGTTCCCTGGGGTCTGGCCCCTAGCCGGGGGGGGGGGTGGGGGGGGTGGGCTTCCCCAGTGCAGGCACACGGGTTCCCTCTGCAGCTCCGAGTCGGGGACGACCAACCGAGCGGCCCGGAGAGCGCGGGCTGCCGTTGCCCGGACCTGCTGGCGGCCCCCTGGGCTAGCCCCGGGCTGCCATTGCCCATATGCTGCCCGCGGCCCCTCAACGCCCCGCGGCGGCAGCCACCCGGGGACGGACGGACGAGGCCCCGCGGCGCGGCCGGCAGCCTCAGGGCGGCTCTCCCCGCTGGCCAAGCGGCCGCGGGCCGGCGGGGGGCGCGGCAGGGCGGTGCCCCGGGGCGGGCCGGCGCGGCCGGGAGGGGCGGCGGCGGCGGCACCTCCCCGCTTGCCGGGGCCGGGGGCGGAGAGGCGGCGGCGGCGGCTGCCGCAGCCCCGGCCGCAGCATGCGCTGGCCGACCCCGGCCCCGCGGCTGCCCCACGGCGGCCACGAAGGGCAGAGCGGCGGCAGCGGGAGGCGCGGATGGAGTCGGTGCCGCGCCGCTGCCCCGCCGGCCGGCCCGCCTGCCCGCGGCGGTGGCGCCGGCGGCTGCGCGGGCGGCGGTGGGCGCTGGCGGCCGGGCTGCTGGGCGCCGCCGCCGCCCTGGCCCTCTACGCCCGCCTGCCGGAGCCGGCGGCGGCGGCGGGAGGCCGGCCGGGCGGCGAGGTGACCGTGCTGCTGTGGTGGGAGCCCTTCGGCCGCCCGCGGCGCACGGCCGACTGCCGGCGGCGCTACAACATCACGGGCTGCCGCCTGAGCGCCGACCGGAGCCGCCTGGGCGAGGCGCAGGCGGTGCTGTTCCACCACCGCGACCTGGCGCTGCACGGCGCCGAGGGGCTGCCCCGCGGGCCCCCGCCGCGCCCCCCGCGGCAGCTCTGGGTCTGGATGAACTTCGAGTCGCCCTCGCACTCGCCCGGCCTGCGGGGGCTGGCCGGCCTCTTCAACTGGACCATGTCCTACCGGCGGGACTCTGACATCTTTGTGCCCTACGGGTACCTGTACGCCCCGCCGGCTGCCCCGGCCCTTCGTGCTGCCCCGCAAGACACGGCTGGTGGCCTGGGTCATCAGCAACTGGAACGAGGAGCACGCCCGGGTGCGCTACTACCGCCAGCTGAAGGAGCACCTGGCCATCGACGTGTACGGGGCGTGGGGGCTGGCGCTGGCCGAGGGCGGCGTGGTGGAGACCGTCTCGGCCTATAAGTTCTACCTGGCCTTTGAGAACTCCCAGCACACCGACTACATCACTGAGAAGCTTTGGAGAAATGCCTTCGCTGCCAGCACTGTGCCCATCGTCCTGGGGCCCCACAGGGCCAACTACGAGCGCTTCATCCCCCCCGACTCCTTCATCCATGTCGACGACTTCCCCAGCCCCCCGGCTGCTGGCCACCTACCTGAAATTCCTCGATAAAAACAAAACCAACTACAGGAGGTATTTTGCCTGGAGGAAGAAGTACGAGGTCCACGTCACCTCATTCTGGGACGAGCACTTCTGCAAGGTTTGCGAGGCCGTGAGGGCAGCCGGGAACCAAATCAAGACTGTACAAAATCTGGCTGGCTGGTTTGAAAGCTGATGCTCCTGGCAGTGAGGCTGGGCTGGGCTGTCTGGGGAGGGATGGGGCTGGCAGGGGTGGGTGGCCGAGGTGGGACGCAGCAGGCTGTTGTCAGCCAGTGAGGCGCACAGGTATGGGTGAAGAAGCCGTGAAAAGCCTACAAAAGAATGGTTTTCCTTAAAGTGCAAAATTAGGAGAGTACAAAGAAACATCTGGCAAGATGATTCTTCAAGAGCAAAGATAAATTTCCAGAGGTTGAACAGATCTGTAAAGGTTTCAGTTGTGCACAGCTCAACAAAAAGCCGATGCCAAGTTCTTCAGCTGTACAGCTGAAACCAATTTTGTTGGCTATGACAGCTTCCTGGACCACAAAACTTTCTTCTGCTTACAGGGGATACATCATCAGCCCTGGCTTTCCGTACTCTGAAGACGAAAGTGAATATTTTTGACAGTGATTTTTATGCATGTGAAAACTCTTTGCAGACAAATTCTGAGCCGCAAATGTTGAACGTAAGAATGTAATGATACAGTAGCACTTTTTAGCGATGTTTGAAATGGCAGCAGCCAACTAATAATGCTTTGAGCCAAATAATAATTCCGTTTAGGAAAAAGTGCATGGAGGGGAGTGGATCCAAGTGGAACAAACTGCTCAGATGATGCAGAGTATTACTTCCACTGCCTACCAAAACCATAGGCACATTTATCCTGTATAAAAGTGAAGAACTTTTAAGTATGGGAAAAGATAGATTGTAGAAAAGAAGTTAGAACATTGCCACCCTCCTTCATTCAGGAATTAGAAAATGTTTACAGGAATCTGCTTGTTTTTCTTCGCAAAATTACTGCCGTATAGGAAAAAGCAGGGAAAGGCTCACAAGTACAGAGTTTTTATTACTATATTGAACATGTATACAGAGAGGCTAACTTAATTCTTTAGTATCATGAGACAGTCCTGTTGTTTAGTGATGGTTTTGGTTTATGGCACACGTTTTTAAAAATTCTGCTGGGTGACAGACTACTCAGAATGCCACTTTGATGTTTGTAAACCAGTAATTACCCACCCCCCGCTGGCTAAACTCAAGTCCCAAATCACTGACTTCCAAAAAGGCTAGTAAGATCTAAGAACAAGATCTGCTGGTAAAATACAGAACGTGTGTGTGAGGAGAGAGTATCAAAAGGGCAAAAAATTACTATTCTTTTTCCTTGACTTTGAGGGGGGGTTTCTGGCTCAGTTTTTCAGTCGTTAAATAGGTTCCTAAGATAAAAATTCCTTCTCTTAGTGCTTATCGGGAACATTTATGGTAGTTATTCCCTTTTAGACTGCCATTCTGCCAGAGTCTTCCTAATAGTCAGTGTACAGTTACTTTTTGTTTATGTGTGATCTTGCTTGGTGAAATCCATCAAGAAACTTCAGTCGTGATTACACAGCCTCAGGAAGCTGAGCCCTCCCTGCCCTTTGCAACTATAAGGTTTGGTGGCAAAAAATGATAACCCACAAGAGTCCTGCACAAATGATTAAGGGATTCATCCAGCTTCTATTTAAGGAGCTGGATAATCCATGGAGTTAGCCAGAGGCTTCACTTGAAGTAAAATCATGGGCACAGAACAGGGGGGAAAAGGGAAAGTCAGTTACGAATAAAAGGTGGGCATCAGAAGAGGTGAGTTTATTGGCATTTGTGAGTCATATATAGATTAGAAGAGGATTAGACTTGACTTGAGCGGTACAGGTTGTCAGGTAGTTGCTTTTAAGATTTATGAGCTGGCAGCCTACTGTAATTTATTTTAAATTTTATGTTCCCCATGATTAGGTAAGCATAGAGCCAAGGATTGTTGCAAAAAACCTAATAATAAAGAAGTTCATTAATAATGCACACAGATTTACCAGATCGGATCTTGCTGGCCCCTATGTTTATTCACTTCAGTTTTTGTGCAAGGAAGGATGGCTGAAAGTACTTCAGGAACCTTTCTGTTGTTAGTGCCAGAGTTGCTGTAGATTTTGTTAGGAAAGGAGAGAAGGCAGTCAATGCAATGTGGAGTGTAGTAGGGCTGGTCCCTAATGGTGCATTTTCACTTGAACTGGTCTTAAGTGATTGTTTAAAGCAAAAGCATGTTCTTCTTGGTGTGCCTATCTTGTTTCTCTACCAGGGCTACTACTCCCTTAAAATTGGTTTTGATAATCTTACAAATCTAATTTAAGTATAGCATTAATAGCTACACTTAATAGCTAAGTGTCAGGATGATAGAATCTGTCTCGCTTTGAATTAGCCTTTTTTTCAGGTCAGTTTTTATTGCAGTTCATGTAAATGTATACAAACCTCTGATCTTAAAAGTGGTGGAATAATATTTAAGATTGTACTACTTTTTATCACTCTTGCTGAAACTAGTGCATTTTTTTCAGTCCTTCTAAATTTTTTAGCATTTTCTGAAAGTTTCCAGACACACAGTTCTGTGTGATGCCACAGGCAGAAGATCAGGCTACGGGAGCACGGGAATTTCCACGGATGGCAGCTGATACTTTTTTTTTTCAGCCTCTCTAAGAAAAGCAGTTGAAATCTTTGATGAGCTAGTGTTTTGTAAAATTCAGAGAAGAGCTATGCAATAATTAAACCATCATGTTTGAATAAGATGATCACATTGTGCTATATTTGTAAGTTACATATTGAGTATTTTCAAGAGTTGTATAATGAAAACTGCAATCTTGCAATAATTATTGCAGAGTACTTGTGTTGGGAGAAAAGCAGCCTTTTCTAGTTTCAGCATTCTTACATGCGCGTTGCACGCTTTTCCCTTTAGATTTGGAAGGAATTCAGTCTTGGTCTACAGCTGCTGAAGCTGGTAATACAGCACCTCTGTAAATCTGCTTTGCTTCTTGGCTCATCCACTCCACTGGCTAATAGCTAGTGTAGGCTAAGAACTGGTTTTTGTAATTCACTTTGTAGAGCTGAAGTTTAATGATGAATAAAACATTTGCTTGAGCAAATTGGTTTGTAGATCAGGTACCAGACTCCACAAAATGTTGCGGGTGACATATATAATCCATCTGTAAAAATTAAGCAAAGTTATTTTCTATTTTAAGTAGAAGAGTCTTTCTGAATATGCTTTGAAAAAGTGTTTTATTCCATGCCTTAAAATATTGGGGTGGAGGGAAAAAAAGGAAGATAATTTTCTTCTGTTTTTTATAAGGAGAAGAAGTAACGTTACTTTGTGATTATGGTGTAAACAGAATAGAGAAGTATGTGATCCTTTAAGTTACATATTGTATCTCAGGGAATTTTATACTGTAAAGTCTCTTGTTCTTCCTAGAATGAAGTAACTTTGTATATGTATTAATTATTTAGATTGACACTCCATAAATTAAAGAAAGGCAGTAGCACAAAATGACCCTATTTTTAAATTTTGTTTTCCATGTTATGAAAGCTGTAGAAAACTATTTTTTAAAGAGAATTAATTTATTTTCATGTTTGTTTAATCAATAGAAGTGACTGATTGTTCTCAAAGTAGTCAGACTGTCTGAGGTTAGAAATGAAACCTGGTTGTGCAAGGAGAAAAATATTTTTATAGGAGAGGCAGTGCTGAGTTATTTTCCGTATCAAAAGGAGCATTTATTGAAGCTGGATGTCTGCTGGAAAAATGTCATTCCAAACAACACCAAAACCAAGCTTTCTCTTGACCAACAGAATTTGAATGTGGTTGGATTCTTTTTCCCCCTCAAATTTCAAAATGAAAGTGAGATTGTGGTTATTTTGATGCTCGATGCGGAGTGCTACAGTTACCTTTTTAGCTGCAGCTTTTTTCAAAAAGCTTTAAGCTTTTGTTAACATTGATTGCAGCACAGGTGATCGCTTACTTCTCACTTTACTCATCTTCAGTACTGCCTAGTGCATAGTATTGAGAAATTTTAGCATTTCTGAAACTCTCTGCCTAGCCAAGGTAAGTGCTACAGTCCTTACTCTCCCCTCCCCTGCCTCAGGAGACTGATGTTTTATCACCATCACATTTCACTTTTTTAGGTAGAGCTTAAACTGACTACTTGTTCACTCGTGCCTGAAAGGGGAAATGTGTGTTTGCTGGTTTTCCAGATGTGATTGAACTCTGGATTGAGGAAACTGGTGGAAATACTTTTCTGCCAGATGTTGGGTACCATTTGTTCAAGCTTGTTTGGTGACTTTTGAAGAAGTGGGTTACATCTGATTAAACTCACTTGCACAGCTCTCTATCCAACAGTCATATAAAATGGTATTTGTTTTAAGAGTGTAAACAGTCCTTTGTAGGGAGCATGTAGCTGACTCAATCTAAAATGCGTTGATGAGAACACAACGACTTAACATGGATTTAACTGGTATGTAGCTAAAGATAAATAAGGATCCAAGTATAAAAGCCTATTTCTAATCAATAAAATAGTCATTATTTTAATAACTCAGGTGTTGCTTGTAACCAACTCAGTTTAACAATTATGATCTGTATAATTCTGTGTTTTCTTCTATATGGTCAGTTTAAACAGTCCTTGAGGCCAGAGTATCTATGTCTGCTCTACGTTCTGCAGATGTCTTGCTTTATGATCTTGAGCTAATTTAGCGCAGTGGCAGCTGTCCCTGAGAGTCTCACCCCAAAGAATATCTGAGAGGAATAAGACAAAGCTTGTTTTTCAGGAGTGCTTTGAGAGCTGCAGGGATTTCACACCACCAGTGGTAAGATGCTCAGTGTGTTCAGGAAGCTATGAGCCCGTTTTCATTGAAAAGTTTTCTTTGAAGGATTAAATACTTGTCTAAAGTCCTTCAAGTGACTTTAGGTCCTTGGCATTATAATTGCACAGGTTTAAATCTGCGGACAGTTAAAACTGGTACATTCATAACACTGCCAAATAACTGCAGTGTTAAAGATGCTTGATTTATTTGAAGCATACACAACAGGACTACATGAATCAAAATTATTGTACTAAAGGCAAATCTGGATTTTAAATGGAAAAATTATACTGAAATTTAAAAAATAATAAAAAAAAGCCTTGCAAACGCAGGAAAGCATGGATATACGTTTTTAATTCTTGACTGTGAACAAAGACAATTTTCTTGGAAATGCTGACTCTAACTCCAATTAAAAACAGAGAACATAAGTTCAGAGTTGTACTTGTGCTTATGCTTACATCTGTTTCTGAATAGGAATGGCCTGCTGAGATTAAGGCAGAGCTCTGACTGTTTTTATTTCCCTTCCAGTCCCAAACCTACATTTTGCTTGGCTTAATGCTTCTTTCCCCTTCTCTGTCATTCGTGCGTTGCTCCTCAAATGTGCACAGACCTGTGGCTCTAATGGCTTCTCACTTCGGAGAGAATTGCTGCTCACTTTGGAGAAGCAACGCTGAGAAGAGAAAAGTTAATATACAGATTCTTGCTGAGAATTTTGGTCATGTTTTGCAGTAGCCCTGGGATAAATGCAAGCAAGCAGCAGAGGCTGAAGGCAAAACAGAGAGGCATGTTTTATGGTGCTATTTTGTCTGAGACCCCAGCCTGGAGAGAAACATCTCATTGGATTTTAAGGCTGAGACTTTATGCTGTGAGTTTTCTATTTATTGGTGAAGATTATTTTATCAGGTACCCTTGAAGATTCCCACTGCTATAGTACCTCAGAACACGAAGACTTATGCAGTATGTCTGTGCTGTGAAAAAAATTAGGGTAGTTAGAGCAGAATTTGTACTGGGTTCAGGCTCTGATAAAGCACCAGCAGCCACACTAATGAAAAAACACAGGTTTGCTGCCCTGTCTGTTACAGGAACTGTAGTGAGGAATGTTTTCTGCACTCAGTCTTCAGAGAAAAGCTAGAGCCTGCATGATGCTGAATTACTCTTCCTCATAACTGAGAGCGGCATTTTATTCTGTTGTACTGTCATTATGTCAAACCCAGATTTTATTCTTAAATACAGATATTAAATGTATTCTACCATTTTACAAAAGTACTTTAATAACAAATTTATTTCACTGATGTAACTGGGAGAAGAAAGTTATTCAAGGATTTATAGCAGAGAGCTAAGAACCAGGAGGTTTTTGCTGTAGAAGTTTCCGCTGTAGTTGTGGCCAAGTTACTTGTGAATACAGGGCTGGTCTGAAGCACTGGGTCCTGTCTTCTGCAGACATCACCTTACGTCTTCTGGGACTGATTCTCACTTTTGCAGGAGCACATTTGATGCCCAGAGATACTCCAGGCATACATAGCTGCAGTCAGCTGTGTGCACCCTGGGCTTTGTCTGCTTGTTTCTACTTCTGCTACTGCATGACAAAAAGAAGAGAACAAGGCTACCACCAGCTCCTCTGTCTCTTCTCCTGCAGTCTTCTGTCTCTTTCCCATCCTCATTCTAGACGATGCTCTTAGTGCTGGAGGAGGGTGAAGATGGACACATGTATTGTAGCCAGCATGTGTGCAACAGAGAGACTGAGTGTGCAGCAGGTTAATGAAGGGAAAGAGGGAGACAGATTTTCCTAATCATGCTTCCCAACATAAAACCTTCTTAAACCTTTGCAACAAAGATGACTGAAGGCAAGGGAAGGCACAGGCTAGTTTCAGTCCTTTTTCAGACCTGGAGAATTGCTGGTTTGTCTGGGATCACTGTAGGAATAGAGAGAAAATGCATCCCCTCTCCTGCCCTCTTCCCTCTTGTAGGCTGAGGTTGCCTCTAGTGAAACAACTACCCCATGGAATGTGAGCCTTCAGAATATCACAGAAGGCTCTAACCCAACTACAACTATAGCTGCTTCTCAGAAGGTAAAGTGATTATGGCTCCACTTAACATCAGTAGGTGTTTTGGCACTGCTGTCATTGGAAACAGAGTTTCATTCAGCCCGTGTCTGTTTAGTAATGAATAAAATTAATCACTAAAAACGCTTTTTCCAGAACGTAAAATGTTATCATTCTGCAGAGTTCTTGTCAAGTTATTAAGGTAACTTAATCCTACACATTATGGCCATTTCCTTTGGTTTTGTCCTCAATGCTGAATATTCAATTGAGTCAAATACCTATTATGTCTTGTAAAACCTCCTAGAAGGGGCGGACCAGAATGGCCATGCTCAGCGCAGGAAGATGCAGGTTGCATATCAGCAGCAAAAGAGAGGAGGCAATTCACATCAGTAAAACCACAAAAAGAGAGGTTAGCCGGGGCAGGGATGGCAAGTGAAAGGTTCACATGGAGAGCCCCAATTAATACAAAAACATCATTCTTTTTTGTTTATTTTGGTTTATTTCAATATTAACCCTATAGGGAAAGATGCCTCCTGGAACTTCATTGATTCTAGCAGTCCCTTGCTGGGTAACCTCTCCCGTAGGAGGTATCTTTCTGCTTTGGAGTTTATGAATAACTAGAAATACAAGGGCAAGTTCTCAACTGATGGAAACCAACATGCCCACCTTTACCTCCCGAGGTGCTTCATTTAATTTTTGGAATGTTATGTACCAATTACTTATGTCTTCAGAAAGCCACGTTAAATAAATATTTTTATATTTATAGGTTTATAGAACATATCATGCCTTTGTTTTTTGTATTTACTTTTCCTTTCAGATTCTATGCCTGAAGTGGTATTGTAACTTATCATTACAGTTGAGTCACTTCTGTTTCTACTAGTTAGGAAGTTATTGAAGTGAGGAATAATCCACAGGAGCTGGTGAGCTCTTAGTAAACTTTTTGTTTGGGGTGAGTTTTTTTGCACCCCCCAATACAGAGGAGAGGAAATCTGGCTTACTGCTTAGAGTCAAGGAGTGAGGAAGATGTGTGTTATTATGGCTCTGCTTCATGGTGTGTTGCAGATCACTGAGAAGCAACAGTGGGATACCATTAACTGCTGGTTTGTTGGGAGTGGTTCAAAGTCCAATGCACACCCCAAAACTCCTGTCTTCTTACTTCATTCAAGTTGCTGACAAATCCTGCCCAGCCCTTGCAGCAATGTTGTACAGTGCTTCAGGGACATATCCCATGCCTGCTCTCTACAGGGTGGCAACACGGGGATAGGTGGGACAGAGCAATGGGAGGTTTCTGGTCCATGTTTCTGTCAAC
The DNA here is from genome assembly GCF_017639655.2 of Falco naumanni. Lineage (NCBI taxonomy): Eukaryota > Metazoa > Chordata > Aves > Falconiformes > Falconidae > Falco > Falco naumanni. Next base: position 26,997,712 of record NC_054055.1, on the reverse strand, counting down.
ACAGTACATGGGCAGAAGCTGAAGCTTTGGGCATTTTTGGTCCCTTCTGGACCACTGGCTTAGGTCATTCTTGAGCAGCCCCCAAGGGCACCATCACTGCAGGTAGTACTGAATGAGCGGCAGACCTGGGCTTAACTCCATGTGTGAGATGGAGAAGATAAACAAATGTCACCAAAGGTATATTTTTTTTAAGTTTCTGAAGCACTTTGAACCCCATCGCCTAAAGAATTTGAGGAATGCAAGGAACTTCACAATAACACAAGAGGAGACCGTTTTGGTGACAGGCACAGACTTTGCTAAAGCCTCAGAATGTTTCCATGCCTCAAACCTGCAGAAACAAGCTGGAAAAGCCCCATAAGCTTTTTCTCATGTGCAGGAGCCAGAAGAGAGCAGAAGAAAGCAACGATCAAGGCTGTAAAAAAAAAAAAAAAAAAAAAAGTGTTAGATGAAAAGTTTGCAGGAGTCTGGAAGGCTGACTAGCAGCCTTGGTGACCTGACCAGGTTGGGGTGATTTCCTTTTGGATCTCACATCTGGGAGTAATTTTACCCTGACCACACAAGCAAGATATATGACCCATTCAGCTGCTAAGTTGAGTATCATCAGAAGGACCATCAGGGCACTGAACAACAAGTTAAGGTTCATCTCCAGCGTTTCAGAAGAAAAAATGAATCTTGCTCCTCCATTTTGTAGATGCGTGAGGTACAGAGGTGTAGACCACTTCTCTCACGCTGGTTACTGACTTGTGACATATTATGGGGAAAATCCTCTTTCTGACATTGCCTCAAGGGCAGAAGTGATTTTAACTAACCCTTTTGTATAACAAATGGGTCTTACAACTCTATAAACTCCCAATAACTGTCCAACCTCTGCAGCTGGCTGAGCTATGGACTCTTTAACCCACAGGGTCTGCTGGCTGTGGGACAGCTATTTAGGCGTTTGGATAGACTTTTTACAATATTAAATGTTTTCTCTCTTCCTGTTGCTCTAGTGATTGGTGTGTCTCCATGTGTACTTAAATGTTACAATTCTGCTGTGGGCCATCTTCCCTCTTTTGCTCTCATTTCCCTCTTAATGGACGGCTCCCCAGCTCAGCCTCTTGGGCAGGTTAGTCTGATCCGGCAGGTTGTGATACTCAACGGAAAAGTAGCATCATGAAACGACAGGTAGATATGTGATTTTTTGTTTTGATGGCCTTTGGGTATTGTGGATAACCAGGCGGGGAAGTTACCAAGTGGCTGGGAGGAGGAGGAAACTGAAATAAAGAACTGTATGATGCATCTCCTTGCCTTAACCAAAGCTAATCACACCCAAAGAACGGATGACATTCTAGGAGGCAAGTGTCCCTAAATGGCAAATTGAAGAAACTCTCCATATTTGCATGTTAACGCTCCTCATGATGGTAGCAGGAACGGGGATGGAAAAATCTCCATTTCTTTTTTCTGAACACCTGCTTCTCCACAAATTTAGGTTCGGTCCTTGACTGCCTCAGAGCACTCCCTCATTTTGTGCCTCTTCCCCTAACTTGTTCACCTGCTTGATCCTGCATAACTGCAAGGGGATCTGGACTATTATAACCCACACTTGGGGACATCCACCTTCATCTAGCAGATGCATAGGGCCCGGGGCAGGCAGTGAGCTCTGTGTGGGAACGTTGATGGCTCAGATTCCACGCTCTCAACTACCTAGGGGATGCAGAGACAGACCTGACCGTATGGTTCAGCTCTGTGAGATGCCTGCTTCTTCCAGGCATCCCTATACCCCTGCATCTTGTAGCTTGTCTAAATACTTGAGCAGAGTTACTTGTGGGGACATTGGCTCTGCACAGAAAAGCAGTGAGTGCAGTGGCAGATCGTATCTTGGCCCTACATCCTCAATCAAGTCCACAAGCTAAACCCACAAGTTAGCAGTTATCTCTAGATAAACCGTTTGCAAGGCATTGGATACCTCAGAAAGACTCTGCCATTTAGGACATCTCCTGATTGTTTGCTAATGAATGACCTAAGGGTTTTTTTTGCAAAGGCAGAGTATTAACATTGTCCAAAAAGAAAGTAGTTTTCTTTTTTTCCTGATGTTAACTGTTGCAGTATGTGCAGGCTGCCAAAACAATAAATAAATCTTGCTGCTTGGGATATTGGTCAGCCCCATGCAGCTTGTATTGTTCTGTCAACCTACACATAGCCCATGGATTTCACAAGTGATTTTTGGAGTATATAACACTTGATAACAAGTGTTATCAACTCTTGTGGAAGTTCCTGCTTATTATCAGTCTAGACCACACTGTATCCTAGGAAGCTGGCAATCTGAGCAAGACTTTTAAAAACAGATAAACTTTTGCATGTCATGTCCATCTCTCTTGGTCTAGATTGGGATCAGTGTTTTAAATGATGCTGGGAGAGCGCAGTTACTGCACTGGCATACCGTGCTCTGCTACTTTTGCATATCTGGCACAGTGTAGCAGCTCTAAGGTTGCCACACAAAAAAAAAAAAAAAAAAAAAGTGCAAATGAGCAAAAAAATAGAACAGATTTCATGAGTTCAGATGAAACTGTCCCTTTATAACTCTTAGATTAAAACTTGAGAATGGAGAGGATAATTTCAAATGGCTTATCTGAAGTTACACAAATAAAAGGCAGCTTTGGGATTGGGAACCTGCTGTCTTGTGTTCAAGTGATTCTAAAGTCACTTCCACTTAGAAGTTTAAATCTGACCCTTTCAGCTTCAAGACAGACTGGATGAGCACCCATGTGTTAAGGCAGGGCTTGCTTGACAGAATACAATTGAGAAGTGGACAACACATTTCATCACTACCCTGTGATTACCCATTACTGGTCATCACTTTTTTAGGCTGGGTGGCAGGTCCATGTCTGGCAATGTGGAGGTTATGAAGTTTTGTGCTTGCAAGCTCATTTTTGCTGCTCTTCAGGTGAAACAAGAGATCCTAATGAGTGCTTATTTATTTACAGCTTTACTATGTCATGTGGAAGCATATATTGATTCCCTGCAGCTTACCTACAGGCATTAGTTTGAAGTTTGTTATGAAAGAGCAACGTGGATATATCATTGTTTCACAAATGTGTGAGTTTGCTGCAAGATGCTTCAGCATCAAAGATCCCACAGGCAAAGCAGACTGCTATACCTTTAAGACTGGGATGTGGAAGGACTCGGTCACTTCACCTGATACTGAAATTAAACCTGATTTGCACATCTGTAGGAATCTGTATTGAAGCTCCCACTCCAAGTCCTGTCTCCATGTATCCCTACAGCATTCACCAGGGTGTTCTTAGGAAGACTGAAGTCCTCCCTTGGGCTTGCAATCTAGACATACCTACGTGCATGTAAATGCTGAAGGAATATGGCCTGGGTGACTGACAGGTCCATAAGAGAACAAAAAGTATCTGGTTGGCTGTCTGGAGCCTGAATCTGGCCCAAAACCTCACTGCAGGGAAATGACAGCTTTGTTCTCACTGAGGGGTCTGGCCACATAGTCTCTTCTTGAATCATCTTCTTTCTCATGGTGTTTACAGTACATTAAAGCCTTCTATATTGATCTTCTGACATGCCACTGCTGGATCAAAGGAAAAGTATGCATTTGTTTCAGTCGCATCTCATCCATCTGGTTCTATCACAGCTGGATAAGAAACATCAGCAAGACAGTCTGCTGTACCTATTTTCCAGGGCTGTCAATCATCTGATTTTACCGGTACTTCTCCATGCTGCTAAAAGAAACTAAGTTCAATTACATCTCAGTTTACTTGGTTTATATGATGAAAAGTCAGCATTAGCATTAAGCTAAAAGAGTGTATGGCTTTAGTGAAATGTTACAGAAATTTATCTTTGCTTCAGCGTCCACAAAGTCTGATATAAAACATGGGAGAGGTATCTGAGGGGTTTCAAAGTCCCGTGACCAGCCATGACATCTTTCCTGACCTTGACTCTTAAGACCATATTCTAGATATTTCATTGTCTTCCTAAAAGGCAACTTGTGCTATGTTGCTTCTTGTTGATAGTAGGAATTCATTTTCTTCAGGTCATGAGGGTGCATGGATGTGGTATTGTGGCAGTGTGCTCCCCCCACCCCATCCTGACCTGGCAATGAATGACTGCCCTCAGCTCAAAGCCGGTTTGGGAGTGTGACTTGAGCAGCGCGTCAATCTCATGGGACAGGTAACGGATGCAGTCTAACAAGCAAACCAACGGAGTGATGCCCAGGGTCCGGCTGGGGCCTTACAGCCTGCTGTCCCTTCAGTGAAGGCCAGAAGACCCCCGCACATCTATAACCATAAATCTGTCTGCACTGAATCCTCCCAACTCCGCGCTGAACCATTGGGTCCAACTGGCCTTCCTGAATTGACACCCTGCTAAGGGCCAATTGGCACACAATAATTGACTTAGTCCCACCTCGCCACAAGTATAAACTCTGGCATTTTAGGTTGGTTTTGGTTTTTTTTCCTGAGGATGAGAACTGTAACTGCAGGAAGGGTTGATGCGCCTGGACCTCTCGCCTCCCCAGGCAGGGATGCCTCGTTAGTAAGACTTGCACCTCCAATGACATGGGATGTTACCTGGGACGATATTACTGACAAAAGCCCTGTTCTTTTAACTCGAGCTTGATTTTTGCAGTAAGTGTATTCATCAATAGCAGTTCTGAACTTTTTGTATCTGTTGCCTTAATAATAATCTATTTTTCTGGGGTTTTTTCAACTTTGCGAAACTGTTTCCGTAGAAGTCCTTCAGCTGGGCTCTGGCAGGCAAACGTTGACTGATGAGCGGCTGTACATATTCAGATTTAAAACCGTTGACCAAGTCTAAGACTAGGATTGGATCTAGTCTTAGATCCTAGACTCCTCTCTGAGAAGGAGCTTAGAAGGCAAGGGGATCCTTTGTCCCCCCACCCCTAGCCACTCCTCAGACTCTTACCATGACAGCTTTCTACACACAGCTGCTGCAGAAGGGGACACCACCTTCCTGAAACTATTTCATTTGTTCGTTGGACTTATTCCAGCTGCTCAGTGGAGTGGAAAGAGCTTAATCTGTGTCTCCTGCCCTTCCCAGTGCAACAGGGTGGATGTGCTTACTGCCTCCTTAGGTATGACAAGCTCCTTGGGAACTCACAGGATCCATGGCGTGATTCTCTGTCTGTGCCAGTTAGACATTTTTTTCTGCTCTTGTCTTATGAAAACAGCTCTCAAACTAGTCTCTGCAATTTATATGAGGCAGTCTTTTTTTTGTCCTTTTGTTGCGCTGGAGAAAGTGCTGGGAACTGAGGCTTTTGTTCAAGTGCCATGGTGCTCTGGGATACAGATTCACCATGATCTGTGTGAGAAGTGCCTCATCGTTAGCCAGCAACCTTGAAAACATTCTTGTCCCAAGCCAGACTGAGGTAGAATGCAAGTCAAGTCCCTATCGATTTTAAACATCCTTTAAGGCATTAAGGCAGCATATTTGTTCAAGTCACAAAAAGCACAGAAGCAGCAATGTAGAAGGCCAGCTAGCTGTAGGGAGAGTGTCCTGTAGGAGTAGTCCAGGAGGCACAAGTAGATTTCATCTTTTTCTGAAGTCTTACACATTTCTAACTCGTTGGAAGTCATTCTTGTCTGACTTTCCTGGAGTCCAGTGCCAGTTTCTAGGATAGACACCTCCCTGGCTTAACCTCCTCCTTCAGCCAGTGACCCAGCGCATGAGTTGCAGTGGGGAGGGTCTCCCCTTGGCTTTACGCTGCAGATCCGTGTGCATGCTCACCGCTGTCCTTCACACAAAACTGTATTTGAAAGAGATAGAGGTACCTCAGGATCAGTTCTTACCTGAGCTCAGAGATGGTAGTAATTAATCGTGGCGGGGTGCTGGTGGGTTTGGGAGAGCTGCTCCTTCCCCCCAGGAACACCACAGTGGAGTAAGACGGGACCTGCTCAGACTGTTCCTTGTTCTTATTTTCCCCTCACTTTGATCTCAGTAAGCTGCAAAGAACTCCTCTGTTTGTAAATGGACCTAAGATTAACTTGTTTCCTAGGGGGACTGTGAGATATTTCCCCCCATTAATAAAGGCTTTGAGATCTACAAAGAAAAAGCTACTGCAGTGGTATGAAGGAGCTGATGCTGGAGACTAATGGAGTGCATGGCAGTCAAAAAAAAAGAAGATAAAAGAATGCTGGGTTAAAGCTGCCTGGATCTGTGATTTCTGCTGGGATAAGTCACATGCATCTCTGCTAAGCTGAGGCTCTGGCAGGAGTTGTCCCTTCTCCCCTGGCATGCTATCACCTTCACCCCCATCCCTTGCATTTTGCCTTTGAGAGGAACCTTGTGGCCCAATGGAGATGGGAGCATCTCCTTCGTGCCAGTGCTTCCCCATAAGCTTGACCTGGTTCAGTTAAAGGTGTCTATTCACCCAAGTCTCACCGAAGAACAAGGGAAATTTCTCCAGAGACTTTCTTGGTGTATCACCCTACATATAAGTGCTGTATTTGCCTACAGGGCCACAGAAATGATCGCAGGGGACTCAGCAACAGGACTGCTCCAATACTAACCAGAGTGACTGTGCTGATGCGGTGTTTGTTCTGAAAGCAGCAGAAAGTGAAACAAGGTCAAACTGTTCCTTCCATGTGCACTGTTTACGTTGTGTTAATTTAGTAATTTGTTTACATACTCCAAGTGCTTTGCATCTCTTTGATCTCTGCAATTGCACAAGGTATAGCACAAACAGAACAAGGTCTGCGAGAAATAATACTGCCCTGTGTGCCTGTTTGCAGCAAGCAGGAGCTCATGGACAGCATTTCAGATGGGTCTACGAGAACCTTGGCTGTGTTAAGAAACAGGTGCTGCAGAATAAAAATAGTAAACCCACTCATTCTGCTATTTTCCAGTGGAATGTCCTATAAAGGACATGTGACAATGTGTTTTAAGTAAACTTTGAATCAGACGAAAAATGCAGTCAAAGTATTTAACATCACAAATACAATATTGTGGGATTCTGGGTTGTAAAATAAGCTTTGTCCTGTCTTTAAAAGGCAGGTTTTCTTCAATACCTCAGGCTGATTCTTAACAGGAGCAATACATATCAGTGTAGGTTCTTAGCAAAATTTTAGGGAATTTTCCATCAAACTCATTAAGCAAAGAAGCTTAAAGTGCCAGAGAAGCCCATAGCCCTGGAGTAGAAGACAGGTTTCTATTCTTTACCACTTAGATACACCCTGTATAAAGAAGAGGTGTCAGTTGGTCATGTGTTCTGATTTTCAAGGCACACATCAAGATTTTCAATGACCTGATGCTCTACCCATCATCTGCTACGTTTCGTTTGCACCCTGAGGACACACTCTGGCAACGGAGAATGTGTTTGTCTGCACACAGCAAAGTGCGTGTGATCTCAGAGGCCATGAGGAAGAGGAGGTGCTGGATCAGAACAGCAGGCCATTGCCTCTTGGAGCAAACAGCAATGCAGAGAGATGCTTGGTGCCAGTGGCAGCCATTGTCACCCATCCTTGGCCAGGCTACTACATATGTGGGGTAAAATGATTTTCTTAATCTCTGAAGATGGGATTCCCTATTGTCTTCAAAGTTTAATAGAGAATTAATTTTTTCTCCCATGCATGGGTATCCAGAGTGAAACTTCAAGAGTAATGAGCTAAAGTGAACAGAAAAAACGTGACCTAGAAAGTAAAGAACAACTTTCTGTAATTCTCAGCCCAGCTTTGAGATAAAAGTGCCCTGAAGAGTAATACATGTACTAGCTAATGAAATTCACTGCTGACAATGCTCTTCTTTTATAGGAAGGGTGGGCTTCTACCTCAAAAGCTGCTGCCAATTTTAAGTAAGACAGCATCAAACAAGAAGAATCACAGGCTCTTTGATAGCCCATACCAGGTCCCAAAGACCATTATGAATGTTTTGAGTTAAAATCAACATCTTGGATTTTATCCATGACTTGGTCAGTGTCTCCTAGAACATAAGGGTCAAAGGTACAGGTGAAATTCAATTACAGAAGTGAAATTCGGACCCATGGGGTCACCTTGGGAAAAGTTTGGAGACAATCCTAGATCTCAGTTAGCTTGTTTTTCATACTGTTGGCCTTATTTGAGAGCAGTCTTCCAGCCTGTCTATGTGTTACCATTTGTTACTGTGATCTAGTCCTAGTGTAAGATAAGGACAGATAACTGTGGCAAAGCCTGAATAGAAAAAGGCATGGCTGGAAAAAGGCCTAGGCCTGCCGAACACTCCTCTTTCTGCTGGAGCAGGTCAGGCTGTCGTAATACTTCTGTTTTGTTATGTGCTTATATTACAAGTGGCAGCTGAGTCCTGTCAGGTGGGTACATGGATATAGTTGTCACTTTTGCTTCTGGTTCCTTTCCAGAAATGAGGTAGGCTTCTCAGCCCTCGCCGTGCCGAGGCATTGCCCGGTGGCTCTCACCCAAGGCCAGGACCCACCTGAATACTGAATCCTTTGTTCCACTGCCCTTCCTTGGGTCAGACAAGGAACAAACAACCAGATCACTGTTCACTGATAACCTGTTCTCCTTAGAACATGCCCAAAGAGACTGAGATCAGAAGATTTGACAGCTGGGTTTCTTTTGCCAAATCTTCATCTAGCCTCCAATATTTTTGATGTAATTAAAGTGCTAAGCTCCTAAACGGAGACAACCATATGTGCAGTTAACTGCATAAGTGTTTTACTCTAAATAGGATGTATGTCCATGGGTAGATAGAAGTACTGATTTGCTTTGTTTAGAAAACACTTTATTTTGTGTTTGTGGACCAGCAGCAGAGTTGCTCTTCTTCTGACTGTCACACCAGTAAGGATGGCCGGAGGGTCCCTGCTCTTGAAAACTGAATGGTTCCTATTAAAAACCAAACAACGTGGCTCATTTCCTCTGTGGGCATCGATAAATGCACTTTACTTGCTTATTAGCTCTCTAACAGTATAGCTGTGTCATGCTTTAACCCGGCAGGTGGCTAAACACCACACAGCCGTTCACTCGCTCCCCACCAGTGGGATGGAGGAGGGAATCAGAAAAAAGGTAAAACTCGTGGGCTGAGGTAAAGACAGGTTAATAGGAGAGAGAAGGAAGGGAAAATAATGATAATGATGAAAGAATATACAAAACAAGTGCTGTACAATGCAATTACCACCTGCTGACCGATGCCCAGCCAATTCCTGAGCAGTGATCAGACACCACTCCCCCGCCTAACTCCCCCCAGATTTATTGTTCAGCATGATGCCATACGGTATGGAATATCCCTTTGGTCATTCGGGGTCAGCTGTCCCAGCTGTGTCCCCTCACAGCTTCTAATGCACCCAAGCCTGCTTATGCTGGCAGGGTAGCATGAGCAGCTGAAAAGTCCTTGACTTAGTGTAAGCGCTGCTCAGCAATAACTGAAACATCAGTGTGTTATCAACATTATTCTAATCCTAAATCCAAACCACAGCACTGCACCAGCTACTAAGAATAAAATTAACTCCATCCCAGCCGAAACCAGGACAAACTGATATCTTGTATTTTGAAGCCCTTTGTGTTACCTATGCACTAAGAGTTATAAAAAGAAAGAACAAAGGGCTGCCTGTGTCTCACCTCTGTTAACAACATAAGGATTGCATGTGTCAAACAAGAAGCCATCCAGACTTTCTGAAACCTCAAATAAGAAAAAAAGTCATATTAACAACAGACTTTCATTACTGAGCTTAGCTTGTTCAGTCCTTAAAAGTCCAACAATAGAGATGAGCACGGCAGCAGGCTGTAGCTGTTAGCAGATTTGAGTCATTTTGTTTTCAGGAGGTGAGGAACTGACTTCCAATGTCAGATTGTAAAACCTACTCCACTAGCACCTGCCAGAGTGGCTGTGGGAGCATGTCCCCTGCCATAACTACCAAGATCAGAGATCTCAGATTTCAGGCATTTCGGATTCAGCAGAAAACAGCTCAAACTTAGTCCCCTAACCTGCACGCTCTTAGTATGGAATATGGGACCTGGGGTTTTGTGCAGTACAAGGATGCTACACGTTCTTGTGTGTCTTGTGTGCCTACAGGTGTATTTATAGGACCCCGTGGAGGGAGAGCCATCAGGTTGCATGTAGCAGTGTGCTAAAATTGCTGCTCGTAATGAAGCCTGTGATGTCTTGGGTACAAGAGGTGGGTGGGATTGGGTGAGGGCATTAGGTTCAGCAGGCATTTGCAAGTGCAGAAGGGAAGTGCCACAGCTTGGCATCCTGCAAGCAGTAATCAGTGTCTGTACATAGCTGAGGATAGGCAGGGGAAAAGGTTTTAGCCTCTTTCCTGTCTTTATTGATTTCCCCTCTTTGAGCTTGCTGGTTTAGGGGAAGTATAGTGTATCGAACATCAGTTTTGTGGCCTCTTTCATGTCACTGCTTTTATACTGTCTTGGCTTTGGGGTATTAAAGCTTTCAGTGAGGAGCAAGGTAAAGCTGAGCTTTGGTGTTCTTGCACATTCTTTAGTGTGTTGTATCTATAGCTAGAGTGTGAGAGTTCGGATGGGAGGATGGAATCAATGCTCACATATATTAGCAGAAGGTGACAGCAGAGCCAGCCCTGCTCCCCTGTTTCTTGCTGCTACAGCAGAAGCCAGGTCCAGACAGATAAAGCAAGAATAGTATGAATTAGGACAGTGTTAATACAAAAAAATGAAAATCCTAATTCACTTTCTTGTATTAGACACTGACATTATGAAAAGGTGCACTCTACATGCCTCTAACTGAAAAAAAAAAAAAGCTGGATTAATTTGGGGGAGACTTGCTTTTCTTGTAGCTCTTGAAAGACATTACTGTACTAAATACACAACAAAGCCCGTGTTTTGTCTGTGTTGCAGAAAAATGTGTATGGATATTTCTCATCCTTTAGCATAATTCATCTGTGCCTCTCTAGCCAGTTATTTTTAGGATGAGATGAATCATGGCCTGTTTCTGCCCAGTGACTATAAAAGGAGCCTAAAATGACCATCTCAGATGTAGGTGTCTTTTGTAACCATTTTTGTTTTATTACTCTTCCTTAATCTAGTTTCACAGTTAGGCTTGGTTAGAAAAAGCTGTTGGTAAACCAGAAGGCATCAGATCTGTTATGCCAAAACTAGACATGAAATTAATTTATTTTATATAATAAAATATGATCTGGAGAGTATTAAAAAATTGTAGGTGGTAAAGTAACCCACCCAAAGATTTCCAGAGTCATGGTTTCCTGAGTCAGGTGCTCTGGCAGCTCTTGTGTGCAGTGGGTGGTGCGGAGGTACTGGGGCTCTCCCTGCCCATCATCTTGCCAGTGGCAAGCCTTCCTACAACCAGCAGAAGGGACAGCATTTCTCAAACTGTCTTCTTCTGACCTGTTTTAGACATCTGTGCCAAAGTGAGCTGAAGTTGCTCAGAGGGCTTGTTTCCATCCCTCTGGGCTCCCTTTGCAGTTGGGGACCACTGCAGAAGTAGGTGTTTGCAGCATCGGCATCCCTCTGTGACATGATGGACCTGGTCAGAGGGTGCATGAGGCAGGCGAGCCTGCAGCAAGGCTGCATCCTGAAGGAGCTCGCATGGGGGAAACATGAAGTGAAACATGCTGGGATAGTGCTGGCAGAAGGGCACGCACCACACAGCACAGATACGGCCGGCTGTTACTTGCTGTTTCGTGGACAGATAAACAGGATCTCGCTAGATTGCCGTAGACGTGCTGAACTCAGCTGCTCGGGCTTTGCAGCTGTGGGAGTAGTTTCCACCAGGGCTGACCACAGGGGAGCATCAAACCTGACTCCAAAATATGAGCATGCAATCAGCCACCCTGCTCTGAATAAATAAATTAGTGGTAAACAGCATTATAAGCTTACCAGGGCAGGAACCATCTCTTTTGTTCTCTGTCTTGTTCTCTGCTTTTTTTCTGACATGATCATTGCAGAGGTAATGATTCTGTCATTAAAACATATTACAGGATTGGCGTAACATAACATTTTCTGACCAAAGGTATTGGTATTTATGAGCATTAGGCACAGAATGCTGTAAATAAATTAATTTCAATGTGTACAAGAATAAAAGACTGGATTCTTTTTGCAAAATAATTTATCTTTGTTTTATAAAATAATTTCTTATTGTTTATTCTTTTGTAAAAAAATTGTAAGTTATTTTGCAATATTTTGTAAAATAATTTATCTTTTACATTTGTGAAAAAAATAATTAATAGATTATAATGACATACTAGTCATTAAGCCAATTGGGACAAGTTTAGTAAGATTAATTTTACATTCTGATGCCGTGTACTCTGCTGGCCAAATGAAAACCAATTAACTATAACAAACGTTGAGGGTTTTGCAAAACCAGGGAAACCAGAAGACTGCAATTCTACCTGCATCTGAACTTTGTTGATCCCACTAGACCCATCAAGAATGAATAATTTTAGGCTTTTCTCCATATTTCCATTTTCTCTGTGCACTTTTTCCACACAGGAGAGATCAGATTCACAATGCCAAAGGGGGGATGGAAGGCTCACTGTAAGGTTCAGGACTGAGACATAAATACCAGAGAGACAGTATCAGATGTCAGAGATCATAAAATAGGTAGAATGATGCCTTTTTTAATTGCATTTCCCTGCATTTCTGGGGTGTGATTTGGACAGTGGCTGAGCACTGGAAGGGGGGACCTGGCCAGTTTTGCTCTGAGTGGCTCATAAGGCTGAAGCTTTAAATCAGCACTTGGAAACACAAAAGCAAGCTTGTGCAAAGTACTCATCTCTGGTCTTAGGTAGTCATTATCTTTGAGAGTGTTCAGAACATGTGTAGGAGTTTCCCTCTGCCAAAAGTATTTTGAATTGTCTGGTTTTTGACAACCCAATTTTCTTTGTATGTTTGAACTCCTTGGCTTCACTTCCTGACAAGACAAGCCTCTGTCAAGCTTTTGCAATTTTTTGATTCAAGGAATAAGTAAGTCTAACCAGGGTGACATCTAGCTGAAAAAATAGTAGAGAAGGCTTTCTATTTTATGTAGTAAATATTATTCATATTTTTTAAATAAAAAATTAAGTACAATTTTTTAAAAAGCACAGCTGTGTGTCATTTTGGCTGTCTTCTAGCATTGCTCAGAATTAGGAACAAGGTATCGGGATTATTTGGATGCACAGGACCAAGGTGGTCCCCTGTGGCTCATCCTCCTCTCCCTGGCAAACACCAAGCACTTCCCAAATTCATCAGACACTCCAATGCTGTTAGCCCATCAGCAACCACTTTGCTCCTTAAAAGTAGATGCTTGCTGCCACTTGTCCCCTTCTTTGACACCAGCACAGGGAAGAGGGGATGAGAAAGAGGTCTTTAGAGGAGGTCTGAAGGCCATGCTTAAGACATAAAGTTACTTTCCACTGCTGCTGGCACACACAGCGTTGCGCTCCCTCTCTCACTGCTGTTCCTGTTCCTTTAGAATCATAGAATCATTTAGGTTGGAAAAGCCCTTTAAGATCATCGAGTCCAACTGTTAACCCAGGACTGCCAAGTCCATCACTAAACCACCCATCACGTTGCTAAGCACCACATCTACGCATTTTTAAAATACCTCCAGGTATCATGATTCTACCACTTCCCTGGGCAGCCTGTTCCAGTGCTTGACAACCCTTTCAGTGAAGACATTTTTCCTAATCTCCAGTCTAAATCTCCCCTGCCACAACTTGAGGCCATTTCCTCTTGTCCTGTCACTTGGTACTTGGGAGAACAGACCAACACCCACCTGCCTACAACTTCCCCACAGCCCCCTCCTCTCCAGGCTGAGCACCCCCGTTCCCGCAGCCGCTCCCCATCAGACTTGTGCTCCAGCCCCTTCCCCAGCCCCGTTGCCCGTCTCTGGACACGCTCCAGCACCTCAGTGTCCCTCTTGCAGTGAGGGGCCCAGAACTGAACCCAGCATTCGGTGCGGCCTCACCAGTGCCCAGTGCAGGGGGTCAGTCACTGCCCTAGTCCTGCTGGCCACTCTGTTCCTGATACAAGCCAGGATGCTACTGGCCTTCTTGGCCACCTGGGCACACTGGGGGCTCATGCCCAGCTGGCTGTCGACCAGCACCCCCAGGTCCTTTCCCACCAGGCAGCTTTCCAGCTACTCTTCCCCAGGCCTGTAGCACTGTGTAGGGTTGTTGTGACCCAAGTGCAGGACCTGGCATGGAGCCGTGTTGAACTTCATACACCTAGCCTCAACCCATGGGTCCAGCCTGTCCAGATCCCTCTGCAGAGCCTTCCTGCCCCCCAGCAGATCAACACTCCCCTCTCAGCTTGGTGTCATCTACAAACTTACTGAGCGTGCACTTGATCCCCTCATCCACATCATCAATAAAGACATTAAAGAGCACTGGCCCCAGTACTGAGCCCTGGGAACACCGCTTGTGACCGGCCACCATCTGGATGTATCTCCCTTCACCACCACTCCGGGCTCAGCCATCCAGCCACCTTTTAGCCCAGCATAAAGCACACCCATCCAAGCCATGAGCAGCCAGTTTCTCCAGGAGAATGACGTGGGAGATGGTGTCAAAGGCTTTATGAAGGTGCAGGTAGACAACATCCACAGCCTTTCCCTCATCAGCTAGGCAGGTCATCTTGTTGTAGAAGGAGGTCAGGTTCGTCAAGCAGGACCTGCCTTTCCTAAACCCACGCTGTCTGGGCCTGACCCTGGTTGTCCTGCACGTGCTGTTTGATGGCGTTCAGGGTGATCTGCTCCATAACCTTCCCCAGCACTGAGGTCAGGCTGACAGGCCTGTAGTTTCCCAGTTCCTCCTTCCTGTAGATGGGCGTCACATTGGCTGACGTCCAGTCTTCTGGTACCTCCCCAGTTAGCCAGGACTGTTGATAGTTGACGGTGAGTGGCTTGGTGAGCTCCTCCGCCACCTCCCCCAGTACCCTCAGGTGGATCCCATCCGGCCCCATAGACTTGTGCATGTTTATGTGGAGCAGCAGGTCACTGACGGTTTCCTCCTGGACTGTGGGGACATCATTCTGCTCCTCATCCCTGCCTTCCAGCTCAGGGGGCTGAGCACTCTGAGGTAACTGGTCTTACCATTAAAGACTGAGGCAAAGAAGGCGTTAGTTACCTCCGCCTTCTCCTCATCCTTTGTGGCAATGTTCCCTGCCACATCCAATAAAGGGCGGAGATTATCCTTGGCCCTCCGTTTGTTTCTAATGTGTTCTAATGTATTTAGAACTTTTCCTCTGGCTTTCTTTCATGCCTTCCTCCAGCTTGCTCTCCTCTCAGCATGATGGACATCTGTTTGTTTGTCTCTTGTAATAGGTTTTAAATCTGCTTAAAGTATTTGGTAATTTTTAGAAATGCTGTGATTTTTTTTCATACTGGTATTGTGCAGGAGGAAAATGCAGGGCCCATTGCTACTGTCAGCAGTTATCTGAAGGATGTTTTGGGTTAGATCTCTGCAGGAAGATATTGCTAAAAATCACTGTAGGGTGAAATGAGATCTTGTAAGGAAGCACATCTGGCTGTTTTCTGTTCCTGCCTTTTTAGTGTGACGTATTTGGATGGGATGCCCCCCCGTGCCTGCCCTAATCCCTACTCAGGGGATTATGGCATTACGCTTCGTGAGGGGTTTTGGCTGATATAATCCACTGCTATGTGAGAGATTCACTGTAGGATGGAGTCAAAATGGAAAGTAATACTTTTACTCAGAAGATGCTGTTATGTTGTAGCAGGCCTGTTATGTTTGGAGCTATGAAAAATCAGTGCAGTGTAACAGAATCTCAGAATGACAGAACGGTCAGGGTTGGAAGGGGCTTCTGGAGATCATCTTGTGCAACCCCTGCTAAAGCAGGGTCACCCAGAGCAGGCTGCACAGGATCATGTCCAGGTGGGCTATGAATGTCTCCAGAGCAGGAGACCCCACAGCATCTCTGGGCAGCCTGTGCCAGGGCTCTGTCACCCTCAAGCTAACAAAGTTCTTCCTTGTTCCTCCCTCGACCTGCTCTAGCGATGTGCTGCTGGTTGCAATGTGTATCAGATGGAATTTGAGTTCTGCAGGGAACACTTCAGCCCATTTCACTGTTTCATTTTAACAATGTGACAATAAGCATTTTACAGGCACCTGCCTCCTGTGACAGAGATTTGCAGAGCTCTCTGATTTTGCTTTCAGTGCCGTTGTCTTTTATTGTGAGTCTTGTTTCCACAGCCCTTCAGAAGACTCCTGAAGGTTAGGTCAGTGTCAATTTCCCATATTTACTTGTAGTTTTAGAGTTAATTTTTTCTATTTCTTCTCTTACTTTTGCTATCTTCATAGTTTCCATAAGGTGGTACATGTTGATAGTGGAAAATTGGGTTTTTTGTTTTCACTACAGGCTTCTTCTAACTTCCTGTATTTCACCAGAGAAGACTCTCATCACAAATTAGTAAGAGCTAAGATATTACTACCAATGATATCTTAAAACAAGATTTTTCATTTAAAACTGACTTCTGTAGTGGAATTGCAGGGAAAGTGGACATAAGCCTCCACAGTTAAGGTTTGTTCAGGATTCTGCAGTTGTATCAATACCACATAATGATAGACTCAAAATTGGATTCAAGGTGCCTGCTACTTGTTTGGCTTTAAAACTTTGAGGAATTTCATGGAAAAGCTGAAGCATCTGGTGGTGCTGCCCTTTTTCTGCCACAAAATCTAGAAACCTTTAACCCTGCTGAGGTAGATAAATAGGCATGCAATTTTGCATACATGTTTTGCAAGAAAATTACGGCTTATCTGCTTTGTGAGTGCCTTAAAAATTATGCTTTCTGAACCTGAGTGTGTCATGATGCTATTGGCCAAAATGCCCCTATGGACCACCTCCTGTCCTGCCAAAATTTTATGATGTGACAGTTTTTCCCAACTGTTTTTTTCCTCTCCAGAGCTGGCTGTGTTTCATAACTAATAGGCAAATTTTGGATGTGCTTAATGGAATTAACTTTTGTCCTGTTTGTGTTATAAGGCCCATAAGCTTTACTTTCAGGACTGCCTACCTTGTGTTTTTACACACTTGAACATACCTCAGGATATAAAATAAAAACCCTGCAGGACTATAATAAATCAGAGCTCTACCACATGCCTTAAAACGGTGCCTCTGTACCATATTGATATTTTTACAGTGCATGGCTGTCTTCAGTTGGCTTGCAGGCACTTTACTTGGGTGGCCTAATCTCCACAGCAGAAGAAGACTTCTGAGCTGTGGTGGAGTGTTGTACTCTCAGTGGTAACCAGCCCCTGCTCCCCAGGCAGGGCTTCTTTCCCCTCAGCATCGGTGGGTTTCTGGTGTAGAGTCACTGGTCGTGCTCCTCATTTCCAGCAGCCCACTGCTCCTCCTGTTTGCATGTGGTCCTGCTGAGGTTTCTGAGATGCTTTGCTTTCTCGCACACCCTCAGGGCATGGCCAGAGTAGCTCAGTAAGTGGAATAAAAGCCACCCATCAATGATACTGACTTGTAATTTTTGTTTTGCACTGTGTGACTTAATAGAGGAAATTTTCAATTTAGTTCCAAATTAATCGCTTTTACATCCTTAGATGTAATTTCTCTGTAGGATAATTTTGTTTAACTGCCCCATCTCATTTCCTGAGATGAGCTATCCCTTGTGTTTCATGTGTTGCCATCATTCTGACCAGTGGTTTTCCCATTTTCAATGTCTTTTGGTAGGTCTTCTTCTGCTGTGTGATATGTGGGAATGTTTTGAAGAAATTAATTTAGCAGACTAGAGAGAAATTCTCCTCCCACAGACCTGATGGCAATTCTCTAGCACAAGCCCATTTCTGTGTTTCCTTTTTTTCTCCTCTTGCTTTTGTTATCCAGGGATTTGATATTTTTAAAGAAACTTCCGAGTTTCAAAAGACTTTGCTCATTTTTTCTTGCTGCAAATCAGCTTTATTGATGAGTTTTATCTGGAAACTGAATGCCCCCCACCATACTAAACCCCAGCATTTTGTTATGGTGTTTTAGATATTCCAGATTCTTGATAGAAATTCTTGTTCCCATCAGTAGTATCTCTAACAGAAGGGAAAGAAATGTAGGGGAAAACTGGTAGTGCAGCTGTTTTGTGGGTAAGAACAGGAAATCTGAATTTTGCTTATATGTTGGTTTCTGGAGATAACGATGTTGAATGTATTATAAGCATGACCAAAATTTGTAATGATTGACGCACATGGAAACATATTAGACAATGCATGGCTATTCTTTTATTTATTTATTTTTACTGCTGAGATGTGTATTATGAGTCATGTTGGAAGGACCTTCTTGGTTTTGACATATGCTTGTCCAACTTACAGTGATTTCACTGACATACGCAGGCACTCCGTTCAACCCACCTTACTTCTGGAAACTGCATGGAGCATCCCAGGCAGCTGTGGGTGGCTGTTGGTCTCAGACAGGACCTTATGGGAGATTTGGCTCAGCAAGGGGAACCAGGCAGGATTGTCTCAGCACATCTTAAATGCAGGCGAGGCCCACAGAAGTGCTTGGATCAGCTTCCCACACTAGTGACATCCCGTATCACAATGGGGGGCTCTAGGGACACCCTATGTGATGGACAGCTACTGCTGATCTGTCCATTAGAGATTTGACACTCCAGGGCGTCTCAAGCAGCGCTTGACAATTGAAACAAGCCTTGAATTTCTCCTGCTGCCAATTGATGTTTTCCCCTTTTCCTGTGGATATGGAAAGAGATTTTCTTCTGCCTTTTACATGTTTAATGATCATGGCTGTGTATCTTCAGACTAGATAAAAGTAAGTAATTTTTATCATGAAGGTAGTGAAATACTGGCACAGGTTACCCAGAGAGGTGGTAGATGCCCCATCCCTGGAAACATTCAAGGTCAGGCTGGATGGGGCTTTGAGCAACCTGATCTGGTTGAAGATGCCCCTGCTCATTGCAGGGGGTTGGACTAGGTGACCTTCAAAGGTCCCTTCCAACCCAAACTATTCCGTGATTCTATGATGATATGATAATGAAGATTTTTATTTCTGTTAGATGTAAGAAGTAACTGGACCCAATGTTTGGAAACAAACTGAGCACCAACTGTTTCAGTGTGCCAATACACTCTTTAATCACTATATTTCACCCTCTACTAATGAACATAGTTACAGGTATCTACGTATGCTATCTATATGTAGTTACTACCACATATCGCATTCTACGAACAATCTAAATTTGTGCTTCATTTGATTCAAAGGACATTAGTCCTAATATGGACAAATATTTAAATATATATCATAACTGATTTTTAAACCATTGATCTCAGTGTGATAAGTGCAGGTAGCATACATTAGTTAATGTCACTTTACCCATTTTTATGCTTGTGGATAAGTTTAAGAACAGACATGTATTTATTCTTGCTGCAGAAATTTGTTTCTAATCACATTTTTGAGAGAACAGAAAAAAAAGATTTCCCTCAGTTTATCATGAAAAAGGAGATTAACATGTTTCCCATGTCATTGTAGTACGGAAATAATCCTTTCCTTTCAGTAAAATTTCCTCTAACTTACACTAATAAAACAGATCAGAATCCTGTATGTTCTCTGATACTCCTCACATGGCCATAAAATGCAGCTGGCTAATAAGATAGATTTGCTTATTTCACCAGGAATAAAGCCATATATGAATTGTTTGTCTGTAAAATGAACTTTGCTGAGGAGATAGCAAATTGAACTTTTGCTTCTGTCACATTAACAAGT
Source organism: Falco naumanni (assembly GCF_017639655.2). Lineage (NCBI taxonomy): Eukaryota > Metazoa > Chordata > Aves > Falconiformes > Falconidae > Falco > Falco naumanni. The sequence continues at coordinate 26,978,075 of NC_054055.1, read as the reverse complement.
TTGTAAATACAGGGAAAGCATGGACCAGCCACATGCTGACAGAGAAGACAGCTCACAGCCCTCCGAGTGCCTGGAAATGAGTCATCGTCTATGGAGTTAAATATAGGAATCATTAAGCAACTGTTGCCAACTGCCAGATCTTTTTCTGAGGTAGTACAGCATCCTCTCCAATGCAGCTGTGTTAAATACAGAAAACCATTTTTTTTCTTTTTTGCTACCTTCAGCTTGCATGTTGGCAGTTGCCTGCCAACACCTATAGAACTGCCTGCCAAGCATTCAGAAATTGTAGTTGATAACGAAATGGGGGAATCCCCATCTGGTACATGGCAATATCATATTGCACCTCTTTCTAACAGGCAGGAGTAATTTTTATCTAAAACTTCATGAGGCACCAGTGCTGGTGCTCCTCCGGCTTTGTGTTCATGGTAAAAGAGAAGGTGGCACTCCCCAGTTGTAGATATACTTGGACGGTTACACATACCGAGTTTCCAAAACTAGCACGCCTGCTTCCATAAGCTGTGACAGACATAAAGCAGGCAATTCTGTGTGCACTTGGATCTCCTCTGGCTTATCCTCCCCCATGCTAAAAGATCATGTTCCTACAAACATATGAAAAGTGTTGGAAAAAGAAGCAGGATATAGATAACACGACAAAAACCCTCCCAAGGGTGCAAGTGCTTTAGTCTAAGCAAACGCATTGGAGTCAGAGCATGAAATGAATGCTTTGTGTTATTCGTGAGGTCTAAAGGGTGGTTCCTTCCAAGTATAACATCTATAAAATGGACGGCCTTCAGCCTGCAGACCCCTAAGAAATTGTTGTGCAAGGGCACGGGTGTAGGGCAGGAAACCCCAGTCCCTGCCTGACCGTCCGTGACCAGAGTGATGCTGTGTAGCCTAATAATGCAAATTTCTACATGAATGCAAAATAGTTGTTTAAATTGAAATGGCTTCCTGTATGATGTGTTTCAAGTGTCTTTTTTTGCTGGTAACATTCAAATGCTAATAACACACATTAATTTGTATATGCATGATACCATATTTCAGGCCGCAGGGTTGCTGTGTGACTCTCTGCATGTGCCTCTGTGTAGGATTTAGGATTCCCTGATGCTTTTCCAGTAAGGGCTTGGTGCACATCAGGTTGATGGTCTTATTCGGTCAGGATTTGGCAGTCACATTTTCTTCTTCCACAGAGCTTCTTCAATATCAATGAGCATGGTGCTGTCATTGTTTATGCTAGTGAGGTATAGGCTCATATCTTAGGAATTGAGAAAGTAGAAGATACCATTAAAGTCTCCTTGCAGGAAAATGAGCTGTTACCTGTAGTCTGTATACAAAACATTACACTTTTAAACATGAAACTCACGAGGTTCAACAAGGCCAAGTGCGAAGTCTGGCATCTGGGTTGGGGCAACCCCCGGTATCAATACAGGCTGGGGGATGAAGGGATGGAGAGCAGCCCTGAGAAGAAGGACTTGGGGGTGCTGGTGGATGAAAAGCTGGACATAAACCAACAATGTGCACTCACAGCCCAGAAAACTAGCCATATCCTGGGCTGCATCAAAAGCAGTGTGGCTAGAAGGCTGAGGGAGGTTATTCTGCCCCTCTGCTCTGGTGAGACCCCACCTGCAGTACTGTGTCCAGCTCCAGGGTCCTCAGCACAGGAAAGACATGGGCCTGTTGGAGTGGTCCACAGGAGTCCATGAAAATGGTCAGAGGCTGGAGCACCTCTCCTAGGAAGAAAGGCTGAGAGAGTTGGGATTGTTCAGCCTGGAGAAGAGAAGGCTCCGGGGAGCTTTTCAATGTTTAAACAGCACTTATGAGAAAGATGAAAGAGAGACTTTTTACCAAGGCCTGTAGTCACAGGAGAAAAGGCAGCAGTATTAAAAAGGGAGAGGGTTGATTTAGACTGGATGTAAGGAAGAATTTGAGCCATTGGAACAGGTTGCCTGGAGAAGCTGTGGATGCCCCATTGCTGGAAGTGTTCAAGGCCAGGTTGGATGGGGCTGTGAGCAACCTGGTCTAGTGGAAGATGTCCTTGCTTATGGTAGGGGGCTTGGACTAGATCGTCTTTAAAAGTCCCTTCCAACCCAAACCATTCTATGATTCTACTTTTTTCAGGCATTGTGAGACCCAGAGTGCCCATGCATCACATGAACTGAGGACTTTGGCTGCAAATGCACACAGTAAAGTCTGGGATGAACAGAAAGAAGGAGATGCACTGTGCTCCTCAGTGCTAATCTTGATGTGAACAGAAGCTGAATGTTCATTTTTGAAAGTCAGGTTTGATTTTACTTTTTCTTGATATAGGAAATTGTTATGCATTCATGGGTTTACTGGCTTTTTAAAATAATTTTTGTTTCAATTGTGTTTAACTAGCCTAATCCCTCTTAAAGTATTTGGTTTTGTATAGCACATACTTAGATTTATATATAATTGGTACTTACTAGTGGCAACAGGCAGGGAAAATGAAGACTAGAATAGCACAATAGATGGTAAAATTAGATGAATACTGAAAAAAAGGGTGAGCAAGATGTAGTGCAGGTAAAAACAGGAGGGTTTAAGAGCTGTGTGGGACATCAGTCACATGGAAAAGGCAGGGAAAGTGGATGTTTGGGGCTGGAAGAGTGCTATTTTATTTAACAGCCGTGCCCTTCTCACCTAGCGCTGGGCTGCAGCTGCACGTGACTCTCTCATGAGCTGGGATGTGACTAAGTCCCCTAGATGGTGTTATAGCACTACGGTTCTTGTTACCTCTTGCTTGTTCTGCACTCTCAAGGGACTAGGTGATAAAATAGACAATATCCTAAGAATGTCTTGTCTTCGGAGGGGTCACATTGTGTTGGCAAACACCACCCAACCTAATCAGCTAGTATTGGGTTGTTTTTCTCGTGTAATAGTGTGGCATAAAACCAGATTCTCTGAAAACTGGTTTGCTTATTTGATAGCTGCTTTTCAATTTTGTTAGTGTGCCTTGTCTTTTATATCAAATAAAATGCTTCTGCAGAATCAGACGCTTGTTTATATTGGAGATCTGGCCCTGCAGCTTGTGTGCCAAATTTCTTTGAGTGGACAAGATCTTCCAACTGAGAAATCTTAACAGAAGAGCAAGAGTAAGTTCACAAACCTAACTTTCACCATAAATTGCATATTTCTGTGCATCTCCACAGTCTGGGCCTGTCTGTCAAGTGTTTTTTGTGGCTTTTATCTGAGCTTTCAAAGCCCAGGGAGAAAAGCCTGCTACTGGAGAAAGGCCAGCTATGCCTTTGTCTCAGTTATAAAGAAAAAAGATGGTCTTTGAATGGCCATAGGGGATTGCTATTTAACGTTATACAGTTTGCATCTGCATTGTACCTTCTTCTGAATAGAAAGAACTGCCTTGGCTGCAGCAGGTGACCTTTCCATGCAGGTGTTCCACTATCAGCATTGTGCCTGAAGAGTGCAGCACTTTCTAATGTGAAATGATTGATCCATATTGGGGAATCTCATTGTAAGCTGTTGATGTGGACGAGTCAGCTGTGTGCCTTAATAATGTGAAAGAAAGGCTTGAACCTAAATTCCTTGTAACAGATACCAGAGCTATACTCGCCCAGATGCCACAGTGAGCTATCACAGGCTACCAAGTTTATATCTGAGGAAATCTTGTGTTCCCAAGCTGCAGGTGGTGGACTCGAATGAGGTGGGAAGCCACTGTGCTGGTGCCATCAGAGCACCCCCTGCACTGCCAAAGCCCTCCCTGTTCGAGCTCCCCAACCCTGCTTTAGGGCATACTCCCACCCTGCTATGCAGAATGGCTCTTTTTTCCGGATATTGCTCATGTATTTGAGCTTTCCTTTGGAAGAAGGGGCTTTCCTTCTGTCATTTAATATTCATTACTTACATGGCTTTAGGAAAATTGTTCCTGAGCTCTTAATAAACACGACATCTGGTGTCCGTGACCATGGCAGGGCGGGTAGAACTAGATGACCTTTAAAGGACCCTTCCAACCCAAACCATTCTGTAATTCTATGATTTCTGTCAAATCTGGGTACTCATCAGCTCCTTGCTTCTTACTCCAGTCATGGAGTCAGGGTTATTATACGATCACAGAATCACAGAATGGTTCAATGTTCTTGCATTCGTGTGCCTATTTCATGCAGCAGCATGTAAAGACCTTCCACATGGTTTTAAAATAAAAACAAAGACCACAACATTTCTGAATGACAAATGAAGGTAGCTTCTTCCCTCAACCTGCTTCTTTCTCCAGTGTTGTGTTTGCTTTTGGCGTGCTTCCCACTGACTGAGCAGCAGTCCCAGCCAACATCAGTAAAAAAAGGGACCAGTCTTGTCTTCCTTTAGATCTTCTCTCCAAAGATGCTTCCTCCCTACCACAGCTATTAAACTGCATTTTCATAACAGATGAGTAGCAGCCTCAGGTAGCTGGTGTGGGGCACTCCTTCCTTTTCACGTGTCTTCCCCAGGATGGCTAAGCTATTTGACTTCACAAGCCCAGAGCTGTGATAGGTTTTAAGCTGCTTGGGGCAGTTACTGCTGGGCTAGAGATGTCATAGAGTCAGAGGTAGGTGCTGCAGCTTAATAACTGCCTGCCTGCCTGCCAAGCCAGAGCAACTGTCTGTGCATGTCCTTCGCTGGTCTGAGCTGTAAACTGTGAAACACTGTCACTCAAATCAGCATTCCCTGTGACTCCAGGTGTCTGGCTGCACGATGCACAAGTGCAGCATTGTTAAATGGATGGGCAACAGCAGGTTTGGTTATGGTGACCTGACTTGCAATTTTGGTCCTGTGTTGTGTGCTGCTCTCAAACTCCCTGTGCAGAACAGGGGTGAATTACAAATTTTAAGATAAAGTTAAACACAGATTTTAAGGTGCAGACCATCTCACCTGTGAGTAGAGAATGAGTTGGTCGCCCCTGGGGTATGGTGCATCACGCACTCTGCAACGTGGTGACTTGGCTGTGCAGTTCCCCTGAGGTTTGAAAAGGCTGTGCTAGTTTTGGAAATGCGTGAGGGTGAATGAGTGGCATCACTAGGCAGTAAAGCAGTGACAACATCCTCAGTCTGCCTTGTCTTCTGATAATGAAATAAGTAATGCTTGGTTTTGTGATTGTTTTGGGTCTCATCCTCTTCTCCTGGGCTTCCAGGCTGCCAGCTGGGCTGCAACAGGGATATTAGATAAAAAGGCTCAGAGTTCCCCTTGCCTCTGAGAGCAAGCTGCACAGCACAGCTCCCGTCCGCATGGCTAAATGCCCTTCCCTGCTCAAAACTGGGTGATCTGAGCCCTGTTGCCTGCCAGGGAGGTCTCTGGCCTGTGTGCACATTTTGAAAAACACAGCAAGGGTGACAGCATCTGCAGGTGACAGTGTCTTCACGTCCTGATTCCCTGGCACTCAGAGCTTGGCCAGACCTGCCTTGTGCAGGAGTAAGACCCAAATGGTCCTGTTCATCTTATCTCTTTTTTTGGCATGTTTAGAAATAGGAAAACAAATAAAAGGGAAAAAGAAATTAAACCAGAAAGGAAAACAAAATCTGACATTCTGCTTCTGAGCTTCTCAACCCAGGGTTCATGGCTTTATGTGCACTGGGGATGGTCTCCAATGAAATGCTCAGCTGTAGAGAGTTGCTGGAGTGTAGTGGGCCTGGCTGCATCTCCAAGCCAGCCTCTGCCAGCCACTGGCACTGCTTCCATGTCTTCATCAGGATGGGAGCACGCAGGCTGGAGAGCTGATTTTGTCCAGCTATGAGCTCCCTGTCCTCTGGGAACACTGCACTGGCCATCTGCATGTATCCCCCAGCAAGAAGATAACTGGTGTTATCTTGAAACACTTTTCCATTGAATTACCATGTTTGGCAGCTTGGCCTTTTGAGCTGGAACTGTAATGTGAGTCTTTCCTCTGTGATTCACTTGCCCACTCTTCTCTGAACGTGCCATTAGCTCTCGCTGGGTGGGAGGTGGGTGTGGAGATTGGGTGCTCCTTGGCAATGATGCCGGTGGGCAGCTCAGCACTGGCTGTGTGGCCACCTTCTTCCTTTTGCAAGGTGACTGCAAGCAGCTCTGTGAACTGCCCTGTGGATTTCACCCAGCTGTATGACGCCTAGGTTTCTTTCAAAAGTAACAGCCATGATCAGAGGAGAGCCAAGACGGCAGGGCTGGGTGCAGATCTTGGTGCTGTCCCAGCTGCAGGGACGCATGCACAGACCAAGCATTGGCCAGGAGCTTGTGCAGGTCCTGCACCCACAACTGCTGTGCTGGTATCTCTGCTTTGCTGGTGCTCGTTACTGAGCATGTTTCCTAGGTTCAGCTCCTGCTGGAGGTGGGCTTACTTGGGGTTGTTAGCTGTTTTTGACCACCAAATCATAGAATTTTTGCGTTGGAAGGGACCTTAGAGATCATGTAGGCCAACCTCCCTGCTGTGGGCAAGAACACCTTCAACTAGATAAGGTTGCTCAGAGCCCCATCCAGCCTGGCCTTGAACACTTCTAGGGCATCCACAGCTTCTCTGGGCAACCTGTTCCAGTGTCTCACCACCCTCACAGTATAGAATTTCTTCCTAATATCTAATCTAAATCTACCTTCTTGCTTAAAACATTACTCCTCATCCTATCGCTACATGCCCTTGTAAGAAGTCCCTCCCCACCTTTCCTGTAGGCCCCCTTTAGGCACTGGCAGCTGCTATAAGGTCTCCCTGGAGCCTTCTCCTCTCCAGGCTGAACAACCCCAGCTCCCTCAGCCTGGCTTCATGGGAAAGGTGTCTCCAGCCCCCTGATCATCTTCATGGCCCTCCTCTGAACCTGCTCCAACAGGTCCATGTTTGAACAAGGTGTGTATGTCTGCAAAGCCTCAATTTCCAGGGTCAGAGTGGCCAAAGTTACTGCTGCCACCTCAAGAAGCTGCTGCTGGGCACACTGCAGCATGCAAGTATTATTGCAGCATCGTTTATAGACTCATTGTGGAAGGAATTAATTCCTTTTAAAGACTAGTTACCCCTAAAAATCAGGTTAAAAACCCCCAAACAACTAACACACACACCCCACCCCCCAAACCTGGAAGGTTTATAAGCTTTAAGTTGGATAGATGTGATATCATACTGGTGACTGGTCCTCATCTCGTCTTGGAAGATGAGCAGCAAACTGATATTTGCACAGTCAGTGCACAGCTGGATGTGTTCACTGCATGTGTTTTTGTTCCGATTACAAGTGCCTGAGCGCCGGGTGGCATTCGCACAGGCAAGGCGGCAGCACGTAAATTCTGGTGCGCAGCTAGGGTTACTGCCTTTTATTTACTCAGGCACCCGTTGGTACTATATTTGAAGAAGATGCAGCCTGACTTCTGGCCCTTAGGGAGAGGAGATGGAGAAGGAAGTGAGTGTTTACAGCTCAGAGTTCCGAAACCTTAAAGCACTTAGTTTGGATACTGGTAGTGCAAGGGAGAGGGGGCTGCATTCTGCCCTGCAACCTGTACTGGAGGCTTAGCTCCCATGGCATGGCTGCAACTGGTATTTGGAGTAGTCGACTGAAAGCTGTATAAGGCATATTTGTGCAAGGGGCTGTCATTATTTTTTAGGATAGACTTGAGGATATTGTGGAGGGAGTGAGGTGGAAGCACAGTAGGTGCAGGGGTGGCAGCTACAGGAACACCATGCAAACATTGAATCATTGAGTCGTTTAGGTTGGAAAAGACCTTTAAGATCATCGAGTCCAGCCATTAACTGAAGACAGCTCTTTGCATGTCATCTCATTACTGATGCAGAATAGAGGTATTCTTGGATTATTGGTAACAAATTTCAAAAATTCATGTCCTGCTACACTTCTTCTAATGAAGTTTATTTGCTTTATTTCCCCCTCCCCAGAACAGGGCTACAGTAAGCATGCAGCATTTTCTTACCTGCCTGGAAGTGTGACCATCACAGGGGTCTCACCCTCCAGTGCTTTAGCTCATTTGTTCCTGGCAGGATTTTGCTTGGAGCTAAAATAAAGTGGAATAAAGTGGAGTCACCAGTTTATTCATCGTGGTCCATTTAGGTAGATATCTTCAGCCCCATTATATGGATCTCATTTTCCAGCTGTCATCTTGCATGAAAAAGAAGTTTGCAGGACAAGCAGGTCAGTCAGACTTCATAAATTCTTCCTGTCTCATGGGAAAAAAACCTCTGTATGTGTTTAAAAATAATGGAAGAACCTCCAACCTGAGGAGATGTATGGAAGTGGAGCACTGCACCACCGCCTCCATGTCTCCTGGGAAGGAATGTGGGTGCTGTGAAGTTTATATGCAGATACAACTATAACATTGCTTGAATAAAAAAACTGGAGGCATCTGAGACTATCAGCATAAAGGGTAGGAAAAGGCACGTGCCAGGGCCCAGAGCAGACAGCAGGGAGGGTTACCACCAGGACTACCTGGCCAGGGACACTGTCCTCCTGCGCAAGCAGAAAGACAAGCCAGAGATAACCTCTTTCTCTGCAAATTGGGTGCTGGAAATATTTTAGCCTGCTCTTCACATAGGTGCCAGAGGAATGGTGATCTACCAAGTGATGTAGGAGGTTTTCACAGGTAGACTTGACCCTGGGTGCAGCACCAGAACCAGTGCAAGGTGCCTGGCCCCTGGGGTCATCATGTGTCCTGCTGGCGCTTTGGCATTGCAGAGCCTGAAGCCAGAAGGTGCTGTGTGTAGAATGTTTCAGCCAGGTCACGTGAAGCAGCTGACATGGGAGAATCCTATAAAACTGATTAGCTTTTTCCATTCATCAACAGATCAGAAATTAATTATATCTCCTTTTCTAATTGGTCATTTGAGGATGGATTGGCCATACATTAAAATGTTTCTTGCTCTTCAAAAAAAAGCAGATGCTGTTAGACAGTTATTTAGACAATATTGCACATTTTATCAGTGTATTAGCAATAGGAAAAGTTTGTCTCTATGTTATTGACATACCAACAGTAAATCTGGATATCTTTACTGTTTTTCTCCCCATCTTAGTTATTAAAAAAAGGTTTTTCAGCACCGTAGAAGTCTAAACACTGGTATAATTGGGTTGCACCATTTGATTTGAAGTGACCCATTATTCATTATTGGCCTCATTCTTGAAATCTGCCCGTTTGGTTTGACTTCTGTGCATGGGGGTGTCAGGGACCAACTCCAGTAGAGGCCACATGCCCACCTCAGTTATAGCCATAAATCCAATTGTTTTCTTCAGCGCCTCTAACAGCGCACAGGGATTGTGCAAGGTGCAGGAAGTAGCATCAGGCATTATAAAAAACCTAGTGTATAAAATGTAATAATGCATTAGCAGCTGCTCAAAACCAGGTTATCACTAAATCACTCCAAATTTAAATATGTTATTTCACAGTTCACATCACTGCTGATGATTGATGCTGGTAAAGACCCCATCGATGCAGAAGGCTGGATAATGAGGTTGGTGGCCCACCCTAATTCCAGCATCATGAGGTAAGGCTTTGCTAACACTGCCACTATTATCACCGTGTCTGCCTTCCTTATTAGGGGAGTCTGAGGTTTAATTTCTACTTGAACTGCCTCAGACAAATCAGATCATCACTGAACTGGAAAACAGCAAAATCCTTACTGGTAAAACTCACAGCTGACCCAAGCTTCAGGAAATGGGTAAAAGAAGAGGAAGGACAGCCTACAGATGCTGAGCAGCCCAAAATGCCTCCGGCAGTGGCCAGATTCTCACTGAGGAGCAAGAGGTAGTGACTCATATGGTGAACCTGGTTATACGGCATGGGGCTTTGCTCCTGCCCAAAAGTACGTGCCTTTGTGAGGGACACACAGGCAGCCCCAGCACCTGTGGGGAGTGCACAGGGGAGCTGGAGCCAGGCTCTGCACAGTGGTGCAGGGCAGGAGGATGAGAGGCAATGGGTACCAGTTAAAATGTAAGAAAGAGGTTTGGATGGGCATAAGGAGAAGCTTCTTCCCCATGAGGACACCCACCCACCCACCCAGCAAGGCTCTGCAGCCTCCCTCGTTGGAGGCTTTCAAGACCCAATTGAGTGAAGCTCTGAGAAGTTTTGGCTGATCTTGGATCTTGGGCCTCCTGAGGTCCTGTCCAGACTGATTTTTCCTCTCATACTATGGAAAAACCTAATGCTACCAGGGGAAATGCAGGTGGGCAGGAAAATATCAAATAGGAGTAGATGAGTTACTGTACCTCCTCACTTGGCAGCGTTGTGATAATTCTTGAGCAGTGATGCTTTTGGTAAACATTTAACACCGGGGCAGTTTAGGGGTTGAGTCACAGATTTAATGAAGTATTGGGAAAACTGCCTTGTTGTGAGACTCTTAATAAGCTCATCTACTTAGCTTAATGAAGTGAAGATTGAAAGTCAGCTTTGATCCCTGTAGCTGTTTATTTGAGGAACAAATTTGATTATGCACTTTCCAGTGTATCAGATAAAGTCACAGGAAAATTCAGTAGCTGAAGTCAAAGATAGATGGATTCAGGAGAGAGGTCATCATTAATCATTAATAAATCATTTTAATAAGATATTTTATTTTTGGAAAAAAACTGCCATGGGTCATGATCAGTCCTCCACTATGAGCCATCTTTAAATCAAATATATTTATTTGACACATGTGATCTACCTTAAAGAGGAATGCATTTGAGTGAGTTCCTTGTCCCACATGATGCAAGCTGAGGTGGTCAAATGGCTGAACCTGAGCAGCTGGTGTTGACCTCATCCCCTGGACCGGTGCAAACAAGGGAAGGCACACAAAGCTGTGCTCAGGAGCCTGGCACAAAACTTCACCTTTGTCTCTGATGCTCTATTTAGACACTTGGATAGAGATTCAGCAAAATACTTAGTCTTACTCTAACGTTGTAAATACATCATGAAGAAACGCCTTAAATAACACTTAGTTCCCATGACTTGGTTGCATGGATGGTCTAGCTTTCTGTGCTTCACTTTCTATCACTGTCAGTGACAGATATCACAGACAATGACTGGCTAAAATGCAGCGTTTCGTTGCTCATCTCTCTGTAATTCACCAAATGTGAAACAGTTTTGATGAAAGCCACATATGAATTACTGTGTGGCAACTGATGGACAGTCACAGGCTTAACCTATATTTCAAATAATGCAAACTTAACCTGAGCTCACAGTAGAAAATGTACACACTTTGTCCTTTGCATATTTAACCAGCACTCATGATGTACTCCACTTTATAGAGCAGTTTTCATCTAGAGGTTTAAATACGTTTAAATATTAACTAATTGATTGCCCAGCATTTTTATGAGAAGGATGAGCAATAGTATGCTAATGTTTCGATTTTAAGAGCGTGTGCTGAGGACCAGCAGTACACTGAGTGTAATTCCTCACACTAATACTGGTCTCTGCAATGCTGGGCACCATCTTTTCAGGAGTTTTTTTATTTAGGAAAGTGCCTTTACATTTTCATCCATCTAGTGTTGACTATTGTCACAATAATTGTCAGCTAACGGTCGCCAGGGTGCTGCCAGCTGAGGTGTGAATGAGTATTAGGAAGCACAGATGGATAAGCAAAGTCATGAGAAATGACTCATGTGAAAGTTGTGGGAGCCGGGGAATAGAGCCCTAACCGGGAATCAGGCCTCCCAGGCCACCCGCTTTATATGTCACTGCCATCCATGCTGGTTGAGAAATGTGAAGATATTTTCTTCTCAGTCCACAAACAACTCCCATCATTGCTGCTGAGCATGGAGAAGTGATTTCTAATAAACTGAGAGTATGGCATCATCTTAAACAATGAGGATGTCTTAAATGTCACATGTAACAGTGGATAATCTCACATGCCTTATACACCCATTCCGTTCTTTATCCTGATAGTAAAATCAGCCAGGGATGGCCATGGTTGCTGAGGTTCCCCAGCTGCTAAACGTCACCACAGGATTCAGCACAGGGACAGATACAGAAGATTTCTTCTTTTCCTTTTCACACTCTAGGAGCCCAAGCAGGTTCAGCTCTTACCTGCTCTGAGAGTTTTGGGGTTTTTCGCCCAGAAAATATATACACAAAACCTTTAAGTTTTAATGTTTCTTAATTCTATAAGGAAACTGGATGTAAGGAGACACTGCCGAGTTTTATATCAGTGGATGTCTTTCTCCTCTCATGCCTAACACATTGCTTAGATGCAGAGGCTGCATTCACAGCGAAGAGTCATGGTGTCACACACGCGGAATGACTCTCTCTGCTGTTAGCTGCACATTTGCCTCCCCATCTCCCGACACATAGCTCAGATAGACACCTATATGAGATGCGTTGTTGCTGTAGGCTCCACCGTTAGACAGTGAAGAAGACCATGCAGCTCCAGGAAGGAAACCAGATCTTGTAAGGACTGATCCCCCCTTCAGTGGCGCTCAGCTTGTGCAGTGACTGCATAGGGATCCTGACACCAGGTCAGGATCCTAGGACTTAGCTGCTACGAGTGCATCCTTAGGTGAGATATAGCTAAGCTTAAATTCACTTACATTTAGGAAATATAACTTATTTAAGTACCTGGGGTTGTGTGCTTTTGTCTTCTCTGTTGTTTCAAGACCCAAAGTGTCACAGCTGTGGTCTGGAAGAAATGCACCCCTTAGTTCCTTGCATGCACTCTGAATGGCAAGGGAAGATTCACATCATGCTGAGCAAATGTTTAGCATCTGCATATGGCCCAGCAAAGAGAGCCAGGCTGAGGGGGGTGTGGTTGTTCAGAGGGTATCTGCCATCACTCAGTCTTTTGAGAAAATATTCAGTTCAAAACCAGGCCATATACCCGGACCGAATGAAGAACTGCATGACTATTTTTAGCATTTCTTCTTCTAATAAAACTTGCCTTGCTTTAATAAATTTACAAAAATTCTCATATTTTTAAAATTACATATATATATATATCTCAAAATTCCAATATGGAACTTGCTGACAGGGTTGTTAGTTAGGTTGCAAAGGGTGCATTGCAATCCATATTAACTTTTTTATTGCTTTAGGAGGATCACAGTTCATTAAAAATAGAAGACATTGCATATAGACCAATTTCACCACTGTAGTCTTAGATTTTAAAGGTAATGCATAATACATGTCCCTCCTGGAAGAGAAAAATACAACTGCAGAGTTTCTCTTAAAGTAATTCATATAAATCTGATTCCACAGTTTCTCACAGCGGTTCTGCGTTGCTGCCAATACAATTTCAGAGTGAAGTGTTGTAATAACCTTAATGGCCAAGAAACTATATTAAATAGGTATTGCAACAGGTAATATATTCTGAAATCATACATGGAAGAAGTCTGCATTTGGATTTCATAACATTCAAAATCAGAATTGAAGGCATCTCAGAGAAGAAAGACTTTCTTAGAATATAAACAAGAGGGTTGCCACACAACTCGTATAGGTATCTGAGCTATGAGTCAGGAGACAGCGAAGGTGAGCATGGAGCTAACAACAGAGGTACTCGATGTGTGTGACACTGTGACCATTCATTGCCCCTGTTGCAGCCTCTGCATCAAAGTAATTTCATGCTTATGTGCACAAAATACTCTTCCACGTCCTGCAGCGCAGGTTGAGCAGGCACAAGCAGTGCTGCCTGCACAGGAGCTCCTTTCTGATGCCCCAGGGGTCCACGGGGGCCTTGGGAGAGCTAAGCAAGATGCAACTTCCTCTACGGTGAATAGCAGGGTTCATTTGGGATATGGCATGGGATTCTCTGTCCAAGCTGGAACTGGCCACAGGGAAGCCTTTCCCTTGACAGAGCTGCCTGAAGGTCCTCAGGGGCATGGGGGGCATTGCCAGGCACTGCAAAGTCTTCCCAGAAATCCTTCAGCTGCTGAAAAACTCCTAAACATGCCTGTGGTCCAAACCTGTTGTTAGTGTGCCTGTGTCAGGGCTGCTGGCTGTAAAAAGCATCGCTGGTAGTAGCAGAAGGTCTAACAGCTAATAGCTGCTCTTTCCCTGCTTAGGGTTCAGGGAAGACTGAATGCCTTTGTAAGGGCTGGCTGGAAACATGGCTTTGGAGCCTGGGCTGCCTGGGACCACTCCTTCAGGAACAAAACAGAGCCTGTAAAAACAAATATTTAAATATATCTGCACATCTGCACACAGCGCACAAGCACATGGTGAAAGAAAAAAATCACAAAGATTTAAAAGCTTGGTCTCACTTGTCTTGAAAGACGGCTAAACACAGAAAGCATCACAGGAGACATCCCACCAGGTGTGGCCCCAGTAGGCAGCACAGCGGGTATCAGTGTGAGCATCCCACCAGTGCATCTCAGCAGGCATGAGAGCAGGCATCTGACCAGACATCACTCCACCTCACCAAGGACATCACAGCAGGAATCACAGCAGGGTGGTGCTTTGCTGCCAGCCCTGTTATTGAGCCTGGTGGGGGCAGATGGATGAGGAAGGCAGGGCCCCTGCATGGGCAGAAGCAGGCAGGCAGGTGACTTATCACCCGTCAGGTTAACTTGAGCAGGATAAGGAAAGCTCAGGAAGGGAGAAGCAGCAGCCTCCGAGAGCATCCAGTTGTTGTGTTGGTGGAAAGAAGAGCCCTGAAGGCGTCATGTCTGCTCCTCAGCTGACTTGTAAGGAGCTTTATGCATGTTTATTCACAAAATGCTAAAAACTGGATTTCCTTCCACCAACTACATAGATCATGTCCCCAAAACCCACAGTTTTCATAGTGAAATCGAGCCTCTGGTTGAACATGCGGAATGTGACCTTGGGTGGCCCATGCCCATCAGCAGTGAGGAGAGCAGTGCTGCAACAGCACCGTGTACAGAAATGGTGTTTCCCTGGGGCCTGTCTCTCTCAGAAAAAAGAAAAAAGCAGTGGTGCAGATAAGAAATGACCATTTACTTTTCTCAAATGCTTCTTTCACAGGGTCTAGTTGGCTTTTGAGCACCCCATGCCCATGGAACGGGGGGACAGAGGAGCCATGGTGCTGCCCAGCCAGCTTCTCTGTCTAGCAAAGGGAATAACCTCATACTGTAAAAATTATTTTCAGAACCCTCGCTGGAATCTCAAGGCTGCCAATATAGTCTTGCTCCAACTCTTTCTTGCATTAGAGAGGGGAAAATACTTGGGTTTATATTTAAAATGAGGAATAATCTGTTCTCTTAATTAGGACGGCTGAGGACTTTGTGTGCCCAGTGTAGCACAGCATCAGGAATTATATTTAAATTCACATTTTGGTGTCCAGGGGTAAACCCCTCGCTGGTGCCCTAAGACACAGGACATAAATAGACGGAGTCTTACTCTGCAGGCACACACATTTCACTTCTGGCTTCCTTTTCAAAGTCACTTCTTCATTTACAGAATTTTTTTACTGTCTGTTTACACGAGATTTCAACGCTTCTTTAAGAAATAAAATTTCATTGCATCACAGGAGTATTTTTGATACATAATATGAACATTAGATTACTAAAAATATATTATGTTGATCTTTTTTCTGAGCTCATTCTGTTATTAATCTCGATACTGAGGTAATCTTGGTAAGGAAACAGGCACTGGCACAGATGGTTTGGAAAATGAACCCTAATGTCGATGCAGCGCAGTGTAGGAACAGATGAATATATTAAAACACACTGACACATGGGCTGGAAATGGAGGAAATGCTCCAGGCCTTGCTCTGGGCTCAGTTTGTACAACTCAAGAGAGTCATTATGTTCTTGCTGTCTCCCCGCCACAGTTACTTGAATTAGGACTGTGCTCAGGCAGTGCCTGCAGTGCAGATTTGGCTCCCAAAAGACATAATTTCTAATGGTGAACTAGGAACTAAGCCTTTTTTTGCAGGGAGTTCATAAATTTCCAGTCAAGCCTTGCTGGACACCAGTGAGTTTCTGTCCAAACAGCTTCCACATCAAAAGCACAGCATTTGGCTGTGCAAAATACGGCATTAAATAACCCTTCTACTGTGGTTTGAATTTTATGTACTTATAAGCATTGCTATTCAGTGATGAGTCCAAAGAGCTAAAAAGATCATGTCACGCATTTCAAATGGCAGTATTTTGAGGATTTCCTGCTTATAATGCAAATATTAGGAGGCTAACGAGTTGCCTAACAACAATTTATTTGTAGCTGGTTTGGCTGATGCTGGCATCCAGTGTTTGCCCAGCTCTGCCATTTCCTGGACTGGACAATCTCCCTGTGTTTTAGCCCCATGCTGGGCCAAGCTCTTTCCCCGGCTCTTATCCACAAGATGGTTATAGGAGAAGTGAGCCATGTGTGACTCTGAGTTTAAATACTGACACATGAACAGCCGACATGCTCTTTAACAGTAGGGAAACTTTCTGGAAATTATTTTCAAGGAGGAGTGAAGGGAAAAGGATCACATGAGTTTATTTGAGGGCTGAGAGAACTGTCAAGGACAAGGAACACCTGTCTTTATTAATAGATCAATAAGACATCTCTCAATATCCAAATGTATTTAAGTTCTTACTATCGTGCCATACCCAGCTGGATCAGAAGTTCTTTAAGTCAATCCAGTGGGGCTAATAAACACATGTACTTTGTGCAAAGGCGATACTTTTGCTTGTGTGCTACCTTTTCAAATTATTTTTGAAAGAATTCATTTCAAAATGAATAAACTCTTCAAAATAGGAGTGAGTGGGAGTTTTAACAGGATGAAACTAGGTTTGACTCGATGTTTTTATTCCCTGATAACATTGCAGCATAATAATTTGTGGATCAAGGAAAGCTATGCGATCTTCAACCATCAGTATGCAATACTTCACATCTTTATTGAAAGAACCTACTTCTACAGCAAACGGCCAACTCGCAGAGGCGGTGAGGACCAGGAGATGAATGTCACCTTGCAATCTCTCACCTTGCATTTCACCCACGGCCACGAGTGGCCTGGACTCTGCCCTGGCAGTCCCAGGACGAGAGGTGGGTCCAGCAGCATGGCCTGGCAGGGACCCCACTCCTGGAGCCCGGGGGTGCTGCTGGGGCTGGGCATGGGCGGGCACGGCAGCCCCCCTGCCCCCCGCACCACGTTCCCATATGCAGTAAATTGGTTAATAACAGTAGAATTGCAAAAGCCTTTTTTTTAACTGCAGAGAGTAAATAAAGCCAAAAACTGGACGTGGGCTTTGATTCAACGGATTTTATTTGGGACAGCTGCGAATCCAGTGTCTAATTTAGCCAATGTACTTTGAATTATAGATTTAAAATGTACTATTCAGAAACATAAGGTTCCTTAAAAGGTCGTAATTCATTTTGTATTTGTATCGCGTTTGCACGGCCGGGTGTCGGTGCCGGGGGCCGGCTGCTGCGGGGGGCTGCGGGCAGCTCCCCCCGGCCGGCAGAGCCGCTGCCCCCCGGCTCCAGGCCGGGCCCGCCGCTGGCCGAGGCCGAGCCCCGCAGCCGCGGGGGCAGCGCCGCGGGGAGAAGGGGCTGAGAAGGGGAAAACCCCCGCGGGGGGGAACAGCGGCGGCAGCGAGGGGGGCCGGGAGGGGCGAGCAGCAGCCCCGCAGCCCCCCGGGGCAGGGCCGGGCCGGGCCGGGCCGGAGGAGGCCGGGGGGGCTCCGGGCGCCGCAGCAGAGGCTCCCCGGCAGCCCGCGGGGAAGGGCAGGGCAGGGCAGGGCAGGGCAGCCCCCGGCGGGGCAGGCTGTGCCCCTCAGCCCACGGAGCCCGCGGGGGAGCAGCTCCCCCCCGCAGCCCGGGCAGGGGGTGCCCGCAGGGGGCCGTGACCCGCGGGGGCCGCGCCGGAGCCGGCTCCGGGCAGGGCCCGTGGCCCCGCGGGGAGGAGCCCGGGCCGGGGCCGGGCTGCGGGCAGGGCCGGTGCCCCCGGGGGGGCTGGAGCCGGCTGGGCCTGAGGGGCTGCGCCCCGCGGGGGGCCCCGCGCTGGGGCCGGGCAGGGGGTGAGGACCCTCCCCCGGCGGGGCAGCAGCGGCCGGGACAGCCCGGGGGGCGCCCACCGCAGCCCCCGGCCCGGCGCCGCTCAGGGGGGAGGGACAGCGGGAGCGGAGCCGGGCCCGGGGAGGACGGAGGGGTGGGGGGCGGCGGGTTTAATTTGTTTTATTTCTCATTATCCCACTCTGGTGCGATCGGTAACGAATTTAACTGATTTCCCCAAGCCGAGCCTGTGCTGGCGAGTGTCTCCCTGCCCTTGCCTCGCCCCGCGGCCCGGCCCTTACGCCCCCGGCCCGGCTGAGGGGCAGGGACAGGGACAGGGACAGGGACAGGGACGGGGCGGGGGCGGCACCTGCCTCCAGCCGTGGCCGACACACCGCAATCCTTTCCCAGCGAATTTGTTTTCTACTTCCAAAGGCAGCAAGTGTACAGACACTTAATAAAAAAATAATTTTTTCTTGCCCATTCCTGGTCTGTCGGAATTTCTCCTCTCCCTGTTGAGCAGCAGGGTAGAGGAATCCAGGCAGATTTCTTCAGGTTTCTGTCTCATATTCTTCAGAGACCAATGAATATCACAATAATACAAAGTTATTCTTCATGTTCAGCACCATTCCCCAACGATTTGCCAGCTTTGTTTTTATGAGTTCTGGGAAATCAAAACACTAACCAATTTTGCTTCAGCAGTTGTAGCTTCAGCCAGACAAGAAACAAAGTGTGTGCCAGTTCCCCTCCCTTCCCCTCAGGTTTAGCAGAAGCGTGACTGAAGGGAATGGAGTAACGCCTGCTTTGCATCTACCAGAGTAAACCAGAAAAGAATGAGGCCCGTGATACTCCAGATTTTACAAGAGTGGTCTGGTTTTGACTCTGTTAAACTGAGTGTGGACCCAGCTGTGTCATGGTGAAGTAGTTCAGTATGAAACTGAAAGATGGATCTGCTTAAAAACGCAGCATTGCACTGCTTCAATTAAACTGGCGCAACCCTGGGTGTGCGGGCTTCTGACAACAGTGGCTATCATATGAGGGTCCACACCAATTTGTAGTTTATTCAGATTTAAATGGATCAAACAGTAGAGCTTTGCCAGTCATCTGACCTGTTTTGGTTCAAGTAGCTGAGGGAACCTGCATGTAGGTCCCAGCTGGCAGGTGCAGGGGGCTGTGCTCCGAGCAGCACCCTGGCCCGCGCTGTCTCTCCAGAGGATGTCACCTGTTCACAGCAGAGCTACAAAGCTGCAGCTCCTGTGTTTGGAGCAGCCCTTAATGAAGCTCCAGAGTCAAGTGGCCAGAAAAAAATGGTATGGTGCCTGCAGTCATGGAGCTGTAAAGAAAAGTCAGCTCTGAAACTGAGAAAGTGTGAAGTGTCTCTGAAGTGAAACTGAAATCGCTGCAACGTGCAAGGAGAAGAATTGGAGAATGGAGAAAGAGGACCAAATGCAGGTGTGCGTGTGCGTGTGTGTGCACACATGTGTGAGAGGCAGAGACACAGCTATGCTACACAAAGAAACGCTGTCTTCCACCCAATGTGTCAGCTTTACTTCAAGTTTGCTGAAATCACCTGCTAATTGCAGTCCAGAGAATAGGCACAGTCTCCTGCTTGCTTCTTTAGAGATTTGTGGATGACTCAACTGAAGTGTGATGTTTTGGTTTAATAGCAGGCAAAGGAACATAATTTTTCTATCACACCAGTCTGTAGGGAAGCTTCTCTCTGGAGCCAGCTGCTGCCTTGTGCACATGCAACTACTGTGTGGAGCGTCCCTCTGCCATGCTCACCAAGGCACCAGTCTGCCTGAACACACCAGCAGTAAAAATAGACTGAAGAAATACCAAAAGGGAAAACACAGAGCATCTAAAACTCCAGGAGAAAACAAAGTTTGCAGAACATCATGTCTTCCTGGGAAAACCCTCATAGCTTAGCAGCATGATTCATGGAGCAGGCGTGGTAGGGTCATGCGCATGCCTAATTTAGCTTTGCAAATATGTCAGTGGACATGGGATGAAAATCTACCTAAAGTTTAAGAAACAAAAAGAATTCAGAAGATCCCAACTTCTAAACATAAAGAATGTAAACCCAAGGTGACTGTAGGTGCCCCAGCTCCAGCCCTCCTGGTGCACAGTGACTGCAGGGAGTGGCCATCTTCTGCCAGCTATGGCTCATCTAAACTGGCCATCTGGGTGCTGGTGTTGGGTGAAGTGAGAAAGGCACGCCGCTTTTGAGGGTGAATCAGCCCATCAGCTCAAGTCAGGAATTTGGTGTGATTCACCTCGTCCTGAAAGTAGGTCGGCACCTCCGTTCAGGTGGGATGAATGTAACAGCTTAAATCAGGTGAAGCTAATCCCATACATGTACCCCTTCCAGATCAGAAAGCTTTGAAAGTAGTCTGCACTTGTAGATCCATTTTAGGTGGGAATCATCTCCCCCTCTTTAGGACATTCAAAAATCAGACACCCAAGTCTGTGTAGTTGCTTTAGGTCTGAAGTAGTTGCTTTAGGTTTCCTTTGTCATCGGTGGAGAAGAGCAGGCACCTCTGGAGGGAGATGAATGTTTTAGGAGAGCTGGTAGGCTGGTTGGCTGAATCATCCACTGCAAATCCTCGCTGCCTTCTGTTAAGGCAGGTCACTCTTAACAAAAACTGCTTAAAAATAAGAAAAAAAGGCCTCTTGGGAATACAGAAACTATTTTATGAGCTGGAAATGCAGGGGTTTACTAGCAGGCAGAGAACTGGAGAATGATTTTGGTAGTTGTATGTGCACTGCTGAAAGCATGGGACAGAAGTGCAGGAGCGTAGCCCAAGGCTGATTTACACATGCCAACCAAATAAACCCCCACAAATTATCAGATCTCCGACAAAATAAGAAGTGTGACTCCCAGAGTAGCCTCTGAGGATGGGACTTCAAGCACTGTTCAATCAGACTATTCATGCAGTGTTGGATGCAGCTTCACAGGGCTGACACCTGAAGCAAGGTGTTAACCTGGGAATTGGCTGTCTAGCCCTGCAGATATATATATATGTATGTATGTATGTATATACATGCACCCAGAGAGTGTGTTGTTAACTTGGCCAAAGTTTTCCTAGCTTTTTATTATTAAATTGCATGATAAAATCCACATATAGCCATCAGAAATTATAGAGCACTGTGTACTGAGCAAAAAGGAGCTAGCCTTGTTAAAGCTGCATATCCTTTGCCCTCTTCTACACCTTGCTGAATGAAGGGGTTTGCTGGATGAAGGGGTTTGGGTTTGCTTTTGTATTACTCTTAACCCAAGATTATTGAAACAGTGCTACAGCTTTAGATAGGCTTGTAACATCTTTTAAACATGAATGATTGTATTAATTTGTCATAGAACTCTGTAAATTCATAATGAAAGAAGACTAATTAAAGAATATTTGTTTCTATCAACAGAAAATGCATATTAAAATCTTTTCGAAAAGCAGCGCAGACTTTTTAGATGCAGAATATACATAGATGCAGTAATTCCACAACCAATGTTCATGCAAAGTTATGCTTCATTTATTTATGAGTAGTCCCTTTAATTTTAATAGGCCTACATGCTAGAATAAAATTAAGCAGATGAATGTTTGCATGTCACAGCCTTAGGGGGCCAGTATATAGCAGCCAAATGTGTAATACAGCTCACTGCTGTATATACAGGTTACGACTACTCTTTTAAAAATAAATTCCTGGGTTAAAAAAGGGGATGGGACTGAACTATTTAAACTAAAAGAGAACATAGGCTTCACAACAAATGGACGTAAACTGACCATAAATGTATTTAGATTGGAAATGAGAAGAATATCTTTAACCATCAGAGGGTGAGAACATCCTTCTAATAGGAAAAATGGATGGAGAGAATGAAACTAGCTCTGAGATATACCTTGGTTGGTTTAGCACAATCTCATGATGTGATTCCTTGTGGCAGCAATGGAGTATGATGACCCAGGAGCTCTGCTCCAGCCATCTTCTTGTTCTAATATAATGTAATGAGTACTTTTTATGTAAATAACCTCCATGTTTTTTCACGAGTGCTTGGATCCACACTAATCGCCATCAAGCTCATTATGTTCAAGCATTTCAACATGAAAGCTGCGAGGCAGAACCAGGTCTTCTTCTGCAGAGGTAATTGTGCCTGTGGAAATAGCTGACAACCTTCAGTGAATGCAGTGGGAGGTAGGAAGATGAAGGCGCTTGCAACGTGTCCCTGAGCGTGAGCGGCATCAAAGGAGAACACATTAATCAAAGGAGGAACAAAAAAGGGCAGAAGAATGACTGATCTGAGAACAACAACACATTTTGCTCATTAGCTGGAGAGTCAAATTGCAGGAAATGTCCTCAGTAGTCACAGACTGTGAAAACCTGGAGGATGATGTGTAGTGAAGGGTGGTTGTGAAATAGGTAAATTAGTGGCTAGATGCAGAAGTAGCAACATTGGAAAGAAAATGAAAGTGATGGAACCTGATCCTTGAAGATGCCAGGTGTTTGTTCCCGAAGAGTGAAACATAGGCATTTCAGTGAAGAGTATTTGAATTTTGCAATGACGGTTATTCCAGATTTTTGAGAAACACATCACCCCTTTATGGAATGAGCATATTATTCCCTTGCACAGTGCTGATAAGTCTGGGCTCGGCTGTGGAAGGAAGACCCTAAACTTGAGCCTCTCAGATCCCGCAGTCACGGAGGAAGCTGTGGTGATGATTTTCCTAGAGACAGAGTAATTTGGAAATGCTGTCAGCAGCTCTTCCATGTACCGAATAAATTCGATTAAGATCTGAAGAAAATTTCATTATACTAATAACAAGCTCTACAACTTGTTGGCCAGATTACATTAGTGTCCTCTAAGGCATCATTAATGTCAGAAACAAGAGGCTGGACTTGAAGGCGATCAGCCTGCTCAGCTCCACTGCTTTTGTTATTAGCACGGGCTAGGAACAAATACTGAGAATGCAGTTAAGGGTTATCTTGCTTCTCATGGTTTGGCTTGGAAATTAATTGCTTCCTGTGTCTGCTGTTTCACCAGCTGTTTGGTGGCTGCAGAGCTACTCCTTCAGGAAAGCAAACAGATGGCACTTCTCTCACACCCAAAATGCTCCAGTCTCCATTATTCAGGTGCCACACGACTGCAGCAAAACAAGGCAGTTGCTCATGCAAGACGGTACACTCAGAAACAGAGAGCTGCTGCTTCTGGTCATGTCCAATGTGGGTGCCCCACAACCTCCATACTGAAGGTATGTGAAAATTCAAAGGTATTATTGCAATAGCTTTCTGGGATGTTCTTCACACAAAGACACACAAAGATTAGAGAGGGCTTGGCAAGAATCAATGAAGAATCAAGAGAAAAAAACAGTGTCCATGAAAGACACCATACACTGTAGAAGCCATCTTCTGTAAGCACTGAAGTTGCCAAAACCAACCAGAGTTGCAATTTCACAGCTACAGCTTCCACCCACCTCTACAAACAGCAGACAGACTTGGGATTCAAAGACTTCTTGGATTTTAGAGTTTCCTCTTCATCTTTTGGGGAGAGCTGCCTCCTTTGTGACTGTTTTCCATGCCTTTTCTTTGGAAGGATGCTCCTCTTGGGGTTGGGCTGATCAGTGAGAGCTGCAGCAACCCCTGGGGAGGGGACACTGTGGCTGCAAGAGGCTGTTGGAGGAGTCCGTGGGCTGGAACTTGCTTGGCATCACCTCCCCTCCCACCTCACTGCCACGTGGGGGGCACCTCTGTCACCCCACAACTTTCCACCCCGACCAGCAGAGCAGGACTAGCAGCTCCATGGGGCTGAGCGGTTTCAGGAGGGTCCCCTTGGCCCCGCCATGGGCAAGGCCAGGGAGGCCATCAGCTTTTGTGCTGTGGCAAGGTACACCTTGGAGTTTCTGCCAGGAGTTTCTGCACCAGCCTCACTGCTATGCCATGTCACCCCTTCAAAAATAACCCTGTGGCAACGTACACAAGGGGTGACATGGCATAGCAGTGAGGCTGGTGCAGAAACTCCTGGCGCCATCCACTGCCCTGTGCTTGGGTGGGAGGTGGCTGCAGGGTGCTGTCTCTCTCCTGTCAGCCTGGCAGTAGCTTTTCTCCAGACCATTTTAGGACTGTGCTAATCCCCTAAATTTAACCAGTGATGTCAAAGGCTCATGTTAGCTCCCTGCACTGAGTCCTGCACCCACACCCGCCGACGTGAGCCAGGAATAACTCCACCACCACCACGTAGATTTGAATCCTGTCCCGAGCAATGCTGCCCGATGCCCACTTTCATACACAGACCCCTGAGGCATCACTGTGCAGGTGGAGCAGCACCACAGCTGCGGGGAAGGAGGTGCTGGGGCTGGGCAAACTCACAGCAGGAGAGCTGGATACAGCCGACAGCGCAAGGAGAGACCTCTCAAGGTAAGCTGGAAACAGAGCGGTGTTATTTATTGATCCAGTGGTGACCGGAGAGCAGGCATGGGGACAGCTGTGTTTGGTTTGGCTGCTGAACTGACAAATTGAAGGAGGAAAGAAAACCCACTCCGGTGTGGATTTAAATGGATGTTACTTTTTTTGTTGTTGTTTTTGTCATCAAAACTGCAAAGGAAAGAAGAGACAGCTCTGTTCAAAACTAAACGTTGAATGGGGCTGGAAAAGGCTGTTTCCACTTTGGGTGCTGGTAAAAGGAAAACAAGGGAAACAAAGGGCTCATTTCACAAAAATGCTGGAAGGGTGGCAGCCCTCCCAGCCAGCTCCCTGTCCACCCCCATCCTTCTCTTCCTGCCCCCGAGAGGTGGTGCAGCACCCCGCCAGTGTTCGAGACACAGAAAAGTTCCCACCCATCTCCTCCTGGAGCTGCCCTGTGAGGTGGTGCCCAGGAAGACTTTCCGAGGAAAAAGTGTCTGCTTTCAGACAGAATTTGCCAACCACGGTGCGATGGCCTTTCGCATCCCATTGCCCGGTGTGGCTCTCTTGTCTCCATTTGCCCTTTTCTGCTGGGGGAGCACGGTGCTTGCAGCTGGGCAGATGTTTAGCAGAAGGCAGGCCCCGGTGTGAAGACCTTCCCCCACCAGTTCCGAAGAACTGGTGAGCAGGACGAGCGGTGAGGGACGGGAATTTTGACATGAAGGCATTTCGGTGGGACATTGTGAGGATGGACTTCTTTGTCTGCTATTAGGGAAAAGCAGTCACAGCCACGCATGATGTTTTGCTGCCCGGGCAGGACATAGGTGGACAGAAGGCTTGAGCCAAGTTAGCACTGGAGAACCATCACCTCTGCATTTCAGTCTGGCTGCAGGCTGTTAAACACCCGCTGAAGGACGTAGCCCTTCTTGTCTCCCAGAGCTGAGTGGCAGAGAGCAGCCGCAGCATGGACGGTGCAATCTTAGCTCAGGACATGCAGCCATCATGTGAAACATGTGAAGAACATTCCCTGGGTGTAAAACAGCCTGAGCTATGGCTGGGAAGAAACACTTTTCTAGCTTTACCCTTTTTCTCCAGCTTCACAGGAGGAGCAAACCTCATCTTTTATTTTTTTTATTTATTGATTTTGTTGGGAAAAGAGGTAGGGCCCAAGATCATAACCAAAGGGTTAAGGATGTGGGAAGCTCAGGTCTGAGCATTTGAAACAGACTGTCTGAGGTCCCACCATTGCCCTTGCCCTAGCTGCTGGCTGCTTTTCTACACATGGACTAAGAATTCCAGCCTAAGAAACTTTTCCTGGCAGAAGTTTTCTTGAAAGCGGTATACTCCTAAAATGAGAAAAACAAAAGATTAATTGAAATTTTCCAGGGGAATATTGATTTCTCTGGCAATTGTGAGGCAGCAGGGTGGGCACAGGGGCTGCGGGAGCTGCTGTGGGCCCCCTTGTGTGCAGCCTCAGGTAGATGAGGCTCTTCCGTAGGCAGGGAGCAGCCCTGAGGCTTCCATGTGTCCTGACCACTGCTGACACAAATGACAGCGCTTTGGAAAACTGTGGAGGCTGGTGTGCATGCCCCAGTGCCTGGGAAAAAAAAAACCAGCAGTGGAAACCCTACAGGTACAGCCCAAGCCACAGATAGCCAAGAATGAGCTGTTATAGCTTGCTCATGGGAGAAAAGAGGTTGATTTTGTCTCCTTCAGTTCCCATCCAGGGCACATACGCAATGTTTCACCCTTCATGGAAAAATCTTGGAGGAAAAGCCTAATTCTTGGCTTTTCAGATAACTCAAGCTGTATATCCAGTGTGGCTCACTGTCCCCATAGGGAGCAGAAGGTGGGTTTGCAGTGGATCCTGCCTGCTCAGTGGGGAGAGAAGAGTTTGAGATAAGGAAGGAATCAAGGAGTGCCACCGTTTTGGCAGGGGGAGCTTGAGGTAAGCAGCTACTGGAAGGGAAAGAAAAGGCCTTTGTCACACCATCTTTTGGAGAAGAGCCATGGGATTGCTCCATGCCCTAGAAGAAGGTGCCTCCAATTTGTTCAGACCTACCAGGCATGCTTCCAGCATGTGGGTGACAGCAAGAACAGCAGGCTTGAGAGCAGTTGCTTTCTTTGGAGGAGAGAGACTCAGGCAAAAATTGATGTTTTTAATAGAATTTAAAGCTTATTCTTCATTTATGAGTAGTAGCAAAAAAAAAAAACCCTAAACAACCCTTTGAAAAGAGTTCATATCTATGATATCTCTGATTGGAGAATCATAGTGACCAGCGTGTGTAGGATTGACTGTTATGGTGAACTGCCTGGTAAAGCCACAGAAAGTTTTTCAGTTTATTGGCAGCATCACTGTTAAAGGAGGTGTCATCTTGGCTACTAAGAAGTATAGGACAGCTATTGTGTATCATAAAGTAAAAAAAGAGAGCTATCCCCATCCACTCAGTCTGTTGCAACTGGGAGGTCTGGTCCATCTTCTCTTGAAGTCAACAGGGACAACACTGGAGATCTGAGGAGGTCTCTCTTTGCCCCGCACCTGGAGCTGTTTCCGTTTCAGAAGTGTTACCCACCAACATCGGATTGCTGATGAATTTTTCAGTAATGTGCCTGTGAAAGTAATGGTTGGCTTGTAATTACCTCAAGAGATTATTAAATCATCCGGTGTCTCAGTCTCCAGGATGCAGCTGGACACATCCTGTTAGATGCTGTTCTTCCATAATTAACCTGAGCAGACGTTCTTTATGGTTGTTCCTCACCAATAGCTCATACTAGTTACATGGCATCACGGTGTTAGTCTCTCGTGAATCACCAGACCATGGGGTGGATAATTGTTGCTTTGGTTCCTTGCTGAGAGTTTAAATCACATGCACAAATCAAAAGCCCCTTATGGCTACAAAACACAAGTCTAAAGAATACTGAAGCAGTAAAGTGAAAGGAGAAGAGGAGCTGGCGTGCTTCGCATTTCAGCTGGAATAAATGCCACTGCAATGCTGATATTTTTATGGTGGAGACAATTTTGTTTTCTTAAGCAGCAAGTCGACTGGCTGGAAAACAGCATTTTTCTTTTAGGAGATATTTATAGGTTTCAGCTTTTGAGTTTGTTCTGATGTGGAGCAAAACCAAGGTTGGCTTTAATTTTTCACAAGAACAGAAGGGAGTGAGGCAGGGGCTTGGGGACAGGAACTCACCCTCCACCATGCCATGTCAGTGACTGGTGGCCAAAGCCTTGCTCAGTGTAATTAGTGGTGGGGGCTTATAGTTGCGACATCTTCATGTCCAGTGAGCAGCCCCGACTTCTCCTGTGCCAGCAGGAAGAGGGGACTTTGCGTCAAGTGGGGCTGAGCCTTGGATGGGCTGAGCCTTGGATGAATCCAGGTCTTCCCACAGTTAGAGGAGGGAGCTGCAGAGAGTGTGGGGTGAGAGCTGGCTGCAGCATCCCATGAAGGGTGGGAAGCCAGGAAAAAATCAGGAGAAAGTGGCTGACGGTTGCATCCCAGCAGCAAGACATGAGGTGTCTGTGCCATGACTGATCCTGAAGGCAGGGATCACACCCTCATGAATTGGCAGTAGACTCTTGGGAGTAAGGAGACTTATTTCTTTTGGGGGAAGGAGGAGGGAGACTTGTTTCTTTTCTCTCCACCACCACAGCAGGGCTTTCACGCTCCATTTTATGTGGTAGACATGAGCTAGCTTGCAGTTTACTGTTATCTGGAGGTGCCACTTTATATACTTTTTAAATATCCCAGCCTACCCAAGCAAGACTTGAGTCTTCCCTCTTCCACTGTGTGAAACCATCAATGAGCACATATCCAGGTGCCTGTCCAACAGGCATGCCACAAGGCTGGCTAGGTGGTCAGCCAGGACCAGGGGCCCTGCACCAGCACCTCCCGAGGACCAGCGTCTTTCCCTGATGGAGCTGGGGCTGGGATGCCCGGTGGCCCAGCTCCCGTAGCCCAGGGAGAGGCACGTTGGGTGCCGGCTGTGCCAGGACCAAGCACGGGCTTGCCCTTGGATGGCAAAATACGGGACTGGGGAAGGTCATTGCCATGCTTGGGTGAGCTGTAGTGGGCAAAGGTTAACCCCGAACGGAGGGAGGATGGTTTAGAAGCCCGGCCAGGTGTGGGAGCCATATCCCCTATATGCAGCCAGATGAGGAGGGAAGGACAAGGCATCCTTTACACTGGCCACTGAGGTCTGGTTTTGCCATGTAACTCCTCCCACAGTCACCACCACCACCACCTCACCAGCCCCTTGTCTGCTCTTGTCTGACCCTGGGGAAGCCATCTGACGAGAGGTCGGAGTCCCTCTTTATTTTCCCTGAAGAGCTTTGGTGTTTTTTCAGCACAGAATGATATCCCCGAAAGCAGCTTCCTCTGAAGAGACAGCTGGAAATGTTTGATGTCTAACTTAGTTCTCTGAAAAATACTGCAGCTTAAACAAAAAGCTAAAGTATTTCTCATCTGCCAGCGAGATCCTCCCTGGAATTGAATGAGGTACTTGGGTTCTTGAGCAAAGAACCTTCCTCAGCCTGCTCTCGTCCTTCACCAGGGAGAAAATGATGATGATTATGGCTGTGGTGTCTGTCAGGGTCTCGGTGAGACACAGCTCTGCTTTGACTCTCCCACTGCTGAGTAACCGAAGAGCTGCTGCCTGTCTCTGCCTGCCCCACGAGTAACCTGAGACTCCTGCTGCCTGCGGCTGGCCCAGGGCTTACCTCCTTCCTCCCACCAGCCACGCTTCCCTCCTCTCCCTCGCTCGGCACAGGTAACCCAACAGTGTTACTGAATGGGAGAGCACGATGTGCACGGGCGTGGAGACAGGGGACAAGCCAGCCTTCAGCCACAAGGGTCTGCAGCACCCCCCCCATGTTGGGGACATGGACAAGCTCGCACCCAGCTCCTCCTGGAGCTGCCCTGCGAGGTGGTGCCCAGGAAGACTTTCCGAGGAAAAAGTGTCTGCTTTCAGACAGAATTTGCCAGCCACGGTGCGATGGCCTTTCGCATCCCATTGCCCGGTGTGGCTCTCTGTCTCCATTTGCCCTTTTCTGCTGGGGGAGCACGGTGCTTGCAGCTGGGCAGATGTTTAGCAGAAGGCAGGCCCCGGTGTGAAGACCTTCCCCCACCAGTTCCGAAGAACTGGTGAGCAGGACGAGCGGTGAGCGACGGGAGTTTTGACCTGGGCACCCAGGTGCAAGGCTCAGACAGTATGGCTGGAGAAGGGACAGGAGGCTGGTGACATCCAGCACCACCCCCTGCCCCCAGCACGTGGCAGGAAGAGGTGAGAGACACCCATGTGGTGGGCAAGCTCTTCCGCAGCAGATGCAATGCCGTGCAATGACTGCTCATAGTCGCCTCACCCTGTCTCACCTGGGAGCTTGGCTTGGGCTGCAACTTGTCCGCTCCATTTGTCTCCAAGGCAGATCGGTGGCTGCAGATCGGTGCCAGGGAGCTCATGACTCACAGTGTAGGAGCCATGGAGCACGGTGAATTACGCAGCGCCGGCTGCTCACCTTTCTGAAGGCAGTTTTGGCTCCCCGGGATGTTTGTGCAGGACTGAATGAGCCTGTGCCACAGCAGGGCGACCGCAGCCTCGCACAGACACGTCAGGAGGTGGGTAAGAGCGTGCTCCATGTCAGCAGGCCTGGAAAAGCCATCAGGGCTCAGTGTCGCTGTAATTACAAGCCTGTTATGTAGGACTTTTTTGGAAAAAACAAGCTTAATCCAAAGCTTCCATCAGTTGACTTCTGTCCAAGTGCAGTGGTTTCTCTCATTACAGAGTTGAAGCTTTGGGACATCCCCATCCTCGGGGTGCGCCCTGGGGCACCAGCATCCCAGGGGCTTGGTGGAAGAGCTTCAACACTGCCAGGGCTGCTCCTGCTGCTTTGCAGCTGTGGTGGGTAAGCCTGGATGTGAGGATGGCCTTGGGACATCCCAGAACAGCCAGGGCTCCTCTCAGCTCCTCACCAGCACAGAGGTGGTGGCACAGCCTGAATCTTTCACCACCTCGCACACCGGCTGCTGCTGCAGCTGGGACCAGTTGGCACTGTGCTGGCAGCCCCTGGAATGCCTCTTGGGAAGAGCTTGGATGCTTTCTCCTTTGTGATCAGAGCTGGGACATGCCTCTGGAGGAGGTGTGGGAACTCAGGGTCTTTGAGGGTCTTTGAAGGTCTTTGTTACCTGGCTGATGGCTGCTGCTCTGGGACCCGCTGGCTTTCTAAATGCACAGGCAGCCTGCAACCCACCTCATGCCTAGCAGTGTCCCAACCTGCTCACGCCACACAAAGGAGCCAAGCACAGACTGATACTGTCAGAGGTGCTAGGCAATGCTGGCCAAAGCCAGGATGGGGTGATAAAACCAACCCCAGCTGGAAAGAGTAAATGTCACTACTGATCAGAGTTGGCTCAAAGGCTGCACAGCACATTTCTCTTTGTCATTCAGTGCACATGGGTGTCTGAAGTCCTCCTGGTCCTGGGAATGGGAGCTGTTTGCCTCCCAGGTACGAGGTTTTCTGTCTGATCTGGTGGCTGAGCTCGTAATTTTGAAATAACTTCCTAAGTACCGTAAGCTATCAAGAGAGATGATGGATGAAGCTGGTCTTTTGGGAGTCGGAGCAAACACCAAGATCCATTCATATCTGCCTCAGGTGCACGGACTGCCTGTGCTCAAGTGAGCTTGCTGCTGTCATGCATGAATTGGAGCTTCACTTCAGAGGTGTCCTTGTTACAGGTCATCCGGGAAAACGGCAACTCTGAAAAAACATTGCAGGGTGTGAACATCTGCTGGAGCCATTCACTCAATAGTAAGCCCATATTTTTCCTTGCGAGAAGATGATGTAACCAAGGCCCCCTTCACTGTTTGCTCTCCATTCTCAGCCTTGTCTCCTCCCTTATGCTTGGCACAAGAGGCTTCTCTGGTATCTCATTCTCTCGTGGTATCTATCACTCTTCTGAGACTGCCTGAGGTGGCATTTGATCATGGCAGAAGTCCCTTTCCTGCCGTCACCTTTCCCCAGGTGCTTCTGACTCAATGGAAAACCCAGAAAGACACCCACCATCCTCATCAAGATGTAACTAGCCCAGACACTGCCGCATCACATCATTTTTCCAGCCCGTATCACTGATGACTCAGTCTCCATTAACAGCAGTCATCAGGGACTATTTCACCCTACCTTTCCTCCTGGCCAGAGGCCACCCTGTGCAACCCGCTGAGCTTCAGATCAGCTCTTCCAGCGCTGGGGCTGCTTTCGAGACCGTGCTGCTCCTTCTCCTCAGCACTCCCTGCGTGTGCTGCCGCAAACCGCCGAGGAAGGCAAGAATGAAACCGGACAGCTCAGCACCTCTGCTAGCTTTGATGTTTGGGACATAGGAATTATCAAAGCCTCTGTGTGAGGTGATGTCCTTGCTGGGCTACTGCTGACAATCGAGGGATTTACAAGGCCAGTTGTTGGGGGTTTTTTTTTCTTCTTTTTCTCCCTCCGCTGTGCTTCCGTGGGTTACTTTCCCAAAGATAATTATATGACTCAGGAAGACAAACGCATACCTCGCATACTTGAGGAAACCATAATGCCGATAGGTGGTGTAGAGCATTTTGAAGCCCTTTGAACACACAAGAGCAGCTGAATTCCCGTGACTTACCTACCCAAACCAAAGCAAGTCCAGGCAATGGCTGCATAGTTTTCGTGGAGCCCTTACCTGACGGAGGACAATCATCTCCCCAACAAAGCTTTGGTCTTGCAGCACTGAGGCACGGACACTTTTTGTCACCAGAGAAATCACGGGTGCTTTGTCAGGTAGGATTTGCTGTTTCTGTTTTATTGGGTTTTGAAAGATCTTTTCCAAACTGAGGCTGGAATGGAACATTTTCTGCTATGAATGTTAAAAAAAAAAAAAAAAAAAAAAAAAAAGGCAGTTGTGTGCTTTCTGAGAGGTCACGGGAACAGCGGAGAGAAATTGTCCTCTCTCAAATAGATAAGTGGTTGTTATGGCTAAAACAACCTGGCAGCTAATTGCCTGTGAAGATAACTGGCAGAAATGAGGTGCGGTGGTGTTTGGTATTGCTGGTTTAGCGCAGACGGCTCTGAAAAAGACACAAAGGGACACAAGCTTTGCTTCAAGTGCTTGAACATTTGAATTGTTGAGTTGTAATTCAATTTGCTGATTTTGGAAGAAAACCAGACAAATAAGAAATTTTATTCCATGTGGTAACTTGGAGGACCTTACAGGTCTTAAAACCAGCCCAAATCTGGGTCCACATGCACACCCAGTATCTCCTGTACCTTGTCATCAAAGCGGTGGTCCTGGAGCATTGCGAGGTGGCTCCTGGTGTCTGGCCGTGCCTGTGGGATGGCTGGGACAGGCTGGTGAGCTCCTTCAGGGGTGTTTTGGGGGGTACTCTTGCACTGGAGTGAGAGCAAGGGCTTGGCTGAAATTGAAGCTAGTGTTTTCAAAGCTTTTCAAGCTTTTGTTCTGGTTCCTGGGTATCTGTGTAGACGTGTCCCTAGCTAGGGATGAGGTGTTTAAATAAAATCATGCCAGGTGAATAGGGATGTATTTATGGATTTGCCTCCTACCTTTAAATTCAGAGGGAGATAGAGGATATAGAGGAGCTTCTAGCACTTGTCCCCATATGGCGGCACAGGTGACTTGAAACTAGCCACCTACCAATATCTCTCCTGAGTCCAGACTGGGACACGTCCTCCAAAAGGGCTTCATCATATAGGGGGCTTATCAGAAATGCCTTGGGGGACCTGAGCAATGCTGGCAGCCTGCCCCTGAGCCCCTTCCTGCTCTGGCCATCCTCACAGCCCTGAACCTCACCGTCCCAAAGGCAGGGGGATGGCCGCTGCACTTTGGGGTATGCACCCTTCAGAGGAGGTGGTGTGTTTCCTGGCTCCTGAATGTGTTTGTTCATCAGGGTGAGGGGAGCGATACAGCTTGCAGCTTGTCCTGACATGTGCCTGCTATGTGTAAACCCACAGCTTTTATAAAAAGGGCTTCTGTTCTGGGGACTGTGGAGCCTTCAAGTGCTTCTTGGCTCTGGACTTCTCCTTTAGCTGTCGTAAGATCAGATTAATGATGTATTAGTTTGAGATAACTGCCATGAGATCATGTAATTAACTTGTGATCATGCTCTGTGCCAGTTGGCTGAAACTTGTTGCTTTTTAAAAAAACTCTTTCAGACCAGCTACAAATAGAGCTTTTTGATTGATTGCATTAACAAATAGCTCATTAGTCACCTTTTGGGCTAATTAAGGGAGAGCACATCCAAGGCAGTAAAGAACAGCAGTGGGTGATTAAAGGCAGCGTCAGGCTGAGTTCTGTGGTATGGGGGAAGCAGTTTATCACCTTGTGTCCTTTGCTGTGGCCATTGTGCTCCCAGTTACACGTGTCTGTAAGGCTTGGTCAGACCTTCTCATTCCTGCTCGCACTGGGATGCTCATCCTTGGGCAGATGAATATCTGCGGAGAGGTGGGTGCAGGTGGGTGAATCCTTCGCAGGGCAGTGATACCTGCCCAAAGCAGCTGCTGCTTGCCAAGAAGATCTGACTTCACCTCTGCACTGCTCCCACATGTGGCATACACAGCCTTTTCGACACAAAAAAAGTTTTGCTCTGAGCAAAACTGAGGGTCAGGGGATGCTTTAACTTCTCTGGACTCATTGGGAGTGGGAAGAATCCAGGTTAACATGTAGGCACCATGCTCTGCTGCCCAGGAACCAGCTGCGTGCACCCTGTGCTGCCGAGTTCCCCCAGGCCAGAACCTGCTCAGAAGGGTTCACACGTGAG
This sequence comes from Falco naumanni, assembly GCF_017639655.2. Classification (NCBI taxonomy): domain Eukaryota; kingdom Metazoa; phylum Chordata; class Aves; order Falconiformes; family Falconidae; genus Falco; species Falco naumanni. Next base: position 26,944,112 of record NC_054055.1, on the reverse strand, counting down.
CTCTTCTTAAGTGCTACAAGGGGTTGGAAAGGTTGTTCATCTAAACAAACAGATCATTATGCACAAAAGGCTCCTGAATGCTGCTCTGGGGGCTTGGACTGGCAAGGTGGTGTAATGTGGTTAACACCAGCCCTAGCAATGCCTGGGTTAGATTGGACTGGGCATCTCACAAAACTGTGCCTTCCTTCATTCCTCATGGAGGAGAGGAGAAGTAGCTGAGTCTGCGCCTTCTGGAAGATGCCACTGATTTTTACCTCGAGTAGGTTGATGCTGCTAGAGCCCTGAAGTTGAACTGTATACAAGGAGATATGACAGCTCAGAGAAATGGGGGATCCTTCCTACAGCATCTGCATCTCTGCTCAGCAGTGCCTGGTTTTGGTGAGCCACATGGATGGAGCTAATTTTGAGGGCAATGCTTGGGCAAATGCTGCCAGTTTCTTCTTGTCCTCTAGATCAAGCCCTTACATGCTGAAGCATTTAGGGTTTGACGCTTTAATCTCTTGTCTGTCTGGGTTAGTCTCAGGTCATTAACTTTTATTTTCCTGCTGTTCTGGCCGTGTGAATTTTGCAGTTTATGGTACTACAAAAAAAAAAAAAAAAAAAAAAATCCCCATGCAGCTGCTGAGTGCCCAGAGAGGCTGTGGCAGATTGTCTTAAACTGGAAGTGCTCCAGAAGGGAAGCTTAACTGAGTCCTGTCCTCCAACAGCCACTTCTTACAGATTAGAGGGTTTGTAAGATATTGCTAAAATGGTCATTTCAATATTACACTATTTTATTCTGCAGTTTGGAAGACATTTGCAGGTTAGGCCAAAAATGGACAGTGGTTTGTGATCTGTGTGGGTGTTATTGAGGTGTAGTGAAAGCTGTGAAATGAAAGGGGTTTTAATTCATTCCACCTCTTTTATTTTTGTATATTGTATCAGGATACGACATATAGCAGGAACGTGAGTCAAGTCTTTTCTCATCTCGTTTTTTTCTTAGAGGATTGGTGGAAGCCGTAGGTGTGCAAAATGAGCTCCCCTGCCCTAAGTGAAGACTGGATGCAGGATCTAAGTTCAGACACTTTGGAAAATCTGACATTTGATTTGTCTTCTTAAAAGATGGAGGCAATAGGGGTCAGCTATTGACTGTAACAAGGCTGAGCGCTTCAAGCAGCTAAAGCATAAATCCCAGCCCTCGTGAGACACCAGGCTGAATGGCAATGCTGCTTTCTTCAGCTGTGCATTTTAGCGAGATGTCTATTGCACGGACGTTAATGCAGCTGGTGGGCCCTGGTCTGTGTCCGTACCCATCCCTTTCCCTCCCACACCATTCTGCTGGGTGGCTGCAGTGGAGGGTGGGCACAACAAATGATCTGTAGTAAGACAGGGACCGCAGACCCATCCCTGATCCTGTGATGCTGGCCATGAGGACCTGGCACCACCAGCCTCTGCTGTCACCCAAGCTCTGCTGTGAAGGGAAGGGATGGATGCCCCAAAGCTACAGCAATGACTGAGGTTTATGATCTTTTAGGTGTTTCTCATTGCTGGTATTATTGTCCTAAGTAAAAGTTGGCTTTTGCTTTCTCTAACATTGACTGGACCTTATGTGTTGGTAAAGTCAGAAATGTTACATTTGCAATTAATCTTCTGTATGATGGGAGCTCAGGACTCGTGTCTATATGATTTCTTGTCTATATGATTCTATGCAGAGAGCAACAGAGGGCAAAGAGCTGAGTTCCAGACATTTGCTTTTTATTTCTTTCAGAGAAATGAGTAAATGTGGAAAAGCCATTTTATCTTCTATGTTACATTGATAAATTGCCCTTTCTTTTTTTCTGTCTTATACTTTTACTGAACTTGCTGACAAACCTCTCCCTTGGCAGGTGGAAAGAAGAAATTGCCAGCAGTACACATTGATGAGATGCCTTTCAGTAGTGGAGCTGTACAAATAATAGGTTTTCATTTCAGTGGCTGAACAGAAAAATTGAAAATACTTTTTGTTGTGGGTCACCCCCTAAAGGAGAATGTTTCTTTTCTTCTTTGAATTCATAAGTATGACATGAGACATTCTGGTTTGAGATTATTTAGTGCTTTTCATAACTTAAAAAAACCGAAGAAAAAAGAAAAGAAAAGAAAACAAAAAGCAAACTAGGTCACTTGTAAACCAAAAACATCTTTTGGAAGGACAACAAAAAAAATTTTCATGTTTTATATGTCAAAATGGAGTCTTGCGGCTTTTCTGAGAACTTTTTTCCTTCTCTTTGTGCTAAAACTAATTAAATATTCAACCCAAATTTGCCCAGAATCTCAGTGTCTCTTAATTGCACTTCAGGTAAATTTGCTACATAAAAAAACTCCAATCAAACTCTGCCTGCATGTGGCAGTGACCTGTCCTTTTTGCTGCTCAGCAAACGTATATGCACAAGTATTTAATTCTACTTAATTAAGGTGTTGAGCAAGATACTACGTGAAATGACCTCTCATGGGTCTGGCCAGCCAGTGAAGCATCAGCATAGCCATGATTCACCCTGGTGAGAGGGACTTCGGCTGTTCTGTGCTGGGAACCACCAGGGCGATACACCAATGTGGGGCTGCTGCCCCTTCCCGCAGCCCCCCTGGCTTCAGCATCTCCCCTGATGAGATGAGGTGGCTGAGAGGTACTGGCGTGTACCACATGCACTGGAAGTGCAGTGGTTGGCTTGGCCATGCCTCGCTTCCCCATGGAGACAGGGCCCATCCATCTCTTTCTTTGCCTGGTTTCCTAAGGAAATGGTGATGGTGTCTCTCCATCACTACCTGCCTGTCACTCCCAGCAGCACTGTGAATTAGGGTCCTGGCAGCATTAAATGACAGCAGATTCCTACAAATGATGATGAAGAAAATCAGAGGCTGAGTAGAGATGCACAACTGCCGCTGTGGTGGGTCTCAGGGGACTCATCTTGCCATGACACAAGCTCCATTGGTGCCACTTGGGGTCCCAGTTTGCCTCAGACAGCATTAGAGAAAGTCCTGTTGTTACCTTCTCTTCAGCGTGTTCCCACAGAGGCAAAAAAGCTCTGCAGTAACTTTTTCTTGCATCCCAACACAGTTGTGTGCTTCCTTGATAGATTAGAGGTTGTTGATGCTGGAAGGACTCTATTCCCTCCCTAACCCATGTAATCCTGAAAACGCAGGGGTGCATGAAATGCCCTGTGTGCCTGCCCCACCAGGGATACACAGGTCCAAGGGGGCAGGGAGGGAAAATGTCTCCACATACCTCCATCTACTGCCAGCTGCAGCAAACATGTAGGTAGCGCTGAGTGGCTGATGGTCAGGAAAATAATTCAGTGTCTACATCAGAAAGGGACTTCTTGGGTTTAGGAGTTCCATCTTTAACTGCTCAACAATCTCCATCCTTCCCTGGTGGCTCACAGCCACTGCTCCGGGGCTAGGGCAGCTGCAAGAGCCAAGCAGCCAGTGGTAGCATCAGCTTGTAACGTGTAACTGATAACTGCCAGCCTGTAACTCCTGTCCATGGAGAGGGTGGGACACGGGAGCAAGGGCCAGCAGCACTGCCCACTCCCCCCGCCGTCCAGGACCCCATAACAGTCAGGCTGGGCATGTAGAGCCAAGACACACATCCCTGATGGATGCCCTCATGGCACATCACCCTGCTCAGAAATAAAACCCCATGCCTGCGAATATCATGGGGGATTAGGAATTTCTAAGTGTTGGTCAGACTGACAACAGAAAATGGAAGAGGTCCAAGCGTTGGTGGCCTTTTGGCACAGCTGGAAGACTTGCTGATATGATAAGTTGAAGCTTGGCAGAGTCAGCTACTCCTTGATCCAATAGTACCCTGTGAGCCATGTGGGTTTTTTCTTGGTTGTTTTTTTTTTTTTTTCTTTTACTTTTTTTTCCCTGAAATATTGAGATTTTCCTCTGCTGAGGTAAGCTCCTCAGCAGCTGGCCGTGACGCAGACCGCAACGGGCACTGAGTATCTTCTGGTTATTCCCCAGAAAGAACGGCAGGAGGCATTGCAAGCAGACCTTTGATGCTGTCGAGCAGAGATGGACCCTGCTGAAAACTGGAAGCTGGATGAAACCAACTGGTTGTCTCATGGTGGGATCCATCCCTTTGCCAGTGTGAAAGGAGGTAGGACATGACTGCTGGCTTTTAATCCACCCAGTGAATGTGCTGGGAGCCTTCCCGATGTGCTGCTGCCATTCACTGTGCTTGCAGTGGTCCCAGGGGTTTTGCTGGGCTACGTCCAGGGCAAGGCAGTACTCCGTAAGGAGGTGGGAAAGGTCTGACCCAAACTGCAGTGTCTTGCCAGGAGCTGGCACACTGACACAGGCACACGTTCTGTGGCTTACCTTCCCTCTCTGGAGTGGCCTTTTGCAAAAAAAGCAAACCCAACACCCACCTTTTGGCAATTTAATGTGCCGCTTGTGCTAGATGTGACCATCTTCATTCTCCACAAGCAGGACTCTGCAGATGACAGTGGTTGGGGAGGAGTGAGGAGGACAGCTGGTAAAATATTCCCTTCTCTCTTCCATCATATTTGCGTGGCACAATTTAGGCTGGCTCCAGGGAGACACGCTGTCCCAGCAGTGACAGGAGGGTGAGGGCTGCCCCGGCTGGGGCTCCCTGTGCGGGACCATTCAAGGTTTCAGCCCACCTTAGCATGACAAAAGGTGTCCCACCCCAAGGCTGGGGTCTGTTGCTCTCCAAAAATTGCCAGTCTCCAGAAAGCATTCAGGACAGATACAGTGGGAAACAGCCAGCAGACCTATTTCCTCTATCAATTAATCTCTACCTAATTTCCAGCCAGCTGCTGTAATTTGCTTTGTAATCCCCATTTGAACATATGGCAGAAGCAGCCACATGTGCTCCCTGCTCAGTCCCTGCTCATCTTTGTCACCGGAGGTCCCCATCCCCTGGGCCAGCACAATCTGCCCCTCCTTGGGCAAAGCTCCTTCTTTGGCTGGGACGTGCTGTGCCCCGGACTAAAACCAAAATAAACCCACAGCCTTCCAGACAACAGCACCTTGGGAACGGAAACATTTTGCTTGGGTAAAATGCTTTGCTTATCTCCATCTGTTTCCCTTGGCTTCCCGCTGATAAACCACGTGCCTGGGGAAGGGGAAAGGGACAGTCTGAGATGCAATATCATCTCCTTTTCCCTGAGAGCTGAATTAGACAAGTAGGTTCATGCTTTTGAATGTGGCAGCCCTGGGTTCAAGCTCCCCAGCCCAGCACCACTGGGTGGCATCCTTATGATAGCACATCTGCTGCTGCTGCAGGTGCCCAGCTCAGGGTCCCTCCAAGGGACCAACACGGGGATGCTTGCTGCAGTCCATCTTTCTTCCCCATTAGGACAAACTCTGCTTGTTATGTTTTAAAAATCTTCGCCATGTGCATGGTCTGTGTTAGTGTTTATAGCTGTAGTGGTCAAATGCCTGTCAAGTTTAGGATCCCACTGTGCTTGGTCTGTAAAGTAGAGGAGGGCAGAGTCGCTGCTATCAGTTTATAAAAATCCAAAACTGTTAAATGTGGATATACACTGGCTTTCAGTTTTGTATGCAGCCCATTGCTATCCTAAACTGGTGGCTCACAGCTTTTTTTCTAACTGATGTAAGCTAACAGTGTTTCATAGTAGAGGGCAAGATTTCTTAGAAAGGTCACAGGTATGGATTACTGTAAGGTGTCATGCACCTACTCTTCTTAAACACCCTCCTTGAACCTCCTAGGAACAGTCCACAGATTCCAGACCAAAAGGTTTTTCAGTCCAACCCATGCATTGAACAAATGCCATGAACCTGAAAGAAAAAAACACCAAGAAACAAAAAAACAACAGAAAAAAGCCCACTCTGATTTTTTTTTTAAATTGCATTGAGTTTTTGCAATGTAGCAGCATTTTTACATTGCAAGAAATGTTTGAAAGTAACAAAATCCCTGCCAACTCGAAGGCACAAATGGTATTTAACACTTGGCCATGTGCTCTATGGGGCTGCAAGTGTTTCTGGCAGTGAGGGATCCATGTGTGCTGTGCTTTGCAGCTGGGAGCAGGCAAGAATGAGTGGGCTTGTGGTGGCTTTGGTCCTGGGATCCAAATTAATCTCCTGCAAGCTTTTGGTGAGAGATGCTACCAGCTCAGTGGTTTCCAGAGCCCGTGGTATGACGTGCCACAGGCACTGCGTTACAGCAATATTATTATGAGATAACTCAAGAGTTTGCCCAACCTCTGAAAAATCCCGGACGGAACATTTTCCTGCTCCCTCTAGTTAAACCTACTCCAACTGCCGTTGTCAGAGGAGACTGTAGCACACGGAAAAGCTTTGCTGCAGGCAGGATGCTCCTGGCCTGAGCAGTGGGCAAGCCAGGGAAAGGGAGAGGAGTGCTGTGGCACAGCTGAAAAGGGGAGTATGGCCAGGGATCCCAGCTTGGGCAGAGATGAGGCAGCAGAGCTCTTGCTCTACAGCGGTGTTCAAGAGGGCATAAGGGTTCATCCTGACAAGTCTCTCTCTTGAGCTGATTCCAAGGGTTTTCAGCAACATCTGGAGTAAAAAAAGACCCCACAACACACATACGAAGGCTGTCAGGGGTGAACTGGAAGCAAGCTGAACAGGGACTTATCTGCAGTGTAATTAAAACAACGTTGTCACCCCAGCTCTCCGCATCTGTCTCTCCAGCTGACCTTTCCGAGCATTTGTTCTTCTTCCCTAGACAATGAGCTCTCCGAAGGTGCCCCAGCCCTCTTTGCTCTGGATCAGCTGGGTAAGTCCATGAGTGATATGTTTTCCTTTTTTCCTGTGTAGATGTAGGAGATGACTTAAAACACAGAGTAGCTGCTGAATGCTTTGCACTGTATAAATTTATCTTCACCAGTGCCTCCTTTCCGTGTTGCTTTTGAATGCCATCCATCAGAGGATGGGACAACTTGATGCTAGACGTGTTTAGTACCTTTCTGTGTTAAATGCAGATTTTATTCCCCCTGGGAGAGAAGCTGTCACTTTTCTGGTGCAAAGTGCTCTCAGATGCTGCTGCTTCTTGTCTGGGGGTTTGAGGCTTACCCCTCAGCTGGCACTGGAGCTTCTGTGACTTTCTGGTGCCTTGCAACATGATGAGCATTTTTTTCCCCTGGGGAGGCAGAAGTAGAGATGTGTAAAGTGAGAGTGAAGAGTAAGACACCCAGGGAAAAAAACAACTTCAAATGGGCATGGGAAGATGAAGGCTTCAGAGGCTGAATCCATGGGGGAACCCTATCTGGCAGTAATCTCCCTTTAATCCCAGAGCCAAGGTAAAAATAGGTGTGTTTCTCAGGATGAGTTTGAGGTGCTCAGAGTAAGGTTGGGGGGAGGACTTGAGCTGCATGATGGGAAGCTTCTGCAGGAGGGCTTCTGGCCTCCCAGCCCTGGATGTCTGATGTGCAGGGAAGGGGAAAATCAAGCCCCCAACCCTTCCTGAGAAAATGAGTGAAAGCTGGAGGTGGAGTGTGCTGGGAAGTGCAAATTAGATGTGTTGGGAGAGATGCTAGGCTCAGATCTGTGCACCCTGCCTTGCTCTTTGGCAGCATGGTAGGACTGCCCTGGCACACCGCTACACCTGTCACCTTACATGACCAAGCACTGGCCACTCCTCCCAAGGAAAAGGCACCCTCCTCTTCACTTTCAGGGCAACGGATTCTCCATCCTAGGAGATACTCAAAAGCTGTCTGGTCATGGCTCTGGGAGACCAGCTCTAAGTGGCCCTGCTTGAGCAGGAGGGTTGGACCAGATGACCTTCAGAAGTCCTTGCCAACCTCAACCAGTCTGTGATCCTGTGACTTGCTCACCACTCTTGAAACCCACCTTGTCCTCAGTAAGGATGGTCCATGTGCACCCACCGGGCTGCTCACCGCATGTGGCACTGGTGGAAACTTGGGGTAGGAGGGTGAAACTGCGGGAGCCCAGAATGGAAATTTTATCATGTGTAACTACCTCTGCTGTAAACCTCTGCTGCTAAGAGCCAGGCTCTAGAAAAAAAATCCTATAAATACAAAAATGCTTATAAACTGTATGATGCCTCACTGGTGCTAGAAGGGGTGGTGGGGCTGGCAGCTCCCCTCTGTCAGTCTCATACACTTGATCATATTTTGGAGGAGTCCTTGTGAGCTTTCTCCACTTGGTGTCAGGATAGAGGCTGCTTTGACATGTGTTCGCCCAGAGGAGTGTCTAACCGAACGTGAATCAAGCCAAGAGCTTTCCTTTGGCTGCCTCATTCATTACCCGACTGTGGTTCAAACAAGTCAAGTAACTTTAAAATGTATTTTCTGTGACACAGATTCCACCAGCTCCTTTTCTGCTTGGTCTCCGTCATCTCATCCCTTGAACGGTGCCCTCCCTCAGTAAAACGTGCCCATTTCCCTGACCTTGCCAAACCCTCCAAGTCTTAGCAAATGTATTCAGTGACAAAGAACAAACTGTCTCCCAGATAAAAAGATTCAGTCTGTTTTAGTAGCAAAGAAATGCATTAACAGCTAGACAGATTTTTTTATATGTGCAAAATGAGGCTCATGGTGACCCCTACGTGGAGGGGCAGGGATCAGGCTGAAACACAGGACAGCTGGCTTACTGGCATCTTCCTCGTGTTAATGGGGAAACAGTCTGTGCCATCCAGTGTGATCCATTGCCTCCTGAGGTGGTAGCTGGCATCTCCCAGGGCTTCTGCACAGCCTCGACCCCCAGGAGCTCCTCAGGCACCGCTTTCCTCTGCACAGTGGTATTAGACATCCCTCAGTCTGGAAAAGATTATTCGAACCAGTGCTTGTATCACCTTACATTTCCACTCTGCTTTCCAAACATAGCACAAGACGTGATTGCTCCATCCAAGGTAGACAAGACAGACAAAGGATGTGAGATAGCAGAACAAGTAATGGAAAACTGATCTCTCCTCTTGCCTCCCTCCTGGCTGGTGAGTTTTCAGCTGGATCAGTCTCCTGACCTGAGTCATGCACAGCTGTGTGGTCTGCGGTGCCAGGGAAGCAAGGGGGTAAGAGCAAGCAAACGTTGGAGGGGGAGAGGACAAGACCATCCCAGCAGCAGCTTGGATTTAAGCTGTGTTGAAGTGATCGTGTAAGCAGGGCCTGAGAATACCAGGTCAGAAATACTCGGCCCTGGTCAAACCAGCCACCTGAGCAGCAGGAGTTACTAGTAGAGGAGCAGAGAATAAAGCATGATAATAACAGCAGCCTGAGACAAAACATCAATAAGGTAACAAAGCATCATCACCATAAAAATCACAGAAAGGTGGGTCTGAGCAGGACTTCAGAGGTCAGCTGTGCCTCCCACCTGCCTGAGGGCAGGGCTAGTGTCTCCTGTTCACCCGTCACCCCGCATGGAGGACCAGCCTGTCCAAGCAGCCTTCCCAGGCATTCCACCTCAGTGCTTCACTGCACTGGAAGGGTTTTCTTGGTGTCTAGTTAAATTTCTGTAATTGAAGCCAATTATGCATTGTGCTGTTGAAAGCAGGCGTAAGCAGGGAAAATGCCTTCCACGGGTCAGCCTGAGAATTTCTTGTCCTCTGTGTGGAGGCTGGAGGATCACTGGATCGCATCATTTTTATCCTGTTCATCAAGTCTGCCTTGACCTCTAGTCCTGCATCCAGCTTTCTGGCAGTTTTTTCCAGCCTGCTGTTGACTGCAAACATGAAAAACCATGCTTGGATTTTGAGTTATTTGTGGAAATGCTGATCAGTACTAGATTTATGAGAGGTTTTTTGTGTCACCTCATGCCATGAGTAAGTAACCTCCAAGGAGGGTTTTGACCAGTCATGCACCTGTCTTTTCATTTTTCTAGTCCAGGTGTCCTTCTCTTGCTTATAGTGATAGCATATGATGCAGTACCACAAGCCTTACTTACACGCCAATGTATACAGCATCTGCACCTCCCCCCTCAACTACAAAGTTTATTACCTCATTGCAGAAGATTAGATGATTCTGACAAGCTCTGTTCTTGCTGAGCCTGCACTGGTTATTACTCATATCCTCCTTTTCTACATGTTCTCAAAGCCTTTGGTTATTCCAGTGCTTCTGAGGACAGAATTAACAACGACAGCAAAATCACTTCCTAACTCTTCTTTCTCTTCTTGTCTTAAAAAGAACAGTACCCTGCTTGCTGTGCCCAGCCTTTGGAAACCTTTCTGTGATTTGCTGCTGTGTAAGTCAGCGCATGGCTCACCTGTACCTTGAGCAGTGGGCACATTTCTGAGGTTCCCTGGAGAAGTACCAGCCAAGGGAGGCACAGGTAACCAATGGACAGAGAAGCTTCTGTGAAAGCAGACACTGAGTAAACTACAACTCAATAACATGGAAAAGAAATGCTTGAAGGAGGATGTGGTAGCAGTAGAAGAAATATGAATGGCATAGAAGTAAATAAGTGCAAGAGAGACATGGACATACTGGAGATAGTCCAGTGAAGGGCCACAAGGATGATGAAGGTACCAGGGCATCCCTCCTGTGAGGAAAGGCTGAGGGAGCTGGATCCTGTTAGTGTAGAGAAGAGAAGGTTCAGAGGGATCTCGTCAATGTTTATAAATACCTGTAGGGAGGTTATAAGGAGGTCAGAATCAGGCTCTTTACAGTGGTGCCCAGTGCCAGGACCAGAGGCCATGGGCACAAACTGAGACATAGAAGATTCCCTCTGAACATCAGGGAACACCTTTTTACTGTGAGGGTCACTGGGTGCTGGTTGCCCAGGGAGGCTGTGAACTCTCCAGCCTTGGAGATCTTCAAAAGCCATCTGAACATGGTCCTGGGCCAGTGGCTTTAGGCCAGTGGCTTGAACAGGGCAAGTGGAGCAGATGACCTCCAGAGGCCCCCTCCAACCTCAACCAGTCTGAGATTCTGTGAAATAAGGCTTAAAACAACCCAAAGGAAGGAAGGAACCCAAACTTCACACAGTGCACAATTATATTGTGCAACTCACTGCCACAGACTGTCCAGGATGCCAACAGTTTGAATCAGCTGAAAAAGGAATCAGAAAACATCATGGAAGAAAAGTCTATGAAGAGTTCTCAAACCTAATGATGCAGCCAGAGGCCACATCCGAAAGAGGACACCAGGAGCTCTTAAACTTTGGTATAATCCATCGTGGTCCTTCTTGTCTTTCCTTAGGTCCACAGTGACTAACCAGAAGAAAAAAACCAAACCAAACCCACACTTCCTCTTCCTTTCCTTTCTCCATCTGTGTCTCCCCTCTCACGGCTTTTGGCTGCTGGATTTCAGCAGATTTGAATCAGGCAGTGACTGTTGTGTTCGTTTTGTTCTGTAAATGATTAAAACAGAACATTTCACACTTGCTCTGTGGCCCAGCAGAGGAAGGCTGCATTGTCTCCTTGGCAAGTCCTGAGGCGGAATTTCTGGCCATGGAGAAAGTGAGGTCAGGGAGAGAGAAACTCTCCCAGCAGGGGAACTTGTGCAGACTGCTTTGCTGCCTGTCTCCCGTGCTCCCTGCTTTCTATCCCCTCATCCCTCCCCTCTTTTCCACCTCCTTCCCACCCTGCTGGCAATCTACTAGCTGCTTGCTGCTTTAAGATGATTTAGCTGAATATCAGAAAAAAAGAAGACTGATTGAAAGACGCAAGGTGAAAGCCTTTGGTAGACTAATGAGCATGTGATGAAATGGAAAATAAAGTGGGAGTGGGAGTTATGAACCCCACCCTGCCAAAATCAAGATGAAAATGCTTGTGTAGGAGATGCAGTATCTCAGTGGAACCCCCTAGGACCCGGTGCCTCGCATTTCCTGACAGCCAGCCAGAGGTGGGATTAGCTGGCTGTGCTATTTATACGTGCGCCCTGGGTATGGTCAGCATGCTGGAGGAGGCTCCCCACCACAGCCGCTTGCAGGAAACACTGCTTTTGTGATACCGTCTGCCTGGGGAATAAGTACGCCTAGGAATGAAATCCCATTGGATAAACAAAAAGGGAAGGAAAGAAAAAGCCCTGGTCCCTGCCCTGTTTGTTCCCACTGCTTTGTAGCCATCCAGCTGTTTCTTTTTCTTTGTTGCCCTGACCTCATCCCATACTGGAATGAATCCAGAGAGCCAGTGCTCTGCTTAGCTGTCTTCTGCCAGAAACCGAACAGGTCAAGTTATTAGAGAAAAATTAAAGCTCTTTGGCAGAACTGGACAAACAGATGTGTGGAGACATTTCTGCTGCCTCCAAATACAGTGCTGCTTGTTAACTGCGTATCAGAGGGGACCTGATAAACATGCACAGATGTCATTGTAAAAATCTTAACAGTGGCTGTAACAGTGGCTATTAATTTAGCAGGATGGGTTTCTTTAGAGATCCCTGAACCACTGGGCTCACTGGCTGCCTGGTAGCAAGATTAAAGACCTTCTGCAGATGTGGTTCAGAAAGCGCTGCTCCAGCGCTTGCAAGAGGATTTGCCTCTCCTCTGCTCAGTAGCTAGAAATGCTTCAGGATGCTGAGGATGAGTAGAAGAGTCTCTGTGGGGCAGGTGAAACCTGTGACTATCAAGAAGAAATAGGATTGTCTCTGCCTGAGATAATGGTAAGGGCATCTCTCATGTCTAGGGCTTTGTGGCCTTTATTTACTGAATTTACCTGGATGAAGATTTTTACACAGGGTATTCTGATTTCTTGATTCAGATCTTGCTGTGGTCCTAACATTGCACGGTGGTGGTGTTAACAAGGCTGTAACTCTCTGGCTGCCCATCGGCTGTCGTTAAAAGCAGCAGCGACAGCAAGAAGTGAAACTGCGTGCAGGCATTTGGGGTTGCCGCAGTGTCAGGCGGAGCGGGACAATTATTTGTTTGCTTGCAGCATTAGGAATCTGTGGGATTACACGCATGGGTGGGTGCAAATGTAACAAGTGTCAATACCCGGGTGCGCCTGTGGTTTGGGATGGCCACATCCCTTCTGCAGGGCCTTGGTGGTCCAGCCCCACGTCTGGCGGTAGCAACTGCTCAGAGCTCCCCAGCCACCAGGGATTCAGGATGGTGCGGGGATGCTGAGCCATTCTGGGGGCTGCCAATGGCCGAGCTGGCCAGACACCTGGAAACGCTTCTTCTGTCCTATGCAGCTCACAGAAATGCTTGGGAAATCCATATAGAGGTGTTTCTTTTCCATGGCAGGGTATAATAACATGTGCTTCCAGCCTGTCAATGATGTGTAGCGCATCCGTAGTTACCAGGCAGAAGAGGGAGGGAGGCAGTGAAGCGAGATGGCATTGTCAGCTCCACTCTGCTGGCCTGACAGCTAGAGTTGTGGTGGCACTTGGCTGTGGCTGAGCAGGTTAGGACCAAAAGGGCTGGAAGGATGAACATCTTTCTTTCTCCAAATTCACTGGAGGAACAACATTAAATAAATGAATAAGTAAATAATAATTTTTTTAAAAAAATTTAAAAAAAGTGGATCTATTCCCAAATTGAGGGAACAATGTATTTCAAAATATAAATAAATACATATAAATATAATGGAGCTGCAAAGGGAAGAAGCTTGAGTGACAGTTGCCTTGCCCTTCTGGGCAGACACAGCTCCCCAGTGGTTATCAGATGTATCAAACCACAGAGGCATTAGAGAACTCCCTCTCCAACCTGCCATCCTTTGTGGCCACTTAGCTTACCAAATTAAAGCAGAGTTGAACAGGAAAAAGATTTTGAAGATCATGTAGAAAGAAACACCAGAAAATGTGGGGGAAAGAGAAATGACGCTTTTACCTCGCCAGGGAAAAAGGGCTCTTTTCCTTGGAAACGTAACAGCATGGTTCACAAGGTCCTTGCAATGCTACTGAAAGACAGGACAGCAAATAATCCTTTTTCTTGATATATTTGTTCCTCTAGCACTGAAATCATCACTGATCATCATGCAGCAGTAAGGTTTTTTAGATTTACAAGGGGAGCATAGACTGTGGGGCCAGAATGAGAAATAACACAAGCCCCTGGACAGGCTGGACCTGCTTGGCCAAGGGCAATACAGCTAGATCATTCCCTGTCCCCCACGACACAGACTGCGAAGCAGAATAACCAAAATAATGTGTCCTGTTTTGCCCAACCAAATGCTAAAGTTGGAGCATGACAAACAGTAGCACATGAATTGCCATTTTGATCTGGGCTCAGCCAGTTGTACTCTCATCCAGCTTCATCCACCGTTGTTGAACAGGCACCTAACAAGCCGAGGGCAAAATTTCACCTTCATTTACAACTGAGCAAGTTCACGGTTCACCTGTGCCTATAAGCAAAGCCAACATTTATCTTTGGGAGAGGTAGAAGAGGGCAGCTATAAAATCTGAAAAAAAGTGGCCGGTTCCTCCAGGGGAATGAGGTGTCTAACTCTATTTATAGTCAAGTTTTCCCATGACTGCAGAGCATTTAGGCCTTCAAAAGCCTGAATTTGGGCTTAACTTGCGCTGAGACACTCAGGACATCTATCTGCAGGAGACAAGGGAACTGAATATCCCTCTCTTGTCCAAACCTGGTACCTGAAGCACTAGCCTGTGGGTTTTCCTCTGAGGTCAAGGAAGCGATAGTTCCCCTCACCCTCCCCTCAAACAACGGCGTATTTGCAGTTCTCTGCTCTTCTGCTCGAACGTAACCCCAGCCTGTATTAGGTGACCTCAGGGAGACACCAAATCCATGCTTCACCTTCAAAGCTTCAGGGAGACACCCACAGGGACAGCACCTGGCCGGCACCTCACCTCGCACGCCGACACGGAGGGTGCTTGGCTCACATGGGAAGCATAGTTCTGGGGTAACTGCTGCCATGGGAGATGTGCAGCTGTGGGAACTGAGGAACCTGATTTCTCCACCGGTAATTTTTTCCCTCTTTGCCCGTTTCCCATAGCATAGTTTCCCTGTGTCTTGCACCTAAGCAAAATCCAAAAAACTTCTGAGCAAAGCTGGGTTTTGCAATTTGAAAAAGCGACGCTTTACACTGCTGTGATTCAGCAGCACCTGGAGCTGCCGGGAGTCCCTGCTGCATCCATCCAGCCCTGCGGTGATGGCACTGGGCCAGTTCCCATCTTGCTGTGCCCCTTGACAAGGGCTGTGGTGGCACAGGAAGTGTTCTTTCTCAGCCTGTTGCTGCATTTTACCTGCTTTTTTATCCTTTTGGCACGGTATTTAAGAGGCAGCAGGCACCATCGGTCCCTTTGGGGGTTGGAAATCTTGTCTGTGTGTTTAGAGCTGGGATAAATGAATACGAATCGAATGGCTAATCCTGGCAGTCACTGGGACTGAGGGAGGTTGGAGCAATGAGATGGGAAAACCCAAGCAGTGTGCTGGCAGCACCAGTCAACCGAAAAGAGGTCTGTCCTGTGGGGCAGTGCTGGGAAAAGGGTGCAGAGGGACTGTCCGACACAGCCCATGCCCACAGGGCTGCAAGGGTGGGGACAAAGTGCAGTGCAGACACCCGAGGAGCTCTCTCACCGTTTCGCCTGTGCTAGGCCCTCCGCGGCAGGGCTGAGGAGACGAAGCCGTTGCTCACTCCAGCCCTAATGAAAACGCACCCTGGGGAGCTGCCGGGCCAAACTGCAAAGAAATCCCGAGCTGACGAATGGCGCGTTTGCTGTTACCACAGCACTCGCGTTTGGGGTCGGCTGTAAATCCCTTGACCTCGAGGGGTACGTGCACCTGCTGCTCACCTGAGAATGTGTGATGGAGCCGGTGGGCAGCGGGGGAAGGGGTCTGCGTTTGGGAGTGGGCAACTGCGTTTAAGCACGGGGAGCTGCCCCAGCTCCACACTGGCTCGACCCGGCCAAGTCACCCCCCAAGCAGCCCCCCACTGCCCCCGGTGCAGGGAGGCAGCTGCAGCCCTGGGAGGCGGGGGGTGTGCCCGGTGTTCGTGCACGGGTTTGGGACGCGGGGTGACCCCTGTCAGCTGTCCTGCGCGGCGTGGGGTGGGATTTGGGGAGCCTGTGCTGGTATCTAGGGGGGGATTTAGGTCCCAAGCGCTCCCAGGCATGAGGCGGGGGGGCCGTGTCGCCACACGGGTTCAGCCCCGGGGGCAACCAGGTGGCTCCGTTCGGGGCTGCGAGGCTCCAGCAAAGCCCGTGGCCGGCCCCGGCGAGGGGTCCGGCCCCCCGTGACCGCGGCCGGCCCCGTAGACCTGACGGCAGGCACCGGCGGCCGGGCCAGCCCCCCCCCCCGCGCCCGGGCGGCGCTCGCCCCCTCCCCCGGGAGGTGCAGGCCCCGCCCCGCCCCGATCCCGCCCCCCGCCCCCGCCCCGCCCCGGCCCGCGGCGGCCGGCGGTGCGCGCCTGGGGGCGGCGGGGAGCGGCGCGGATGGCCAAGGTGCTGCCGGGGGCGGCGGGGCGCGGAGCCGGAGGTAACGGCGGCGGGGCGAGGGGGAGGGGGTCTGCGCGTCCGTCCGTCCCTGCGCGCGGTGTGCGCCTGTGTGTCAGCGCACAAGTGCGTGTCTGTGCGCGCCCGTGTGCGTGGGAGCGCCTGTGCCTTTGTCCACGTGTGCGCCGGGGAGCGCACCGGCGTGCGGAGCGCCGCGGGGGGGGCGCCGCTGCGGGCTGCCCCTTCCCGCACGCACCCGTGCGTGCCGCGGGCGCTGTGGGGGGGGGGCCGGGCCGGGCCGGGCGGCGATCGCCGCTGCCCGGGACCGCGACCCGCCGCTTCCGCGGGACCTGCCCGCTGCTCCCCGGGCTGCGTGGGGAGCCCCGCGGCGTGGGAGTGGGGCGAGCTTCCCCGTGCCCCGGCCCGCCGCCCCGCCCGGCCGCGCAGCCCTGCCGCCCGCCGCCGGCCGCTCCATGTTTCCCTGAGCCCGCCCCGCGTTACTCCTGCGGGCTGGCTCCGCTGCGGGCCGGCGGGGCAGCCGGCTGGGGCAGCCCGGGGCTGGTCCGGCGGGGGTGCCGGCCGTTTGTTTGGGAGGGGGCTCCGGCTCCCGCGGGGCAGGGCGAGGCGAGCGGCCGGCCCCGCGGGGGGAGCGTTTCCAGCTGAACCCGCCGCGGCCGCTTGTGTTTCCGCAGTAGCGATCGCGGCGTCCCGGCGTGTCCCGCTGCGCCGGGCTGTCACCGCTCGGCCCGGCCCGGTGGAGCGGCAGCCCCAGGGGGGCCCGGCAGGCGCAGCCCCGGGGGGCGACCCCCCAGCCCGCCTCTCCGCCGGGGACCGGGCGAGCGCGGTCGCGTCCCGCTGCGGGCGGGGGGCCCGCCCCGGGGAGCGGTTTCTCACGTTGCCGTGGTAGGGGGATGGCGAGGGGGAACTTTTATATTTCACCTTCCCAGCTCTGCAGGGAGAACAAAGATAAACTCCTCTTTTTAAAACCAAAGAAAAAACAAAAAACAAACACAAACCCCAGCGTTGAAAGAGGAGAAGAGGTTTTTTTTAACCACGTGAATTTAACCCAAATCCTCCAGCCAGGTTTGGTGATTCGTAGTTTTAAATACAGGAAGGTCGCCGCTTGGTCTTTTTCCTCTTTCGATGGAAAGAGTTTTGTGGGTTTTTTTCCCTTTTTTTTCTCTTTCCTGGTGCTGTGCGGGCGCCCCGGGAGCGGGGAGCAGCTGCCTGCCCAGCCGGCTGCGGGCCCTTAGCGGGCACCTTTTTTTTTTTTTTTTCCTCCTATAAAAATAAGCCTAAAAAGCTTTTTGAGAGAGGGGTAGCCGTGAAGATGAGTCCCCTGATTTTTCCTGTGTGTCGCTAACTGGCAGTGCCGTTCTAGCTCATAGGTGAGCATGGAGATATATATGTATTTCAGATATAAGTATATATTCACATATACATAGAGATATATAAAATAAGTGTAGGTATATGGTTATCTATTTTTAATATGTCTGTATATGTATGTGCATGGCACTTAGGGACGTGGTTTGGCAGTGTTAGCTTAACAGTTGGACTCGATGATCTTAAGGGTCTTTTCCAACCTGGATGATTCTATGATTCTGTGGTTATGACTGCATATATATTCTATATATAAAAGTATAAAATATACTACATAACTTTTTGTAATTTTATCTGTGTGTATATATAAAACATGTATTTTTTTATATGTATGTAGTCATCGCTAATGGGCAGAAAAGCTCTTTAAAGGGTCCTGTAAATACCTCTTGAAGCGATGCCGGAGTGGTGAGGGCAGGGAATATCGGGTGGGTAAGAGCTCGTCATAAAACCCTCTCCAGGGCTGTGCTGGGTGTGTGCTGTGGCCCTGCATGGAGGGGCCACATCCTGCCCAACCTTCCTCATCCCCAGCCCTGACTGGAGCAGTGGTGTGAGGGGATGAATTTTGGGGCACTGGTTTAGGTTGTTAAATAGGGAGGATGTGCCCCTCCAGCACTGCTTTGACTGGGCTCCTCAGTTTCCCCAGACTGTATGGGGCTGGCAGGAGACCCCCATCACCTGCATGTCTGTCCTCTTCCTCCTCCATCCTGATGCCTATCACTTCCCTTTGCTGTCTGCCAGCATTTGGCACAGAGAGCTTTGCTTTTCCTTTTATTTTGGAAAGCACTTGGCTGCTGGAGGAGGGCGGCTTTGACCCAAACAAGCACGTGCTGCCTCTCTGAAGCCCCGATGCCTGCAGGATCAGTGGCTGCTCTCACTTACTTTTCATTTCCATGCACGTGTGACATTGTGGACAAGCACAGAGACAATTCCCAGTGTCCTGGCCCCACACAGCAATCTGGACCAAAGCCTCTGCACATCAGCGTACTGGATGGAGGAATTGATGCATGGATGCAGCACCGGTGCTCCTCTGCAAGGGAATGCTGGCACAGAGCTAAAGGCATTGCGTTTCTCCAGTGAAGAGAGACCGAAGGGGGTTTGTAGAGATCTCGGCAGCAGCCCCAGGAGGGGTGTACGTGGAGCTGTTTGGGGGGTCAGGCTCAGCTGGACTGTTGGGATGCATGTAGATTTTTCAGGACAATGTGGAGATAGACGTTCCTGCTGATCTTTGCAGCTTTCTTTTGGGAAACAAAAGGCTGATGGTCCCCGGTGCCATGTTTTCTAACACCGATAGGCATATAACTCACTTTAAAGGCCAGATCTGGTATAAATGTTATTCAATACTAAGGTGAGAGTACGTGCCTTGAACAGCCTCCTTGTCCTGGAAACCATTAGGAGGGTGGCTGCGTACTCAGGTTTTCACACAGAGGCTATCTGCTAATGTAATAGTCCCTGTGGAAACTGTAGTGCTCGGGAATATTTTGTGGATTTGGGAAAAATCCCAGGAGGATTTTTGGTTTCATACAGCAATTGCTTTTTGGCAGCTTTGGGATAGAGTAATCTGGTTCCCATTTGCATCCTGAATTTTTAAATGGAACAGCCTGCCTTCGGCTCAAGGCAGAAGTAGAAATAGATGGAAGTAGGTAGAAAATAATAGTAATAACAACAACATCACTTCTAGAAAAAAACAAAACTGTTAGGGCAACTTTTGTATTGAAATGTTGCATTTATAAGCGTATCTGTTCTTTTTTGGTCCTTTCAGTGACTTTTCCAGTAGGTGGGATGTTGCTGTGCATGTAAATCTGGAGTAAATCTGTAGAAGCTGGTGAAATCACTCTAGATCTGGACCAGCACATGAGAGCAGTTTTACCTCACAGTGATGTGTATCCTACGTGTGACAGCAGATCCTGCGGCATTTGCTGGCTCTTGGTGGCCTTGCCCATGGCTATGTGTGGCTGTCCCTTTCCCCACAAGCGTCTGTACCGTGTCTTGAAGTCGTAGCGGGTCATTGACAGCCAGCGGTGATGACAGCCAGCATACATCGAGGCAATGCCTTTCGAGGAGCGGAGTGATCTGTAGGGGCGTGCCACATCTCAGGAAAACATGTCGTGGGATTAAATAATTGAGCAGTACTTGGGATTATCTGTTCTGACCATATGGTTCAGCACAGATACAAATGTGCTTTAGACAATAGTGACTTAGGTGACCATGGCTCAGTATGGAAAATAATGACATTATTTTATTAATATAATGTAATGAATGATTCCATGAATTAAAATGCTTTTAGTGAAATCAAGTCTCCATTTAAGACTTAAACCAACTGAAGTAATTAAAAAACTGTTATTCCTCTGCCCTCCCTCCCCAACGTGTGTGTTATGAGCACGTATTTCAGTGAAGTCCCTTCTGGGCTGAGGGATGCCACATGGGTCCCCTGAGGTGCCTGCAGGGCAGGAGGCACCCAGGTCCCCCCCTAGGGAGGTGGTCTGGGCTCCTGCATCCCGCAGAGGCGTGGAGGTACTTCTTGGCAGGATTCCCCCTCGGGATGGCTACCCGGGGTGGGCAGGGGGTCCCTGCCAGGGACATGTCTCGTCCCCAGGGATGTGTCCCCCTGCCTGAGATGTGCATCGGTTTTGGGCCGTGTTTGAGGTGACAGTTCCACGCTATTGGCCGTTACTGTGATTTTCCCTGTTCTAACTCTGAGCTCAGCCATCTGGGAACAGGGACTAAAAGCAATTATCTTGTTAGCACTTCTGTGTATAATACCTGTATTAAATTTCTGTATTTTAAAAGTGGCTGAATATAGATGGTGTGTAATGATTTAATAATGGAAGGCTCATAATTTTAATATATATTCTGGTGGGAAGAAGCTTTAATTTCTTTTTGCTTTAGACATGACAATAATAATGCAAAGGCTCTGCTCGGTGTAGGGTTACCACAGCAGGTTTTCACATGGATCAAATGAAGAGCTGTGGATCCTTAGCCTGTGGTTTGTTGCCTGTGTTAAAAAAAAATGGAAAAGCTCTAGAAATCTGAAGATCTATATGATAGAGTTCAATGCCTGCATTTTCAGTTAGAGAGTACTGTACAGTCTTTGTACTATTTTTGTTCTGTCCTTATCCCAGGCTCCTTTGTACGCTGCAAGTTTGTGGGAATGACTCAGGGAGAAAGCTATTTAACCTAAAGGACACCACTGGCAAAAAAAATAGATGCATAAAGAGCGATGTCAGTGGCTGCGACCAGGCACTAAGAAGAATATTTTTGTGTATCTGAGGAAGAGGATCCTGAAACCTCCTCCAAATGGGACAAAAAAAAAATAATTCTCTTCTTCAGATGCTGTTTGTTCAGTTTGAGAATTTTACAATATGGTTGCTTGCAATAATGAGGAACTAGCTGAATGATCCACAGTCCTAGGTCCTATTTCACTTCTGGTTAATTAATGGAAGGGCTTAAATATCCAAGTGACAGGGATCATGCCAGTGCTTTTCTGTAATGTGATCGTTTTTAAAAGCAGTAAGTACAGCAAAGTTAATCATAGCTTAAACTCCTGCTTTGTGAGTGTCTTCTCTGTATGTTGTAGCTGATCGATTTATGATAATCTTTTTATTTCCTCCAATGGAAAAAAATTTTCATGATGAACTTTTATCTTGGATATTTTTTATGGCTTGGAAATCAGAATTTATGGCATAGTGAAAATGTCTGCAGACTGCTGTGCTGATAAGTGGCACGGCGGTAGCAGAAGCGTTGCCTCACAAGCTCCATGTCAGCCTTTGTATTTCACTTTTACGGAATGTCTTCCCTTACTTTCAGCTCTGGATAATGCTCACTCTTTTATCGCAGAGCAGCAACGCTGGCACGAGTCATCATTGTGCCACTGGCACTTTGATCACAGTAGAAATTTCAATTTTTGATTCAATTCTTTGAACAAATTTAGGCTGGCTGCATATTGTAGACTCAAATGTTATAGCTGCAGAGGCAAATGTATAGCTTATAATATAGAGAGGCCTTGAAAATGCACATATTTGTGGAAGGCCTAGCGCAGCCACCTAAGGAGCATGCATCCCTTCCTCTGTCGGGTTAGTGCCCGGGTAGCTGCTCGGCGGCTGGAGGTGTGATGAAAATACTCTGCTTGCAACCTGCCTCTACTCCGGGGGTGAGCCTGGGATGGGGGGGAAACCCCCAGTGGGTTATCCTATGTTGTAAAACATGTAACTGTCTGAGATGAAAGAGCATCGTTTGCCCCCACACGCCCGTGCAGCTGATCTGCATCGGGAAGGTGGGGAGGCGCGGGCATCGGGGGGGGATCTCCCAGACAGACGTGGCTCTGCTCTTCCCTGTATCCATCTGATCTCGTGCCAGGCTCGGGAGCTGCTTTCAAGGCGCCTTTGCTGTGTTTCGCTTGGAGCTTTTTTGCTTGTCTGCTTTGGGTTTTTTTGCTGAGGGGAAGTATGTATGAAAATAAGTGCATGAGGCTGAAGTTTCACAGGAAGTGTTCGTCCTTGTAGGCAGTTAAATTTGGATGTGGTAGCACAATTCCTTGGGAGAGGTGGGGTTTGGTTGCCTCCATTGCCTTTTCCCATTAGTCTTGCTAGTGCTTTCTTTGACGATGCACTTTTTGGAGAATGAAATCACAGTACCGAGGATAGGAGACTCCAGGAGCTCTTCTCGAGCAAGGGAACAGCACAACGTGGATTCTGAAGTTTTCTTCAAGATTTCTTCCCCCAGAGCAGGCAACTGTGGAGGAGGGTGAATCCTGCCAGGCACAGGGGTGAAGCTTCTCCTGGCTCAGATGTGGTAGATCTCCGACTTTCATGTGGGCTACGAGAGGTGCTGCTCGCTCACATCTGGTCTGCATTATGTGGGTTGGATTTCTGTCCTGCAAGATGTTGCTCTGCTCCCGTGAAAATAATATTAGCGATGCTTGTTTAGTCCTCATGGGGCTCAGGAGCCTTGGCAGCAGATGCAAGGCTCCCAAGCAGAATTGCAGGGTGTGAGGGTGAGTCGGCCACTACAGAAGTGACCTAGAGAACTTGTGCATCAGCTGGGGAGCTGATAATGGGAAACCATCACTGATGTCTGCCTGAGCTCCTGCACTTTGTCAGAGCTGGGGCTGCAAAGGAGTCCCAGCACCACTGGAGGAGAGCTGCCGGAGGTACCAAGAGCATCCTTTGTGATGCTGTTGGAAGTGCTGTCTCCACTTTTTGTACCTAAACCAAGGAGCAGAACATGTGAGTTATTTTTCTATGAGCCAAAGGAAACTCGGGCCTTTCTCCCAGCCTTGGGAGAGCCGCATGGCTGGGGTATGGCAACGCCTCTTCAAAACTAAGCTGATGCTTACAAGAGAACGTAAGGTTTGCAGGCTGGGACACACATGCAGCGGCATCCAGCCTCAGTGGAGGGTCTCTGTGACCCATTGGAGGTACTAATGGGTCTGCCCTAGGGAATTCATGGCGCAGCCTTCGGGCAGCCTCTGGGACCCTGGAGTGCTTTAACCGTCCTTTTGTTACTTCCCTTCAATAATTATTTTCCTTTCTTGTTGACCTGAGATTTTTATGCAGCGACAGGGCAAAGAAAATATTTTAAATGTGGAATAAGGTATTTATACTCCTTTCCGGCTTGGCTATGAGACAGAAGGACAGATGTGGGCTTGGAAATGGTGTCATATTTTTTTTTTTTGTCATTTTTGGACCTCCCTTACAAACCGCAGCGGAGTTTATAGGAAAGTGTAAAGCTGCCTTACCTACTTTTTAATTTCAGATGATTGCTTTGGATGGTATTTGAAACGCCTCAGTCTCTTTCAAACCTCTCAGTCGGTAGGGTACAAATTGAAAGAAGAATTTTTGGATGATAACTCTGTGGTTTTGTTTGGCTGGGTGGCTTTTGGGTGGCAGAGGAACTGCACATGACAGCAGCCTGGGCTGTGCTGCAGGCAGCCTCAGAGTGGTACCTGGGTGGGCAGCGGGGTGCAATGTAGAAACTCATCACCTGGGCGCTGGCTTGAGATGTTGCCTCTAAATGCACAATGGGCATTTTTTTGGTGTTTTGCTGAATGCAGAGTAGTGGTACAGTTTGGCTGTAAGAAAACCATCTTCAACTGTTTTTGTGAGGAGGAAATTTGTTCCTTGGGGATGCTGTTATTGCTCTAAAAACATGGTTTTCCTGTACTGTTGCAGCAGTGAGCTTCCTATGAGGTTTTGCTTTAGATCCTTTTCAAAACCAGACTGAAACCACATCAGAAACAGGAAATATTTAAGCATTGCTCCTCTGTCTCTGGTCCTTGCTGACTGTCTGGTGTTAATCTTAGCAAATGATTCATTGAAATAGTTCTGAATCTTCACATGAGT
This sequence comes from Falco naumanni, assembly GCF_017639655.2. Taxonomy (NCBI): domain Eukaryota; kingdom Metazoa; phylum Chordata; class Aves; order Falconiformes; family Falconidae; genus Falco; species Falco naumanni. The sequence continues at coordinate 26,920,147 of NC_054055.1, read as the reverse complement.
TACACTGCTATGTAATAAACCTCCAGGATAATACATCTGCTTCTGTACTGCGTAATGCTTGTTTATCTTAAAAAAAAAAAAAACAAAAACAACAAACCAACAACAAACCAAACAAAACTAATTGGTGTCAGGCAATCACTTAGATGTGGGAGAGTTGGTAGAGATGTAGAGGACTGAACTGGGCCAGAAATGTGACCATGTCCTATGGGGTTGGCTGTAAGAGACACTGGATATATGGCGATTGAAGATGTGATGTCTATGGACTGGACTGTATCCTGGCATGCTGGGCTCAAGTGGGCTGGACTGGCTTTGGGGGGGGGAGAGGAAAGGGCATAGCACAGCTGGCAGCTGCCTGCAGGCACCTCCTGAGGTGATGGCGTTGGCTCTTCTTGGCAGTGGCAAAACACAAAAAAAAAAAAAAAAGCAGCAGCCGTGTTTTGGAGCTTAGGTTGTTTGGGCTAGATGTGGAGAGAAAGCCTTTCCCCAGGGACACGTCCTTGGTGGGGTGGTGGTCTTTGTCCTAGGTTGCCCTCAACTGACTGCTTACCTGTGGCCCCTGGACATGGCTGCTCTGGTGCCAGGTTTCAGTTATAGGGATGAAAATTGTTATTTTGGTGAGCATTGTGGAAGAATGGGAAAGTTTGGGAAAGGAGCAAACTCCTGAGCGTTGGATAGGCACCTTGCACCCCAGCAGAGCTGGGTGGAGCAAAGCCTTTCCCTGCGGAGAGGGGAGCTGGGATTTGGGAGGCTCCTGTGACAGCAAGGGAGGGAAGAAAAAAGGCTCTTGCCTTGCTCCAAATGGCTCATGAGTCTTCACTAAGCATTCAAGTGGTGCATTACTGCCCATGATCTGGATTGTGGCCGTGCGCCAAGCACTGATCTTTCGGCAGTCATTATCTGTTTTACACATAAACTGGCTTTCTGTGCCAGCTGCAGCTGACATTTTATTAAAACCTACTGTGAATGAACATAAAATATTTTTACATAATTTTTTAGCATCATAAACCATCATTACATCATTTTATGATGATAAAACATCTACATGTGTACAGCAAAGTGCAGTGGTTTCTCTCTGGGTTGGAGCTACTTGGTTTTGACTCTTAATATTAACAGAGTTCAGAAACCGAACAGTTTGGCAGATGCCAGCATTTACCAGTCCTTATTTTAGTAGAATATTGCTTTGCCCCAGCCACCAAAGACAAGTGGTTAGGTGAGAATTTCAGCTCTTATTACAGAAAAAATAAGTCTTTAGTTTCCATTTTGCGTCTTGGAAAATTGAAAACATGAGCCAAGCATGCTTACAGACTCAAAATGTAGACAGCAAGTGTACAATTTTACTTCTTTCTTTTAAATTCTGTTTGGTGAACAGTGAGGCCAAGCCAGTAGTTGTTGGCTGTTCAAGTTGCCTATAATGCTTGAAGCTGCTTGTATTTCTTGGGAACGTGGATTTTCTTTGTGTCACCTTAATTCACCTTTTTATTCATAAAACAAGCCTGGGCTCAAAACTTCCTTGCTTTGCAGAGAATTCCTGATTCCAAGGCAGGACTGTGTGTGTGTAAGAGCAGTAAAGGGTGTGTTTAATGCTAATCTGTACCAGAGTAGGATAATAATGTTGGAAATTAGGGTTCTTGAGATTTTTTTGGGGTCTGTATCGGCATCAGCGCAAATTCCAGATTAGTCTACCATGCCCATTTTCACAAACATATTCAGCTTAGATCTACTCAACTGAACAATCTTTCCTTCTTACTCTCTAAATATAGATAACTGCCATACACATTCATGCACAATATGAATGGTAAAGTGATGAATTCATTAACATTTTGTAGAAATGTCTATTTCCTCTGGGCGCAGAAGAAAATAGTATCTTCATGCCTATAGAGAATACGGGCTGGATCCTGCCCCCTGCTACCACCCTGCTGCCCTGCTCCATGCAGGAGCTTGATGTTAGTGATGCCCTGTAAGGAGGAGAGCAAAGCAGTTTCCTTGTGTAATATATGCCAGTGAGCCCACAGTTAGCCGAGCACAAACCAAGCAGTCAAGATTAATAAATCCAGGTCATCCATGGCTGATGTTTTTCCCCGCAGAGCAGGGGGCTGCAGGTCCCTATGCTCATGGGCTTTCTGCCCCACTGGGGTGGGCAGATGCCCCGCTGGGATGGATGGGCACACCACTGGTGCCACTTTGAGCCCTCCACCTCCTGTTCAGGCGAGCCCCTTGGCAGTGGCCGGTGCTGGAGGTTGATGGCCATTCCCGTAGTCTAAAACCTATGGCAGTGGAGAGTGATTCTGCTGTGTCCCTGCTGCACCGGGTATTCAGGGCCAGCAGAATGCTCAACTCCAAGGTTTGGACCTCAGAGAGCCTTCCCTTCACAAAAATTAGGTAGTGCTCAGAAAAATAAGTAGGAATTAGAAAATCATAGAATCATAGAACAGCCCAGGTTGGAAGGGACCTCAAAAGGTTGCCTGGTCTCACCTTTTGTGGGAAGGGGAGCCTACACGAGATTATCTAGCACCTTGTCTCGTCGCATCTGGAAGACTCCAGTGATGAATACCCTACCGTGCTCCCGGGGAGGTTGTTCCAGTAAATTATTGTTTTCACTGTAAAAATACTATTTCTTATATCAAGATAAAACCTCTCTTAGTGCAACTTGTACCCATTGCCACTTGTCTTCTTCATGTAGCTCTTTGTGAAGAGAGAGCACCTCTGTCCTCTTTACGGCCACCCTTTAAGTACTGGAACACTGTGATGAGGTCGCCCCCCCAACCTTCTCTTCTCCAGGGAGAAAAGAGCTAACTCCATCAGCCTTTCCTCATAGGGCAGGTTCTACAGCCCTTTGATCATCGTTGTGACCCTCATTTGCACCCTGTCCAGTCTGTCGGCATCTTTCCTGAGTTGTGGAGTCATGCCGATGTCACTCCTGTTTTGAATTGTGAGATCAAGCCAATGTCGCTTCTGGCTTAACACTACTGTGATGCATTTTGTGTGACTTTGTTAAAACAAGCAGCACTTGAGAAAGCCACCCCTGTGAGCAGATTTAGGATGAGCCTTGTTGCTTGCCAGGAGAGCTTGTTCTCACTCACTGATTGTGAAAGGGGCTGGGGGACTAGTCCAGCCGTTGATGTCTGTGGGATGTTGGAGCTTGGGCTTGCGGCTCCTGTGCAGTCGGTCTGCCAGACACATTCCCATGGCCCTCTAGCTACGTCCTCTCCTTACCATATTAAGAACATCTGTACAAAGTGATTTATAAACTCTCTCCTTTGATAGTGTTGGCTGTATTTTGTGTCTCAGCAGTTTTCTGTATTGCTGAACTATTATTCATTAGCAGATTTTGTGGTAAAGCCTTTCCCAGACTTTAGCCCTATTGATTGTGTGGCTGGGTCCTCACCTATCCTTCTTTCCTTCTTTTTACCCACTACCTCTTCCAGTTTTATGCTGGCTCTGTTAGCTTCATGTCCTGGGGCCATGCCTTGATTCGTAAGCTTGTCACTTGTCACTGTGAGCCCTTCTAAGCCTTGCTTTGTACCTGAACTGGAGACCTTGAAGGCCAGGCAGGGTTGGTACATGAAGCAGCGCTGATGACTTGGTGGCTGCCTGTTGTTCCTCAGAGCTAATGTGTTATTTGGGTGGTGATAACAGAAGAGGTGGATTGTGCAGTGGCCTCAGCAGGGCTTCTCAGGCCCCTAGCCATACTCAAAATTTTTTTGGACTTCTGTCATAAGTCACGGCTTTATATTTTGTCATTCAAGCGGTCTCCGTTACTGATACCCCATTCTTCTTTCTAACAGGCTCCACATCTGTTTGTTACAAGCCTACCAGCCCAGTCCAGGTACTGGAAGACACTGGCTTTCTTTACCAGGATCACCAGTTGTTTGCTGGCAGACATGAAGTTTCTCCACTAACAGCTGAAGCGATCAGTGCCAAAGAAAAAGCTGGTAAGTGCATGGCCACACTTCCATATGAATCTACCACATTTAACATTCAGGATTTTCCCAAAGCATGAATTGAGCAGTTTAGACCATTTACAAATAATATTTATGGAGTTGAAGGCCAGCTTCTCATCCTTGGTAGAGCCAAAGGGGAGTTACCTTTCACTTGAGCATCGTGACCAACTGTCACTGGTCAGCTGTGCTTGTGGAGGATGCTGCTTGTCCTTCGGGGCATGGCTGCTCTTCCCTACACAGCTGGACTGAGGTCCGTGGCTTTTTGCTGATGGAGCAGGACCACAGGCACCCTGTGGAAGGCTCACTGTGGCTGATCCTTTTGAAGCTCGGTAATAGGCAACTAAAGCACATCTCCCAAGTACAAGTAACAGGTGACTAGTGCAGGAGTGGAAATCCTTCTATATGTGATAAAGAGCTGTCTTTACCATGTGACATTGGCTTTATCCACTTTCCTCAGGCTTATCTCAAGCATGATATAACTGGACTGTGAGCTTTCTGGTATGTTAGGGAGCCTTTTATTGCATGTCTGCAAAAATTGCCAGTATGGTGAGGTTTCGGTGTGCTGATAACGTGCATAGAGCAGTAACAGTTTGCTGTAACTGCAGGGACATATAAAGTAGATGAGTACTTGGTTGTTGTGCAGACAGGTAGATGGAGATGTGCGCGTCTGTGCATCTTGCTGGGTCAAACACTGGCCCAGGGAGCTGACAGACCCTCTAAAAGCTGTAGCCCTCGTGAGTCAGGCTGGCAGGCAGATAACATCTCAGGGAAAGCAGGAGAGGTGTATCTCATAGGGCAGGCATGGAGTGAAACAGCCTGGGAATCTTCTCTCTCTGTTGAGCCCCACAATCATCTTTAAGGCTTTGCCACAGAAATGTTAGTGGAAATGACCTATACTCATAGTTAAGAGGCTTTTCTTGAAGGCTTTTCTTCCCCTTTGGCATCCGGGTTATATGTGAGTTATCCCACAGCATGTGCAGTAACTGATGAAACCTCAGGGAAATACCAGACCCCAAGAGAAAGTTTGCTTTTTAACTACTTGCAAATGCCAAAAAACAAATGTAAGTCCTTGTGACGAACTCCTCTGAGAATTGGGAACAGCATGAGAGAAACGGAAAGCTGCCAAAAACGACCTCAAAAAACTGAACTGAAAACAGCACCTCCTTCTTGCCTAGGGACATGGGAGGACCCTGTCCAGAGCTGCGGGCTTGTTCTCGCTTTTGTCCACACTGGGGTCTTTCGGAAGCACCCCTCTGGGCTCAGACACTGTTCAGACAGACATCTTACACCACTTTTGGGGATGGGTGTGGGAGGAGGGCTCCAGGAGGGAGGGATTCCAACCCCCCCCGCTGTGTTTATATACCAATAGATACTTAGCTCCAGGCAAGGTCCACTGCATATATAGTGCAAAAATGGTGTCATTGCCTCTGAATGGCTTCAGTAGCCTGTGTTAGGCGTTGTGTAGCTAATTTGTCTGTGCTCTTTTTGGAAAGTCATACATCCATGACCATAACACCTTCCTTGTACTCACTGAGCGAAATTACAACAGTTAGTATTGACTACCTTAGAAATAACGTTATTGGCTAGAAGGGAATTTGTAGTTTTAGGGGAAGATGCCAGAGCACAGATTAGTACCACTTTTAGGACCCTTTTATTGTCAGTGTCATTTCACAGTTTTTCTGCAACACATTCTACGTTTTATTTTGTCGTGGCAGGGAGTGCAGTTATGAGGGAATTTGACTCATCTGACTTTGGTCATCAGAAATGCAGCATCTCGTTTAGTATTGCCATACAGGCAGCCTCTCTAAGCCGTGTGAGGCTTCTCCAGGTGGGAGGTCAGACCCTGAAACAGGCTTCTTACAGAGGTGGTCGATGCCCCAAGCCTGTCAGTGTTTAAGAGACATTTGGACTATGCCTTTAATAACATGCTTTAAATTTTGGTCAGCCCTGAAGTGGTCAGGCAGTTGGACTAGATGATCATTATAGGTCCCTTCCAACTGAAATGTTCTGTTCTGTCCTCTACTCCCTCTACTCCCTCTACTCCCTCTACTCCCTCTACTCCCTCTACTCCCTCTACTCCCTCTACTCCCTCTACTCCCTCTACTCCCTCTACTCCCTCTACTCCCTCTACTCTTATTTTAAAATAAGACCAGATCTCCCTGTGACATCACCTGTCCATCCGTTGACTTGGGAGGGAGTTCAGAGCTGGAGTATTATGGAGGGGAAGGTCAGGGAGAGGATGGGGACATGTTTTTAGGAGTCGCTGCAAACAGAGTTAGGGATGATCTGGAGCGAGGGGACAAGCAGGGAGCAGTGCCCTGACTCCTTTGGTGGCTCCCAGCCATGTCCCCTCTGATCCCAGGGTGACCCTGGCAGGGCACTGCCCCTGGGGTGTGTCCTGGGCAGGGGGTCACAGCTGTGGGGTATAGGAGAGGAAGAAAGGAGGGGACACTGGACCTGCTGAGCAGCAGAGCTAATGGTGGCCTCTCTCTCTCCCTGCCCAGCCGAGGAGGCCCTCTGCACCCTGCGCCCACCCAGCTTCCGCCGGGTCCCAGAGGCGGAGATGCGAGGGGCGGAGGAGGTGGCAGCCGGCACCGTCCTGCAGCGCCTGATCCAGGAGCGGCTGAGGTATGGCAACCCCAGCGAGAACATGAACCTGCTGGCCATACAGCACCAGGCGACGGGCAGCGCCGGCCCCTCCAACAGCACTGCCAGCACTCTCTCTTCCGCAGAAAACCTCGCGCCCGAAGACCCCCCAATGGTCCAGCCATCGGGGCGGCAGGAACCGCAGGGGCAGGAGCACCAGGGGGACGGTGCTGCGATGGAGAAGCAGCCCCGGGCCCCACAGCCCCCGCACGGCACCGAGGAGCTCCCCACCTACGAGGAGGCCAAGGCCCAGTCTCAGTTTTTCCGCAGCCAGCCGCCACCAGCCACTGCCGCCGCAACGGGATTTTACGGCGCATCCGGCCAGAAATCCAGGACGGAGGGGAGGCCGACGGTGAACCGGGCCAACAGCGGGCAGGCGCATAAGGATGAAGCGCTGAAGGAGCTGAAGCAGGGCCACGTCCGCTCGCTGAGCGAGAGGATCATGCAGCTCTCACTGGAGAGGAATGGGGTCAAGCAGCACCCCCCAGCCCCGGGGGGCGGGAAGGGCTTCAAGGCGACCCCGCCACCCGGCAAGGCCGCAGACCCGCGGGGCCCACCACCCGAGTACCCCTACAAGGGCAAGGCGGCAGCCCCCGGCAGCAAGGCGCAGGACCACGGGCTCTTCTATGGCGAGCAGCCGGCACAGGATGTCCTCAAGGCCTCCTACGCCGCCGCCCAGCCCACCCGGGCAGAGGTGGCCATCGTCCGCTACCAGCCGCCCCCGGAGTATGGGGTCAGCAGGTAATGGCCGTCAAGGGCGGGTGGGTCTGCTGGAGGGGCCTGATCCTGCCCTGGCTGGAGGAGCTGGCTGCTGCGGGGCTTGGGCCTCATGTAGACTTGGCCTCTGTGAGCTTCAGCCTCGGCCATGTGTGGGGACATCACACTCCTGCAGCCGGGCCCGCACGGGACAGCAGGTGGAGGCACCTGTGTCCCCAAGAGGGCTATAGAAAGCATATTATGCCCTACTTAAATCCTCCCAGTGGAGCTCACGTGGGGCTTTCACGCTATGGGGCCCCTCGTGCCAGGCCTCCTCGTGAGCATGGGTTTATCCCAAGCGCATTAAAAGTAATCCAGAGTGTTTACTCACCGTGTGCTGATCCCCGCGAGCGGCACGGGTCCTGCCCGGTGCCCGGGCGGGACTGCCTCCTTCAAAGGCGAGCCTGTGCCTTGAGGGCTCCCTTTTCCTTGCTGTACCTGAATGCAAGTGTTTCTCTGTCTCATCCCCGCCTTTTTGACCTCCTGGACAGTATTTTGCTGGATTTGAAGGGCTGGAGTTGTCTGGTGTGAATGTTAGCGGGGTTTGTGTTGCAAACTGTCTCATTAGGTCTTCGCTGACCCCAGAATCCCCAAAGGTTTTGTTGGCATCAACTTCAGTTGCATGCACTTACCTTGCCACAGTGCAGGCATGGAGAAAAGGTGGCGCAGCTGACCCAGCTCTTCCTTTCCAAAATTTGTAAGGCACAGAATAACGGAAAGAATGCTCTGCCTTTCCATGTTTGCAGAAGTGATGGGTTTTGTGTCCAGGCGGGGAGAAACTCTGAGCATGGCTTTGGTGTATATTGCGAGACGGTTGTGACAAGCGGAGGGCCAGCGCTGAGCGCCGCTGGCCTTCCTCCAGCTACACGTGTGTTTTGGTTACCAGCCTACCACTGTGCGGAGTCATGCAATTTTTTTAGAGCAAGATGATACTTTTGAGAGCTCAGCGAAAATCACTGTTTATGCTAAGAAACAGCTATATGGACTTGAGGGCAACAGGGCCCAGCTGGGGCCATGCTCTCCCACAGCCATTTGCAGTGCTAACAAATGTCTCCAGCACCAAGCAGATTCATCCCCACAGAAAAGGAGCTGGTTTGGGGTTTTTTATCCCACTTAGAAAATGCTGATTCAATGCCCACAGATCCTGTTCTGCAGGGTCCATGTAAGCAAGCGGACATGGGCACTGCATGCACTGCTTCAGCTAACCAGGAACAGCACTGGTGTTGAGCGGGAAACCTTTTGGTGTCACTTCCAGAACCTTTCCCCACTACCTGATCAGCAAGGTTAATGCTGAGAAACCCTTCGATTTCAGTGCAGTTTTCCATGCTGGCAGCACGGGCCAGCCCCCAGCCTTACTCCAAGGTGCTGCTGGATCACCCCAGCAACTGTGGGGAGAAACCCTCTAGTTCTTGGTTGTGGTTGCTCCTCATTCCTGGTAAGGCAGCATGGTCTAATCCCCAAATCGCACTGCAGAGGGGATGCCTGGTACCCCTGTGTTCTGTTTTCTTTGCGTGACTGTGGGGTAGTGTCCCTCCTGGCTGGTGTAGGGGCACTGGAGGGATGTGTTGTGCAGCAGAGGCAGTGTGACAGACTGCTGCAGTTTTTAGACATAAAAAACATCTTAGGTGGTGTCTTTCTTGCAGCTGAGCAAGGGCCTTAATAGCTGTTGGTCTGTGTATATCCCTGTTGGCTGCTCCAGCATGCATTTCCAGGGGTAGTTCAGGAAGTTGGCATGGCTGGAGGGTGTTCCACCAAAGCTAGGTTTGGTCTAAGCTGTATTACCGCTCTTGTGATATTCTCTAACATGGTTCTGGGTCCTGGTGTACAGATGGGGATTTTCAGGCCCTTCTTGGCTCCTTTCACACGATGCCTGGATTTTGGAGGTTATTTCCTGTGCACATGTTCTTGTCCCCTACATGTGAGGTGGTGGTAATTAACACTAGCAGGATGGTTGCTCACTTGCAGACTGTACCTTGTGCCATTGCATTGCACAGTGCCAGTGACTGGGGAGATGTTTGTGCAGGAGATGTCAGACAGCAAGCCTCTGGGTCTTGGCAAAGCGGTGGTCTTCATCCTCATCTCAGACTTCTTTCTATGATATTTTTTGATACAGGAATGTCAACCTTTCACTTTGTTTGGGCGCACTGAAATACTCACCACTGGCATTACCTGGACTTGTTCTTAATTGGTATGAACTGATTTGGTCTCTTCTCCTGTGCCATATCCCAGTTTATAACTGGCCCCGTGGGCTGCAGGATCCCCTTACAGTCTTTGTTACCTGGGAAGATTTGGATGACAAAAGCTTTTAGGAAGTCGCTGTAATCCCTGTGTGCCCCATCACTTGCCATTTCTCTGTCTGCAGCAGCTGTGCTCTGCTGCACCTCCGTGCACCTCACGCTGCGTTGCAGGACAGGCTTGCCAAGGTCTGGAATGGTTAAAATGCAATTTCACAAGACGGCCTCTGCCCCAAACATTCCTCTCTATGGAGAGGGTAAAGGCGTGCTACCTGTCTGAGGACATCAGCCCCATCTCTGCTAGAGAATTTGTCTGGGTGGCAGCCCCTGAGCACTGCTGGAGGAGAGCCGGGGACTTGTTACACTGCTGGGTTGCTCCCAAGCTCAAACCTTTCTGTGCTTCTGCTCTTGCTCACTGCTTCCCCCCTTACCTGGGCTCTGAGGAGGCTCACAGCCAGCCATCTGGCTGGAATAGAGGACCTTGATAAGAGAGGTCAAGTTAGGGGACTACCCGGTTTCATAAGGCTAATAAAAGAGTAGGACTTGGAGAGGCTACTTTTTCTGTTAGAGGAGCAAGCGAGGTGAGAAATTCCAGCTTTCATCTTGTTGGGAGTGCCTGGGAAAGAAGCTAATGGAAACACAGCTTTGCCTGTGGTCAGATGGGAATCTCATATATCCCAGCACCTCCTTCCTTCTGTCCTGGCTATATCTGTTCCCCAGCCCATCCATTCTGGCATCCTCTGAACACGGACTACGCAAAAGGCTTCTGCCTTCTAGAAAAGAGGGGAGAGAAGCACAGAGCTGCATTGGTCCAGAGGAAGCACCCAGAGATACCAGGGCCAGAAAAAGACCTGTAGGGTCACTGATCCCTCCGTCCTGTGAACAAGTGTGGCTGGAAACCCACAAATGTTGGCAGGGAGCTGTTGAAGTAGATGGGATAACTGCAGCTGCTGCTTAACTTGCTTTTTTGGTTTGGCTTACTTTTTGCATATGGCTGGTTTTAAAGGAAACTTTGCGTTTAGAATCACTGTGGTGAAATCTCACAACTTTACTGTAAATCTCAAGATACTTGGTATTGTCCGGAAGACCTCCTGGAGTCAGGTGATGCTGCGGTAATCTCAGCATTTATAGAAATTAGACTTGGGGACCCCTGCCTTTTGGACATCATGATTGCAGAGCAGAGCTTGAACCCTGAAGTTTAAAAGGCCAGAACCCCATAAAGCAAATAAAAAGGAACTGGTATTTGTTCCTGTTTTAAAATACCAGTATTTTTAAGCCAGTTGCATGGTGCTTGGGGCTCTGACTCACAACTTCTGAATGCTCTAAGTTGGCCAAGTGTAACAATCTTTAGAAAACCTTTCTTTTCCTAGACGTGCGGCTATTCCTGAATGGTGTCTTTGCTAATTTTCCTTAGGGGCATGTTCAGAGAGTTGCAGCTTGTCAGGTAAAAGGACTTGGAAAGATCTAATTTAATCTTTTGTACAACGCTGTGAATTAATTCCAGTTTGTGAAACATTCAGTCCTGATGATTGTAACACTCTCTGTCTGGAGAATCCATCACAGCCTTTACAGACTTGTTCCACTAGCTACTTGCCATCTCTGGCACACGTCTGCATCTTGGTTTTAGCCTGGATTTTCTAGTTACCAGTTGGGATTTTGCAGTATCTGTGTCAGATACATTGAGGAGCCCTGTGCTGTCGGTCCTTTAATACATTTAACAGATGGAGCCTGGAGTCCCATAATTATTTCACTGTTGTCAAAAAAACGTTTTTTCACTATGTAAAGACAACCTGGACACCATGGCAGTACCAGCTGAACCAGAGGCTAATCAGGTATAATATCACCTCTGCAATGCAACTCGATGTTCCTTGCTTACGTAGCTCGTTAACACTTGCTGTTTCAGACGTTGGCACTCTGGGAGCTCCCCATCCAGCTTGTTATCCGGTCAGGGATGTGAGGGTAGTCACAGCCCAGGATAGGATTTCCCACCCTTTTATTGTAGCTTGCCGTATTTATTCCGGGGAGGATGAATTTGGACCTGCTCAAGTCCATATTGTTTCTCCATGCCCTGCTTAAGCAGTGATCCAGATCACTCAGTGCAATGAATCCTCTTAATTGCTTCCAGTGGCCCTTGTCAGATCCTGATGTCTTTCATCCAGAATGATTTCTTTCTCTGCACTGTTAATAAAAAGCCTGTATAATGCAAATGAAGCCTTGAACTGGAAACAGCGCTGCTTGTTGAGGGGACTTCATTCGTGGCTACATGCGGAAGTCAATCATGCAGGCACCTTTTAATTCTGATTTAATCCTTGCATTTTGAAAGATGGCATGCAACTGAAGAATAAATCTGGGTTGTTTTTAAAGATAGCCCAGTTTTTTATGGTCCTCATAAAATTCCACCCTGCCTGGATGTAGAAGCCTATATTTAACTGCCAGAATAGTCCGTGACTTCTCTGGTTATTTGTGTATTAATCACTCCCCCACTACCACTCTATTACGGCTGGTTTCAGGTAACCTGTTGATATTTACTCATTCAACCACATGTCTGTGGCCGCAGAGGGGACTACAAGGAACTCCTTTTCCTCCCTGAGACACCCCAGGCAGGCAGGCGTGCTGGCAGCGTGGCTGAGCCGACGGATGTCGTGCCCAAGCTGACTTCTGCTGGCGTTGCCCTGTGAGGATAGCCCAAGCATGAGCGTGGGTCGGAGGCTGCGCTTCCAGCTGACGTGGAGGCTGGCAGCCGTGCAGAAGAACTTTGTATCATCTCCTGATCTAATCTGCCATTCATTAGAATAAATGAAAGCTAAATGAAGCCATTCCCACAGCTTAGGTGATGCCCACTTAATTTCTCCTTACCCTTCTGTGTTATTGTCGCGGTTGGTTCCTCGAGGAGTACAGAGGTTGAGGAAGGCACCTCTTCCTTTACTTTAGTAAAGTACTTTACTTACACTTACTTCCTTTACTGAAAATCAGCTGGGCTTTAGAAAGAATATCTGTTCTGAGTGTGGATCCCTGTGAAGAAATAGGATATCCTGCCCCTCTTTTGACTACGGAAGATATGTTTAATGCAGTGTGTGTCTTTTCAGATTATAATTTTGCCCTGCAAATCTTGATGCAATCATCCCCGAAAAAGACAGACCAAGTCATTCCAGCACTAACAAACATCACTAACAAAATAATGAATTCTGGAGATGTGAGTCCAAGTCTGCAAAACGGTTTTTGAAATTAAACCTCTATGTTTACAACGTGCTGTAACTGTTGCTGATTCCGTAAGCCAGAGAATGCTGTGAGAGCTATGTCTTGACTATGGAAAGTGATCTCCCATTTCTGGCTGCAATCAGCATTTAATGATGGGTGTATAACTGTTTCTTTGCACCATGACCATTAGACTGGGCTTACTGACTTTCCCAGGATCCTGTCTTTTTCCTGCATGCTGACAACAGATTCCCCTCTGTTTAATTGCTTAACCCCTCTGTTATTGATAGCTACAAAGAATAGCATTTGAAGTCAGCTTCATGACTACTCATCAGAGATCATAGCTGAAGTCAGGTAGACACCTGGGTCTGAGGTTGGTATCCAGACTCAAGGCTCCCAGTCAATGGGCAGGAATAAGCACCCTTTACACGCTTGACTCTTATTGTAAGATAAAAGCCTAAGGCAGCTTCAAAGAACTGCACCTGAGAAACATCTCCGTCTCTTTGCTCACTCAGCTAGAGCATCCGCAGTAGATATGTGAAGTTGTGAGATGAAGTCCCTTGGGAGAGTCTTGGAGAGATGAAGCAGGTCAGTCTGCCCTAGAGGCAAAGGAAGGCAGAGCGTTCAAGGAAAGATGGGCGAAATAGGTTAGAGGAGGGCATTATAATTATGAATGTAAATGTCATGGTATGTTGGAAGCAAAGTCCTTCCTCCACTGGCTGCTCTCCCTCCCCACACAGAGGACAGCTGAATTTTACCTGTAGCAGAGCGGAGGTGGAATTTCTTTTCCAGAACATTTACAGGTATTTTCATTTTACTAACTCCTAATACTGTTCTGCTTTATCAAGCAGTAGCTTTTCTGTATTTATGATTTCCTGGTGGTCAACAGCAAGTGGATTTTATCATCAATTGTCCTTTCAGGGTTTCTTATTGCTACATACAGCTACAAGTTCCCCCAGAATTCCACTATGTTGGTCATTCTTGCTTCCCGGAGTTCGAGTATATTAAGTGTATTAAGACCATGCCTAAATTTGGGGGCTTGGGTAGCCTTGCTGAAATCTGAGGGATTTCTCATGGAACTAAAGTCCATGGTCAAGCATTTTGCTGCAGACACTGTATTGCAGGCTACATAGAACAACCTATTATATATATCGCAAGCTATACGTGACTTTAAAGGTGGAGTCTAGTCTGGTGACCCTGGCATGGTGGCCCTTGAAAGGCTCATTGCCTTCCTGGTGCTCCCTACTCAAAAAGCTGTTTCCTCATTTTTTTTGTTTTTATTTTCTTTACATTGCAATGCAGAAATATGTAGAGCCCTGCTTCTATGATAATGCCAACAAAAATAGATGTTTTCAATAGAAATGTAGCTAAAATGTTGCAGAGATACGCAAAACTCATAATGTTCCACTGTTTCATGCTTGGAAGAAGGACGATTTTTGATGAAAATGTGTTTAGCTGGAAGATTTTAACCTGCCCTAATACAGAGTAAGATCAACATTTAAAATACAGTGGAAGTGCTTTGACAATGTCATTCTTTACTAAGCCCAAAGGAGCTCAGGATTATCCTGATTGCTTCGTTTCTTTGGAGCTCTTATGTGAGAGGTTGGATGTGAACTAAGCTGATGTTATAACTTTCCGATTTCTACAAGTGTTGATTGGTTAATGTGAATCGCTGTGTTGATTTTATTGCATAGACACTCAGAGGTTTTGCAGTTGGCTAAATCAGAATTAAATTGGGACAGATTACACAAGTAAAAAGAAAGTCAGAAACATGTTTGTTATGTTGAACAGTTGTGGTTGAAAAAGCATGATGTCCATTGTGCCTGTTCAGTTTCCAAGCTGGAAAACACTTCAAAGAATCTCTCCTGTGGCCCCGGCTACTGAGACTGATGCCTGGCTGGTGCTACAGGGTGTAAATCTTTAGTAGCTCAATAAGTGTTTTGCAGCTGAAAAAAGTGGAGATCCCAAGAATCTTTCCTTCCTCTGTGGCATAAAGCCAAACAGACTGAAGAGCATGTGAAAAGGTTAAATTGATGAGAGGTTGAGATTTCCAAAAAGTACAATGTCAAGAATTCCTGCAAACATTTAAAGGGTGTGTCGGTGATCAAAGATTGCTCTACTTCATAATGCAAAAGGAAAATTGCTATATCTCCACCGGTTTAGACTCAGTTTAGACTCAATAATTACATTGCTTTTAAGCTATTCCAATAAAGAAGTGAGAAAATCTGTACCTGTAGCAAATCTGTGTCTTTGTAGAGGTATAACTATGTCCAGACAGCTGGGCTTTTATTTGCATAAGATCAGCTCTGGCCTTATTTTGGTAAAGAAAACTCACACTTGGTTGAATTAATTGCTGTGGTAAAATGTGCAAACGCAAACTTGCTGTCAGCAGCGCTTATGAGGTACTAGATGCTTGGCTGTGTCTGCATGTGCTTATGGAGCATCTTTTGCATTGTCAGTGACATCCCTCACTCATGGTTCTTTATTGTTCAGATTTCTGAGCAAAAAAAAAATTCCAGTTCCACAGTGGGTGTGGGATCCCTTGGCAGATTTTACATGCTGGAGCACCAGAAGGAAGGAGGCACTGTGGGGACAGTGTGAAAGCTGTGCCCATGGCAGGCTGTCCTTGCAATTTACAGACCAGCTCGGCACAGGGCTCACTGGGCTTACTGGTTCAGTGGCCTTGGATCACTGGGCACAGCTAGGAGATGTGGTTTTGGTCTAAGTAAGGTACATGAGCCCCCCAGGTCAGTGTGACACATACACACCCCCCAGGGCATCCTGCTGCAAGGTCCCAGCAGCAGGCAGAAGTGGTGAGGCTAAAAAGGCAGTGAACTCCAAAGGCAGGTGAGCAGGGAGCAGCATCTTAATCCAGTGCCGCTGTCTGGGAGCTCTGGGACTACTGTGGGACCACCACATTGAATGAGAAGTTGTTTTGCAGCCCTGGGGTTTGCTGAGCACTGTCCAAAGGCCACAGTGCAGATATACACCAGCCAGAAAGTCAGTTTGGAGGTGGGAATGCATGCTTCTCTCCTTTCTGGCCACGCAGCTCATGACAGATACAAGAGAGCAAGGCAGCCTAACACCCTGAATTAAAATTATATGCCCCCTGTTGTAATGCCCCCTTCCTGCTAAGGCAATGTTGAGCACCACTGCAAATCACTGTAGCCAGTACAAAAGAAAGAGCTGTGGCAGCATCCTCTCCTGTGGCAGGGTGGGACGGTTTTCAGCTTCAGCTAGCATGGCGTTTGGTGAGGGGTGTTTTTGCATAGCAAAACTGCTGCAGTTTCCTTTCTCCTGCTTCTCTGTGCTGTTGTGTTGCTGCTGTGGTGTGCACTGCAGCATGAGACGAGTATGCAGGGTCAGCATGAGCAGAGCTTTCACCAGCAGTGGCAGGTAAACTTTTGCAGTGTTTCTTAAGAAGTTATAAGATCATGCAACAGATCCACCTGGAAGATATGTCAAAACGTGTGGAAGACAGGGAGGTGATTAGAGACAGCCAGCACGGCTTCACCAGGGGCAGATCATGCCTGAATAATCTAGTGGCCTATGACGGAGCAACTGCATCAGTAGACAAGGCAAGAGTTACTGGCGTCATCTGCTTTGATGGATAGTTTGATAGATGGACTTTTAGATGGATAAGGAGTTGGCTGGATGGCCACATCCAAGGAGTCACTGCTAATGGCTCAATGTCCGTGTGGAAACCAGTGATGAGCAGTGTCCCTCAAGGGTCTATACTGGGACCAATACTCTTTATTATCTTCACCAATGACAGACAGTGGGGTGGAGTGCACCCTCAGCAAGTCTGCATGTGACACCAAGCTGAGTGGTACGGCTGATTTGCTAGAGGGAAGGGATGCCACCAGAGGCGTCTTGACAGGCTTGAGGAGTGGGCCTGTGCAAACCTCATAAAGTTCAACAAGGCCAAGTGCAAGGTCCTGCACCTCGCCTGGGGGAGTCCCAGTATCAGTTCAGACTGGGGGATGAAGGGATTGAGAGCAGCTCAGTGGAAAAGGGTTTGGGGATGAAAGATTGAGCTAGCATTGTGTACTTGCAACTCAGAAAACCAGTTGTATCCTGGGCTGCATCAAAAGAAGTGTGACCAGCAGGTTGAGGGAGGTGGTTCTGCCCCTCTGTTCTGCTCTGATGAGACTCCACCTGGAGTGCTGCGTTCAGCTCTGGGGTCCTCAGCACAGGTAGGACATGGACCTGTTGGAGTGGGTCCAGAGGAGAGCCACAGATTGGCGGACTGGAGCACCTCTCATATGAAGAAGGCTGAGAGAGTTGGGGTTCAGCCTAGAGAAGAGAAGGCTCCAGGGAGACCTTACAGCAGCCTTGCAATAATTAAAGGGAGCTTATGAGAAAGATGGAGAGACAGGGCTTGTAGTGACAGGAGAAAGGGCAATGATTTTAAACTGAAAAAAGATAGATTTAGATTGGACGTAAAGAAGAAAATTTTTATGCTGAGGATAGTGAGGCACTGGCACAGGTTGCTTGGAGAAGTTGTGTATGCCCCATCACGGGAAGTGTTCAAGGTCAGTTTGTGTGGGGCTTTGAGCAACCTGATCTAGAGAAAGATGTCCCTGCTTACTGCAGGGAGGTTGGACTAGATGACCTTCAAAGATCTCTTCCAACCTAACCCAGTTTGTGATTCTATGAATTACTGTATGTTTTGCTGGCCCTATGTAGTGTCACCCAGACTTCCTGCATTTGAAAAGTTTTATCCACTTCCAGTAGATACTTAGCTCCTTAGTCATTAGCCTGCACCTCTGCCAGAGCAGTAACGTGCCTGGGGCTGAAAGCAAATCCTTCTGGCCCCGGGAGCTGCCTGGGGGAATGGCTCCTCTCCCTGCTCCTGAGCTGCCTCCCTGGGTGTTTAGTTTACTAGGGGAGACGCAGCCTTAGGGTATGTCTGTGCTCTGCAGGTAAGTCATCTCCAGGCCAGGGTGAGCTCAGCACAGGCTTTCCCAGTGCTGGCTGCATGAAGCTTTGCTGGGATCTTCTTGCCAAGGACAGAGCCTGGGCCAGGGTCTGTGCTTCTGGGCAGGCTAGCAGTGGGCTCAGGTTTGGGAAGGGGCTCATCACTGGTCTTCGCTCCATTTCAATACTTTTTCATGCCATGGTGGATGCACTGGGCAAAGCACGAGAGCCAGTATGGGAGTGTGGGGCTGTGTGCGTGCTGCTTCTGGGGGGCTGCAGGGCCCTGTTTGCTTTCCTTCTAGCTTGGACAGAAGATAGGACTGAATTGCTGGCTTTCCTCACCATCCTGTGGATGGGTGGGGACAAGCTTGTTAGATGAGCGCTATTCGCTTTTAGGGCAGGGCTTTAAAATTGCCTTTGCTTTTCATTTTGTTCTGTTGCAGTTGAAGGCAGTGGCAGGTTGTTGTCAGTAGAATTAAGCCAATGCTGAGAGCTTTTGAAAACCCTGCTTTGGGAAGCTGTGTAGGTGCTGAAAACAACAGTAATCATATTTATTATGTATATAGCACAAAATTGCCTAAAAATAATAGCATTCAAGGATCTTTGAGGCGAAATGAGGTAAATACATCTGTTCGTTAGGTCTCCTGCTTCATGCAGGGTACAGAAATAAAGGCAGCAACATCTACAGCAAGCCTGCTAGCTTGTGGTTAATCTAAAATACAACTTTCAGAAGGTGCTTGATTGCAGACTTCAGGTGGGATCCAGCAGCCAGCTTATTTTCCAGCCAGACTGGGCTCTGACACAGATGTCCCGCGTGGTGTGAGTTGAGTCTCTTGGACAAGCATGGTGTAGAAATTTCACAACTTTGGCATCTGGGCTGAGGAGTAGCTCAGCCTGTGCACAGCAAGGCTCTGCGTGGGGCCGCTCGCCCTGGCCAAGGCTCTGTGGCTGCCTGTGTGGTGGATGGAGGGATGGAGATGGGTCTGGTGCAGTCAAGCTTTGAGCTACTCCCTGCTGGAATTTCCTTCTTTTGAGGCGGTCTGCCTTCTCAAGCTTGCAGGGCTGAAATGCGGGACAGAAATGAGGGTCTCTGGTCCTACCTGCAGGGTTACCTTCACTGCTAAGATGTTCTCCTGGGTCTGCAAAGTGTGACTCGGGTGGATTAAAGAGCCACCTGCCATCAGAAAGCCTATCCCACATGCAGGTCCACCGCCCGCTCACTTCTTCACCTTCCTTGACATGAGCCCAGTGGGTGATGGATGCCGTTAGTCAGGGAGTGACACAATGAGGTCTTGCACTGGAAGATGGGTTTCATGGCTCGCCGTGATTGACCGGAGCTGTGCCTCCAGCAGCTCTGCAGAAGCCCTTCCCTTTGCCGCTTGCTAAAGCCACTCGGGGATGCAGCTTTGCTCCCATCACTTCCTCTCACCTCCCAATTCGGCTGATCAGCCGGTCTCCTCCAGGCAGGGAGCACTGTTCAAAGGGTGAGTAATGCATCCCTTGTGTGTCCTGCGAGCCTGCCGATTTACGCTTCTCAGCAGTGGGGTTTGTGGCAAGGGGGGGCAGGGAGGGGCTGCCTGGCTGCTGAAATGTTAGCTGCCCACCTAGGCAAAAATGCTGGTTTTGGGTCAATGCTTCTTTTATCCGTTCATGCCAGATGTATACATCACTGTCAAGAGCAGGCGAGGAGACAATTTGCCCAGTCCCTGCTGTGATTGTTGGTATTTAGGAGTGACTAAGGACTGGAGTCATGACCATACAGTTATAACTATTAATAAACCATGCAGTCATTAGGTGAAAGCTCCTGTGTGCATTTCAAGGGTGCACGGCTCTAACGCCTCCCCTGTGTGTGCTCTCCCACAGCCGACAATGCCAACCACCTTTCCCACCGCCGCCAGCCCAGCAGCACAGCCCCATGTCCTCGCAGGCCACCACTGCCACCACCGGCCCTCTGCTCCCGGGCGCCTTGCCCCCGCTGCCGGCCCCTGCCGCTGCCCAGACACCGATGCCACCAGGCCAGCAGCTGACGCCTGATGCATTTGCCATCGTGGAGCGGGCACAGCAGATGGTAGAGATGCTCTCTGAGGAGAACCACATGCTGCGGCAGGAGCTGGAGGGGTACTACGAGAAGGCAGACAAGCTGCAGAAGGTATGTGGAGAGGTGGGGATGGGGCCTGGGCAGGGTAGCCACCTTGGTGGTCCTGCATTTGGGTCCTTCAAGCTGTTCATAGTCCTGTCACTGCAATGAGGATGCACCAGTGGCCATCTCTAACCAATGCCTCTCCATGGTGGTCTCCCAGAAGTGTAATCCTGTGTTCCGTGGCCTGTGGGCTCCCTTGCCTTTAGGACAAAATGGGGCAGCCCATCACATGCCTCTCAGTTGGGGACTGGCCCCTTCCATCCTTCTACACTGGCCTCTCCGCAGCTTTCCCTGCAAGTCTACCATAGGCAGAGTCTGTTTCTGCTGCAGCTGGGTCCTGCACCGTCTACACAGGTGGTAGAGCAGTGGGGTGAGAGGCATTTGAAGAGCACGGCCACATCTGTCTCAAGTGGTCTTCTCCACCACAATATGCTCATTTGACACTTCATGCTCCTTGGAAGTGTAACAGCCATCGGTGGGATTGCCCATTTTTTGGAAATGCATTAACTTGGTCATCTGAGAGGCTTTCAGTGACTGCTCTATGGGTTTCTAAAAGGTGATGTTAAGACAACCACCTGTGAACACGTTGGTTCAAAAAGCACTGCCCCCTTATCTGAAGGAACCATTTGGTAAAGATTTTGCTCAACCCCCTTTTTTTTTTTTCCAAAGAGATCCTGCACCTTCTTTTCTATATGCAAGCTGGCATTTTCAGTGGAGCAGGGTGATGTCTTGCACACTGCCTCGGGTGACAAGATGAAGAGTCAAATCAAACGAATTAGAAGTTGCTTAAAAATGAGAACTCACTGGAGCAAAAGCAGAAATGCTCCCCAGATCTGCGGGCTTTGGGTCCCAAGGGCCCAGATCAAATAAGTTATTTAGGATCCTACACTGCTGTTTCATTTATGTCTTCCCACTGCTTATACACGAAGGGGCTTAGGCTGCAGGTCTTTTCTCTCTGAATTCAGGATTCTAAATAGGAGCTTAGTTTTTTATGTGCTGTGTGGGATCGGAGTGTTCTTGGAGACACCAGTCACAGGAGAAGAGGTAGCTCTGAGAGACCATGTCCCAGCCTCAGCTTTGGGAAAAATCTGTGACAGTCTGTTGAAGCTGGTTAGCAAAAAGACCTGTTGTTTTGTAGCTGCTGTTGTCTTTTCAGCCTCCTCCTCTGCAACCAGATAAGTTGAGTTTATTCACAGAATTTAGTAAATGGAGTTGAGAAATTTTTGCAGCAATGTTAACTATTTGTGAAGAGGTCTGCAAAGGTTTTAATGCCGATTTCCCTGAGGCATTTGTGGGCAAAAAGAAATATTCCAGCTATTAATTTTACAAAAGCCGCGTTGTTCAGTAAAAGGTATTTGAGTGCAATGCCCTAAAAATATTCCTATTTCCTTTCACACTCTGGGAAATGGCTTTCTTTATCTTGGATGCCCCGCAAGTCGATTGCATCAGACACCAACAGAAAGGTATTCAAGCATGGGCTGAAGTCTCACTTCAGTCAACGGAGTGTAGACTCTAGTCGCCTTGACTTTGAGGGAATGTAAGCAGAGTATTAAAGTGAAACACATGCTCAAGTGCATTCTTTCTTTGGGAAAATGTCATGAACCAAAGCCTTTACACACAGTATCCCTCCCATGCTGTTTTTCCTGTGTTTGAACACAAGGACAGGGCAGGTCCTTCTCTGTTCCCACAGTTTCAGCTGAACTTCACCTCTGAAAGCGTGAAAGTGAGTTAAATTACATACTCTGTGGGTGAAAACTCTTCCCTCTTGTTGGAATTGGAAGGATCATGAGGAGTAGTAGTTCTTGTCTGTCTTGTGCATAATAATTTTATTCTAGCTAGGGCCACCCTCCCATCACTTTTATTCATTACAGAATAGGAGAAGAAATTGGAGAAAATCAGAGGGCTCCCTGGACATTCATAAGAACAGACCAGCCCTAGGGGTTGTCAGATTTTCAGTCATGTCTGAACAGACTTTTTGCAGAGAGGTACAAGGTGCTCATTAATCCCTGTGCTCTTTGACAAGTTGTCTGGTTTTCTTAGCTAAAAAGAGTTGCGGGGAACAGGGGTTGTGTGCATTTAATTCTGAGCTTTTTTTTTTGCAAAAGAAATGCATTATTTTCTCTTCTCTGTTGTTTTTTGTTGTTGTTGTTGGGCAGTGTTACCTTGCTGAAATTTAATTGCCAGGCTGGGCTGGCCATTCCCTGTGCTGTGTGTGGGGGTTGTTTGAGTGGGTCAGCTCTAGGAGCTACTAGGCAGAGAAGATGCTAAACTGTCTTTTTCCCTCTGTAGAAGAAGGGGAAGGAAAACCCAGAGCTGCTGAGAAGTGCCGACACAATTTATGGCTGTTCTTCTGCGCTCCTTTAATTTTGTTCAGTGCTGATGGAGATTCTTTTTCTGCAGCAAGTCTTTGCCTTCAGGGGTGCAGGAGACTTGCGTGGTGATGTGTTTTGGGAAGTAACAGCAGGTAACGGGCAGAGCAGAGCCCAGCAGCATTGGGTAGGACTATTGGGCTGTGGAACCCCCCTGCCATGTTGGCAAATCTGCTTCACTGTGGTACGAGCTCTCTGGAGCAGGCGTCTTCTCCTGCAGATAGTGGCTCGCCTGGGAGAGAGGAGGCACAGGAACTGCAGATGTCAGGGCACTCAGCTGAGCACGGTGTTGGGATTGTGTAGTTAAGGATTGAGGAAAGTGCTTTAAAAATTATTTTTGCTAAGCCAAACCTTCCTTTCAAGGAAACTCTCAATCTGCTTAAATAGTTGAGGAGAGCAATCCAAAGTAGCTTGAATGCAGCCTCTAAATACTTATAGGAAGAGACAACTTTTGCTAGCAGAGGTCACACTGATCTAAGGAAAAAGCTGCAACAGAACCAAGTAGCTGAAATTACACTGTTATCGGAGTAACTAATTCATGTTGATTGTGGAAGATTCACATGAAACAGATTTTTGATTGTAGGTCATAGCCGTAGAATAGGATAGAATATTTCCGTTGGAAGGGACCTACAACAATCATCATGTCCGAGCCTGACCAATTCAGGGCTGACCAAGTTAAAAGATGTTGTTAAGGACATTGTCTAAAGGCCTCTTAGCACTGACAGGCTTGGGGCATCATTCACCGCTCTAGGAAGCCTGTTCCAGTGAGTGACCACCCTCTCGGTAAAGAAATGCTTCCAAACGTCCAGTCTAAACTCCCCTGACACAGCTTTGAACTATTCCCATGTATCCTGTCGCTGGATATCAGGGAGAAGATCTCTGCACATCCCTCTCCTCTTCCCCTCCTCAGGGAGCTGCAGAGAGCAATGAGGTCACCCCTCAGCCTCCTTCTCTCCAAACTAGACAAGCCCAAAGTCCTTAGCTGCTCCTCATAGGACATTCCTTCCTTTTCACCAGCTTTGTTGCCCTCCTCTGGATGTGTTCAAGCACCTTCACACCCTTCTTACATTGTGGGGCCCAGGACTGCACACAGTGCTCAAGGTGATTTTCTCAAAAAAGTTCAGACTTGTTGGTGAGGCTTTGTACAAGCCTGTGTTGCTATGCATATGAGGCAAAATAAAACTAATTGACTTTTTTTTTGAACCACTGTAAGGTTCAGGCTGAATTTCAAACAGATTTGGATTTATGCAGTGTTCCTCTGAGTGTGTGGTCCTTGTGGTGGGAATATGCTTGGTGTCTGGCCATGCATCAGCAAGGTGGGGAAGAAGGACCAGCTTTTCTAGGTAAGGTTAGGGAAAATGTAACGAGGCTTCCTGGAGCTCCTGTTTTAAACAAAACAGAATGGAAGGCCAGAATAATCTGACTAAGTTTGTAGTGCATCCAAGGAGTGTCATAGCTTGAGATATGGCCAGTTCAACAGGTCATCCTCTTCTTGGAGCTGTGGAGAGTTGTCAGCTGAGAACTAATCTACATACGGTACCTTTTAATCTTATGCATGTAGGGGAGTGGCTTGTATGTGTGTGAAATGCCTGTGAACTGTTAAATCACCACCAAGTGAGATATGTGATGTGATACCCAGCAAAGCTGCTGCTGTCATGGGGGCCACACTGTGGGCTTTGCACATAACACTTGTTTCAGGTTTTGTGCCTGAGCAAGCTGAAAGCAGAAATCGGGGAGGGTAACACGAGTTTCCCGAGTTTTTGCCAGGCTTTCCTCGCTGCGTGGTTTGGAGGTGCTGCTTGCCCACGGGCCGTATCCAGACAGAGTGGCACTAGCATTGTGAGAAGCGCAGGTCCAGGCTGCTGGAGCCTGGCTGCAGGTTCCTACAGACAGTAGGGTGACAGCTCCAGAATCCCTGAAGCTTTTATTCTGCAAGTGCTGCAGCTGGCAAATTACACTTAAAGCTTAATGACCCCTGGAGAGGGACCTACCTCCAAAGCAAGTGGAGGTGGGCTTGCACCCTGGTTTCACAAATCATGAAACTGTCCCATCCACAATTCAAGAGGCTAAAAAGGTGCCAGAATTAGAAAGGTATGTGGGAGGCTATATATATATCTCATGGTTTTCCAGCCTGTGCTCATTATCAAGCTTTTCTCTACAAACACAAGGGCCAGGCATGCAGGAGCAGATTTCCACATCAGTGTTATTCATTCCTGCAGCAATGATTTTAGCAAAGCTGTAACACTCAACATGACATTAGCTTATTAGAAGAGCTGGACGGATTGACCTGAACAGCAAAACTTTGCCCAGGACTATCTTCCTGTCAGTCTTCTGGGCTCAGGTCTTAAGATGCAGGTTCACTGCTAAGGGCTTCCTCTGCATACCCTGCCTGCAGTTTGCCAGATTTTAAGGAGATGAAGTTAAGAAAATTGAAAACCCAAACCAACTGGTTTCATCTGTTATAGAGAGTTTCTTCTTGTATAGAGCAGTCTTCAGTCAAGGATGGACAGGAGTAGACCACAATAATTTAAAACTGCCGTGAGGTCAAGAGCTGAGCCTAAACCACTTCTGGTGGCCTGCAGAGCTCAGAGCTAAGTTTTGGATCAGGGATCTGGCAGAATAATAAGTCCTGCCTCTTACAACCCTTTCGAGGAAAGAATATGGTCCACACAAATACAGTTTCCTTCGTTACTCCTCCTGGATGGGGTTAAAGAAGCCACCTCAGTTGTAGAGGAAAGGCAACCAAGCAGTTACATCAAGTCCAGCCCACCCCAAGGTTTTTTGGGAGCTTCCAGCAAGGTGTCATGGGGGCATTGTGGCATGGCAAGCTACCCCACAGGGTGTTTGCAGGGATTCCAACTGTAGGAACCTCCAGCACTGCCAGAGCTTCACTCTGTCCTCTGCTGGGGAGGTTGGTCATTGTAGAGCTGGTGGCTGGTGTGACACTTGGCACGAGCATTGCCCCAACCCCCACACAGCATCAGAACACTCTGGGCAAACACTGGGATGCAACATGTTCCTGCTCGGCTTTAACAGGAGCTCTCTCTCCTTTCAGTTTGAAATAGAGATTCAGAGGATTTCAGAAGCTTATGAAGGCTTGGTCAAGACCACCACTAAGAGGGAGTCTCTGGATAAGGCAATGAGAAACAAACTCGAAGGAGAAATTAGGAGACTTCATGACTTCAACAGGGATCTCCGTGGTATGTTACTCTTGCTTGTGTGGTTTTTTTTTTTCCTGTGGTTGACATGATGTTTCATTTCTCACAAGCTCCAGAGCAGCAGGCTTTAGAGGAGTAGCTTCACCTGTGTTTTAGGTAAACATCTTGAGAATCAGGCCCTGCTCATTGGCATGAGACAAAATTGCTTCACCCTCCCGGTGGCAAGGAAACCTTCTGGCAAAATATGAGAGTCTGCTTCAGGTGGTGCCTTTGTGCTTAGTGCTTGCAAATACTGATTTGACAGCAGGCCCACCAGTTCCAAGGTCTTGTCCAGCTCTAACAAGCTGAAGAGCAAGTTGCAATATAGAGCAATGCTGTGCAACCCATAAATCTCAAAGTTCAGTGTCTTCACAAATCAGTAGCAAGTAGCAAAGCATATCTCTTTTTTGTATTAAAAGCATAAAACTGAGGGTATATCCTTTTGAGAAAGCAGGATATATTGGGTAGCTGTTACCTGTCCAAGTTCCTGATAAGGGTAGCTTGGTAGCTCTTTGTGCAGTGAGGTGCCTTCTGCAATCTGGCTCATGCTTTTTGCAATAGTGCAAGGAGGCTCACGTGGTCTTTTTGGGGGAGGGAGGCACTTGAAGGCAGGACCTGCCTAGGAAAGGCTGTCTCTGGCTCCAGAAAGCTGCTCTCCTCCCAGAGCAAGGATTGGTGTCACTGGGCTGGGGGCTGCCTTCCCCCAGGGTGTCTCACTGCACCAGGGCAGCACTCCATTGCAGGAAGGCACCCATCCCCTTGCAAAGCTGGGTAGTTCAGATTGCAAATGCCTTGTGCATTTTGGACAGTGTGAGAGATTAACTGCCTGAGCATGTCAGCTGCTAATGGCAGAGGCTTTTCCCCCAGCTTCTGTAAATCTGAATGACACAGCTTCATGGAAGAGGTCAAAGGGCCTCATCTTTTATGTATATGTCAGCCTCCATTTTAATGTCCTCCTTCAGAGAGTCTATTTATACTGCTCTGCTGGCATGCATCTTATTTTCTTGGTTGGCCTAAAATTTTATATACATATATTTATACTTAAAGTATTTCCTGTTTTTTGCAGAACGACTGGAGACAGCCAATAGGCAGCTTGCCAGCAGAGACTTTGATGGACATGAAGATAAGTCAACAGAGGGCCTTTATGTCACTCAGAGTGAGTACTGTGCTAATCTGTTTTGAAGGTACATATATATACACGCATATGTACACATATATATATATGTGATGGAGTGGAGGTGAATATTTCTATTAATTGTTGTTGTCCTTATGGCTTGGTTTTACTCAGCTAGCTCGTCACATACTCTTACTTAAGCTGCGGACTGGATTGTTTAGGCCATTTTTTTTTCTCTCTGAGCACCAGAACCAGGCAATGGGAGTTAATGGTAACACAGCTTAGCTTATTTTTGATAAATATTTATCTGACATTGTGAAGTGTTGCTTGCAGGGATCATCTCTAGAGATGCATGATTTTTAGAGAAGCCAGATTCTTCTCTTGGCTGGGAAAAGCCCAGAGCAACCTCTGATGACTTGTCAGGGCCGTGGTTCGACTAACAGGGTGGAGAGTAGAGCTGGACCATACTTTTCACAAAGGACTGAAGAGGAAAAGATTTTACAACTGCTGATGCTGTGAAAAGCATCTATTTCAAACAAATTTTAGGCTCCCATAATGACTGGGCACAGTGCTGCAGCATTTCCCTGCCACGTGCTGATGGCTGCATGTGACCATCCAGATCAAGACCCAAGCAGCTGGTTGCTGCGTGACAGCGTGTGGCTTCTCTTGTATCCTGAGCATCTTCAGCATGCTTCCAGAAGGGCTTGACCACCTGGGAGCTGTGCAGTACCTCGTGGGCTTAAATGCCACTGAAACTAACCTCTGTGTACAGCTAATCCTTCTGTTTCATTTATTGCACCAAGAGCTTCCTTGGAAGATGAGCTGCAACTGCAGATCCTTAAGTGGAGAACCAGCCACCTCCATTAGCAGTACCACTCAGCGTGCCTCACCACCAGCCCTGCAACATCCACCAGCTGCTCCAAATGCAGGAGGGCCTTCTCCTAGCTCCCACCAGCAGTCATGGGGCCAGCGTGGCAGCTTTGCTGATAATTTAGTGGATGTGTGCACAAACCAGAAGAGAAGCTAACGACCTTTTCCATGACTCTGTTAGCTTTGCCATATTAGCAGATGCCACAAGGGTGTGGAGATACTGCTGCGAATCCAAGGGGATGATCTGTTAAGAAAATAGCATTGCTATGTAAGTCTTTTCATCCTTGGGAAAAGTTCAGACAGGGTAAGTTGCACAGTGCAAATTGCAGACTGGGATCTGCTGTCTTGGCAGCCTTGGCATTGCCTGGCAATGTTCCCATATACTGGTAGCTACAAGGGGGAGTTAAACCCCAAGGATGGACTCAGTTTGAGTCATTTTCCAGCACATAAACATGCTCTGTGCTTCTACTGATAAATATTTAGCAATAAACCTTTGTGCTATGCACTCAGCATATTGCTGCTATCAGTTCACAGCTTACAAACAAATATAGCTTTTCGGATCCTATCACATAAGACAGTTGGGATGCTTGGAGTGTCTCCTGGCTAGGCCAGAGAGCTAAATGTTACTAATGTAATGCAGAGTGCTTCCAGGAATAGAAAAATGGGCACATGTAAAGCAGGTTCTCTTCAGTTGTGTTCTTTGGGCTGCTGGGGCACAGGCAGTAATGACCTTGGTATCAGAGTTTCAGCCTAAAACATCCCTCTGAGAGCCCATAAAAGGTTTTGCTTGGAAATCCTCTGTTACTGACTCCATTTATATGCTGAGTCATATATAGAGAGATATATATATATAAAAAGGATATTATATATCCAGGGGCAGACCACGACTGGCGTTGCACCTCACTGCCAACCTGGAGGTTTTGCAAGCACGGTCTGTACCTTCCTCACATCTTTTAATGGGATGCTTAGGCAGAAAACTGAGAGGAGGAGTGCAGCTTGTTTTAGCTGCCATGTGTACACTTGTCTACTAAGACTGAAATAGTCATTTTTACAAGATGAGAAAAAATAGTACTTACATGTGCTCCCATCAGCTGTTGCAATTTTTCATGAAACTCATGTCTGTTTTTTTCATAAGGGTAGTAGCTTATTAAGTCAGATTAGTAAATGCACATCTTAGTTTTCATTAGGAAAGCAAAAGTAGATTTCTAGTTCCTATGTTTATGGGAAACAGCTTGAAAACATGACCCTTAACACCCCCAACCCAAATTACATAAAAAGACTCCAACATCAGCAGATTCCTAAAAGTTATCTTTTTTAAGCCAGTCTCATGATGGGATGAAGAAGGAAAGATACAACTGTTAATGTTTTTTTAACACTTGTCCTTGGTAGTACTGCAAACACAGAATTAATACTGTGGTTAAACTCCAGTAACAGGAAAAACTCCCTGAAAAATAGGTCTGGCAAGGCAGGACATTCAGAGCTCTCCCATTAGCAGTGCAACAGGGCAGAGTGGTCATGTGCTCTGAGATGAAGACCAAAGGTGACAAAAACTTTTATTTTTTGTAATAGTAATAGGCAATGCCAGGCCGCATGCCTCAAAGTATTAAGTGCTAGGCATTTGTGCCTAAGAAAAACGTTACTGTTGTATCAGGGGTAGGAGAGAACTCACAGCCTGTTAGTTTCATGATAATTATGTGATGCTTTGTCAGATAAAAAGGTTCTTTTAAGGAAAGACATGAAACAGTGACCAATGAAGGCGTATGGACCCATATAGGTGAGCGAAAAGCGAGGCAGGAGGAGGATGAGAGATGCTGTGGAAAGGGAGAGGCAGGAAGACTGAAGGCGTTTTCAAGGGCTTAGGGCAGAGAGAAAGTTTATGATGCAGCACATCATGGGAAAAAAATGTTTTGGTGAAGTCCTGAGAATTTTGTGTGTTTTCCTGGGATTTCTGGACTTAGAGGCAGCCTTGTCAGAGCAGAGGTTCCTCCAAGGGGCTGTTTTTTCAAGTGTCTGAGGCAGATTGGGGTCTGTGCCCATCCCTGTGGCTCTGCACCCATTAGTGGGGATAGTTTTGACCATATGTTGATAGAGCCTCATGCTTCGTGGGAGTATTCAGTGGATGTGCCACATACTTTTGTGTATATATATATATATCTGTCCTTAATATCCCAGGCAAAGAAATACTCCCATCAAATTAATCCAGCCAAAGAAAATGCCTGCAATAGGTGTTTCTGAGAATGGGGTCTTGGGCAGACGAAGAACCATTCAATGTTAAGATAGGAAATAATCAGGGCAGAGGCAGAAGTGAGGAGTGAGTGAAAGAGACCTCATTTCACAGCCATCAGCTACACGCAGGGAGGTTGGGGAGCTTCTTCCCCCATGTACCCAAGGGCACCTGCACAGGGAGCAGCATCCTGAAGAAACAGTGTCCTATAGAAAAACGAGTCTGTTTTGCTTGACTTCCCCCTACCCTCTGAAGGAAAGTAGCGTGGGAAATCTGATATCAGTTTTCAAGACATGAAGGTCACATTCTCCCCTGACTTGTACGTCACGACATGCAAATGGAAATGCCCAAGATGTAAATCAGACCAAGTTTAAGCTGCCTGCGATACTTTGTAGCGTAAGGAAGGCCATCATGAGCTTCAATGGAGATTTGGTGACTTCCTCTGACAATCAGAGCACCAAACCTTTCTGCATCCCTGCTTAGGTCAGTACCCATGAGAAACTCTGTACCCTGAACCATTTGTCAAATACGTTACAATTGATCATAATTATTAATTCCAGTGCAGAATCTCTTAATCACCACGTGAGAAAACAGACTCAGAGACTCAGGCATGACCTCCTGCAGCTTCTCAGCCTTTTCTTCGTGCTGATGTGGCCCAGACTCTGGAGAGCTGTCGGGTGCTTGCCATTTGTGAGCAAAACTGGAGGAGAAGATTGCAATGAGCTCTTTTGGCGTTTGTGTCTGTCTTTTTTTTTTTCTTTTTCTTTTTTTTTTTTCTCATGGAGACCTGCCAGTGAGCATGGAAAGAAATGCTTCATTTCCCAGTTCTGCATTGCTGCTCCAGGCCTGCCTTGGCCCAGCCTAGTCGGTGTCAAACCACAGCTGCAGAGGGCTGCAGCAAGGCTTGGCCAGAGGGATGAGTGGACTCATGGATGGATGGTTGCTTTGCTGCTCCTCTGGAGGGAACTGTCAGTATCTGGACCTGGCAACCTGGCCCTTTTTAATGTGCAGAGAATTTAGTAAAGCTGTGGAAAACCTCCCAGCTGGCTGCATGGAGTGAATGAGCTCTATTTATTCATTCTGCTTATTCTTACGGGGTGGAAACCAGCCGCTGAAAGGTCTTTGGAACAGGCAACAAGGTCCTTTCCTCATTTTAGATTCCTTAAGGCTGGACACTCCGGGCGGAGTGGCAGGGCATAATGGGCCCATCCCACTCTTTAGCCCATTGCCTCGCTGCCCCAGCAGCCTTTTGGGAAGATCAGGGCACTAGATTAGCCAAGTCCCATCTTGAGCTGGATGAGCAGAAGAGGTGACTCTGATGCCCCATCCTGGTTAATCAGCTGGTCTGAGGGTAACCGTAGCAGCTGCCGTGGCGCACAGCCATGCCCATGGACAGCGGATGACAGAGCTCCTCCATACACTTGCCATGTTCAGAGCTGCAAGACTGACAAGAGGCTAAGGAAATCCCGCAGGTTTCAAGAAAGGCATGGTCACCAGAGAGCGTCTGGAATCAGCAGCTCTGAGTGAAGAGCCACCATTGGCAAGTGCAAACCTGTGTAAGAGAAATTGTTGGAAATGCCACAAGGGATGTGGTACAGGAGCCAATCTTGTTTTCAGCAAGTCTCCTGCAGCCAAATAAGGCTCTCACTGCCGTAACGGGATATATTTTCTTCTGTCAGCTATGGTCATTCTGTAGGAACAAGGAATGTCTTTGAAGTATGTCCGTGTTACTACTCCACAATATCACAGCAAGGAGAAAAGCAGCTTGCAATGTATTGAGATGGTCGTTAAATTGGTCAGATAAGTTGATACTTAGGTATAATGTGTGAAAAGCTGGGGGTCCCATGTGAGTGTAGGGAAGAGGTGGCACAGATTGAGTGTATCTTTCTGCCTAATGTTTCTGCTTCAAAGCAGGGTCAAGACTGGTCTACTCTTGGTGTACCTACCCAGCCTGACAACTCAAAAAGCCTGCTTGTGAAGCACTGAAGCAGACTCTTTGCCTCATCTCCTCTTTCTTCTACCCAGCCAGAGTATGGGTGTAATGTCCTCAGTGTTGTTGAAGTACAACAGTCAGAGGCAATGGATAGGAAGCTGTGAGATTACAACTGTAAATTGCAGCAGAGAAGCCTTTTGGGAACTATTCATAATGGGATGTGGCAGTGACCTTCCAGAAGATAGATACAGTTATTAGCTGGAGTCTGTTAGGGAAAAAACATGTGTCTGGGCACATGTATGCAAGGGTAGCACAGTGAAACGGTATTTTTTGACTTGAAGGATACCTTGTATGTACTTGAAGAGAATTTATAGTATATTAAACAAAGTCCTTCTTTACTAAGAATTAATGCAATCTAAGAAAGTACTTTTAAAATGCGCCTCCAGCATTTTGCAGGGAGAAGCTGGTGTAGACAAGTGTTGAGAGCTGTTAAGTAAATTTTTCTTGCCAGCTTTCTGGTGGGTTCAGCATAATCTTGTCCTCCATTGGAGGGGGTGGGTAGAAAACATAATGCAGTAGGGCAGGCTGACTGCTTTGAATTCCTGGGATGAAAGTTGAATGTGGAGATCCCAAATCCTGTTTTCCTATATGTGCTGTCCTGAAGTGTAACATGAAACATGGGTTTCAAATCCAGAGCAGATCAAGCATGGTCCCAGCATGAGGTGGTGGAGTGCCACAGGGCTTAAATAGCGTTCATCTTCCAGCTTCTTCACCCTCTAATAAAATTAGCTGCTTGATAGTTTGCCCAGATTTATACTGTTGTACAATAGATTAATATTCCTTATGGTTAGTTTGATTGAAACAAATGTATTTGTGTTGAAGGAAGAGGCCTGCGTGTCCAATATAAAATTCCTTACCGACATGGGAAGGTTAGGGCCACATGGTACTGAGGTGGCTCACGGTGACAGTCCGTAGCATGGTGTGCACAGCACTCACTGGCCTTTGCTCATGGGCTTCTGTTTAGGATAAATAGGAAGACAGCTGGGTGGGTTTGGGCTCACCTCGTGCACTTGTGCCTTGTTCCACGTGGTTCAGCTTGTATGCATCTCACCTCGCCGCAGGCATCTACTGATAGTGTGTAAATTAAACTTGTTCTTATCCCTCCTGTAATTAAGGAAGAATAAGGCACTTCTGGGGTAGTTCAGGTCTGAAATGGGCTGGCTTTGGCCATGTGGAGTTTCCTGACCCTCCCTGCAGGAAGGTGGATGGTAGAGCTTCCAGCTTGAGTGGTCACACTTGGGTGGGATGGGCTGCATGTTAGGGGCAGATTTTCCATGTTTCAGTGTTTTTGGAGCAACTTTTCACCTCAGTTAAAAAATAATAAATTCTGTAATGCTGTATTTAAAAAGTCAAAAATCAAAACAATGTTTAATTGGTGCCAAATTAATTTTTGGAGGAAATTTTCCTTCCTGGGGGCATTCCAAGAGCTCTATTTTTGTCATCATTTAGAACAAAAACCAGATTTTGAAATCTCAGATTTCAGTGAATAAAACCTCCATCTCCTGCTTGCTCCAATCATTAACTGTTCGTGGTCCAGCGCTGGTGATCCTGTGCTTGGCCCACGATGCTCATGTTCCCTGAAATGGCTCTCAGCACAGTCAGGGCAGAGGTAGATGGAGCCAAGCATTTCCCCAGGCAGCTTGCCAGAAAAGTCAATGGTGGGCCTGCAATTTGTTGCTGAAGAAAAAGATGTGAGTAAAGCTGACTGAATTCAGCTGGTTTTTTTAATTTTTTTTTAAATCTTATCCAAAGAACAGATGATTTTTTAGCACAGAGGTTATCTACATGTTTTAGTCTCACTACTGATGTGTTGAGGTGTTTAACAGGAGGGGAGCACCGGTCGCTGAACCCTTAGATGATGTAGGACTGGAAAGTCACCCAGGGCCCCTGCAGGAGTTGAAATACCTGCCATGACCTCATTTTCTCTGCATGGCCAGAGAGAGCCCATTTAGATGCCTGCTGTCTTATTCTTCCTTATTGCTTTCTCCTGTTTCCATTTTCAGGATGTCCAGCACAGATCTGTGTTCATTGTTTGGCTTCTTCACGTGTTCTATCTCTCATGCTCCCCATCCTTGCAAATAAAACAGACCAGGCACAGCACAGCCCACATCCATGGGGCTAAGGTTTCTTGCCCATTAAAGAAGAGCAGCAGCATCCAAGCTGGCACCTATAAAGAGTCCTTGACATAAGCTGTTTTCAAGCAGGGTCTGGGCATTGTATGGGAAAGAAGTAGCTGGTGCAAGCCAAAATTTTGCATGGAGAACATTGAGTTCAGCAGAATGGACAATTATGAGGCAGTGCTCAGGTCCACAAGCTCTGCTAGTGCAGATGCAGCCCAAGTTGCCACTTGTCTCTGCTTGCTGGTGCTTGCGTAAGGCTGGCCACTGAGGGGCTGAGCCTTGGCAGTACAGACTTGTTGCCCACTGTGTCTCGGCACTGTGTTGTAATGGCCCTAATCACTGCTGCTTCACATAATTTCTGCTTTTCTAGGGAGATGGCAGCTTACCTCTGGTGTGTGGTACAGGGCCTGTGAGCTGTCCTCCTGGAGTGGCTCTTGTTCTTGTCTTTCTTCCAGACAAAGAGCACTTGAAGGAGAAGGAGAAGCTGGAGATGGAGCTGGCAGCTGTGCGCTCTGCCAATGAAGACCAGCGGAGGCACATTGAGATCCTCGACCAGGCCCTAAACAATGCGCAAGCCAAGGTCATCAAACTGGAAGAGGAGGTGAGGCACGGGCAACATTCTGTGCTCTGAGGATAGTGGTGGCTCGTAGTTAACGCTTTCTCTCTCCAAGTCCCAAATCTCTTCTAGCCATGATGTGGCAGATCTTCCTGCTCCCCTTGCACTGGCCATCTCAGAGAGAAAACGTGTAGTTATACAATACTGAGCCAAACTAGCAAGCAAAGGAGACCACAATTGTTTTCAGAGCAGAGCTTCCAACACGTAACCAGGAACAACAAACTCAACTAGCTGGTGGCTGAGGTAATGGTAAGTCTTAACAGAAATATCGAATAAAAAGCTGACTACTCACTGACTTGGGACTGTGGTACAAATGTGTGATGTTGGTGTATTCCATTTCTCCCCAAAGAATGCCAGGAGGCTTTTGAGATGTGAACAGCAGTGCAGGGCTCAGTAACTTCACATCTAAACAGTGGTCTTAAAAGATCGGGCTGATCTGGCTGGAAGCAGACTGTCCATGATTTAGAGGTACTAAGAGCTGCAGGTTTCATTTGAATGTTGAAGAAAACCCATCTTACCATGAGACCCAAGAAGTGCCATCTGCGCTAATCTCCCAAGAGGTATTTAAGCAATGATCCTATAAGCCTGATAGTGAAAATAAGTATTCAGATGGGAAGAGAAATCCCAGGAACAGAGGACTCTTCAAACTGACAGGCAAATACAGAACAACATGTAGTACTTGAAAGCTGAAGCTAAATGAACTCAACATGCAAATAATGCTCAGTTTTAAGTATAACTAAGAGTGATGTTGTCAATTCTCTGTTACTGGAGGTCTTTAAGTCTCAGTTTATTGTGTTCCTTAAGGACCTTCAATCAGGAGGTGTGGATTTAATGACTAATTGAAAGCCTATGTATTTTGGCAGATCAGGCAAGACTGCCAAACCAGGCCTTTTTGGCCCTAAAATCTCTGTCCATGGGACCAACAAAGAGGGAGGATGTTTTATGTGGAATGAAAGAAACTTAATCTTCAGTATCTGAGTGGCCAGATCATTGGTGAGCCTCTACCCTAGCAGGCTTGGTAGGGGTTCATGCTCTGGCATAGAGTGCTGGCATGATCTTGGGCAGGTCTGTTCCCCTTCAGCGCCTCATTTCCCACCTGCACCCCCTCCAGGGTCAGCCTGGGGATGAATCCACAGGAACCTGCTGGGTGCATGGATGCAAGGGGTCTTGTGAGAAGCAGGGAAGGTCTTTTCTCAAATACCTGCAAGTAACTTGCATGCAGTTCATTGTCTTGAAAAGATGAAGGGTGAACTGACGTCAGTGCTATTTAAAAGTTTTTTGTCAGGGTATCCAGCATGACAGATCCCCTGTTAGGCTAAGTAATGGTTACTTTAAAAGTCGGGAAGATTTAAGGTACTGTATGTAAATGCTGAAGGCATTGCTTTATTGTTCCTGACTTTCTATTTAGAAACATTCTAGAAACTCCATTCCCTCCAGTGGATACACTCAGCAGCAATAAGAGGATCACATTAAGTTTAACTGCTCCTTTGTTAGTTAGACTAAAGCCTGCTTACTGTCCCAGTGTACTTGGGGCAGTCCCTTCGGGGTAGCTGCAGGAGCTAGCATACCTTTAATCTGTACATAATTCATTTAATGCTGTTTGCCTTAAAGGCAACCAGAGGTTTTCTATTTGCATTTCATTACAAAGTGGCTGAATAAAAGAATGTTTTAGGTGGCAACACCTGCTCCTACAGTCGCGGCGTCAGGCAGGAGATGGGAAGAAATACGTTTAGCTCCTGGCTGCTCCACAAACTGTTTCTGTGGTATTGGCAGGTAACATTGACGTGCTGAACACCCACTGGTGAAGGCAGCAGAAGCATAAACACAGATTGCCAGGCAGGTGGTATAGGAAGCTACCCTGTGCCTGCTGGTTTGTAGCGAACACGTTTGCAGCCTTAGGGCTGTATCTCTAAGAGCTTTTCAGTTGCCGGTTTCTGGTCTAGTCATCCAACAGAATTGTATCTCTGCTGAGTATCAGAGCTAGGGGTCATGGACTGTGGGACTGGTGGAGCTGAGGAGAGGGCAAATGTTCCCCTTTAGAGAGCTGCTAACCTCCTGCCTGGGGCACGGCAGATGTTATGGAGGTGGTAATGTCTTGGCCAGGGCATGGTGGATCTCAGAGGTGACAATGTGTGAAGGTGATACAACAGTATTTGTCAGAGTTTGTCTGTCAGAACCCTCAACCTGAGCAAACCCTTGTTGACCTGGTAGTGTTTAACTGCTTTTGCATTCTGGGGGGAGTTCGAATGAATTTTATCCCGGCGGCTGTGTTTTAATTGTTCAAGGTGGTGTCATGCAGTTTGGGTGAAGTGCAGTTGATCTGTGGCTGCTGGCGTGTGCCCAAGCTCCTTTCTCTTGCTTTTGGCCTGTTTTCATCACTAAATCAAAGCACCTTTTCAATAGTCTCCAGTGTTTCTGGAGCTCAGTTTGACACATATGCAGCAGATACTGTTGAAGTTTAGAACCTTCATCTTAAACTAGGGATTTTTACTGTAATTTAAAATATATTGAAGGACACACAAAATCACTGAAATGAAAACGGCTATTATTATTAACAGAACTCGACCTCATGCACTGCTTTGTAAATCCACCCAGATTTCACCTACCACCAGAATGTAATTAAGTTTAACAGCTTTTTAAATTGATGCTTGAGAAATAAGCAGTAGCTACTAAGTTAAATTAACATAAGATAGTGTACTATGTAAATCTACATTATCTTGAGTGCCTGCTGGTAGAAGGATTTAATTCAAAAAATGTAGGTGGTATTATCACCACATGTCGTTTAGGAGACTGCTGCTGGAATCATGTGCCTGGTCCATGCTTTGGATAGAGGACTGAATAATCAAAGAGGGTTCAGAAAACAGCTGTAGAATTTATTTGGGGCCCAGAAGCTGCTGTTTGCTGTGAACAAATGAAGTGAAGAGGTGGCTGAGCTCCAGTCCGTGCACATGAACATGAAGAAGGGGTTGCTTAATCACCCAGATTAAACGTTGCTCTTTAATGTAAGAAGAAATAATGAGATGCAGTGTTTGGGAGCTAAAGCTGAGCAAATCAGGCCAGAAATATAGTAATTAACAATGAAACAACCTACTTAGGGTGATAGTGGATTCTCCATCTCTTAGTCTTTAACTCAAACCTCGTATCAACAGAACGATAGTCTGTTTCTCAAACTGGAGTTATGTTCCTAGTGCAGATATTTTTCCAAGACCCACTCATCTTTACTCAGACTTATTTGCATGGATCACCCCCTTTTAGCCTTAGGTCTTCTTCATCTTTATTTTCCTAAGCCCTCGACAGTGTCCAGGCAAGTTTGCTGATCTTGTAAATGTATGAATTGTTTCATTAAATGTTTCTTGCTCTAATAGATGACAATTTGGAAACAGAATAAGAAGTAATTTGCTTAAATTGCCTAAGAGAAAGCCAGATTAGGCATTAGGGTAAAAGTTTTCTGGCAGTAAAGGAAAATAAGCCGTGAAGTAGTTCGCAGGGGGAGGTTGTGGAGTTCCTACTCCTGGAGGGTTTTGTACACAGATTATATAGACATGTGCCAGGTAGAGTTGATGCTACCTTGCGGTGAAAGGATACACTGGTACCTCTCCAGGTGCCATCCAGCTTTCTTTTATTTGAGTTTGTGTGTCTGTGAGGTAGTGGAGCTCAGTATCATGTATTTCTGATTGCAGTTCCCCTCCTGTATGGATGCAATGCCCATTAATTTAAACAAAACATTTTGTACTCAGTTTTTTAAATGTATGGGTGAATTTTTTGCTTATGAATCTACAGGCAGGATAGAAAAGTCAGAATTGGCTCAAGAGTGTCCTTACAAATTTATGAATGTGGGAACTGTCTTGTGGCATAACTCCAACAAAGTGGTTTTCTAAGGCGGTGGACGCGTGTGCATCACCTCAGCCACGCAGGCAGAGGTGCACTTGTGCATGAGCATGTGAACCCTGGGGCTTAGAGGGCTGCTGCAAAGCAAAATTCTGGCTGCTGTGGTGCAGATGGACCCTCTAGCTTCTGGGAGGATGTGGGGGAGCAGGTGAGGGCTGATGCCAAGGAGGGACCCTAGGGGAGCCCCCTTCCCCACTCCGATCCACGCTGGTGCAGCTGGGAGGTGGCACAGGCACCCTCCTACTGCCAAAATAGCACATCCAGCAAGAAGCCACTGCTGCGTCTGTTCTGCCGAGTTGTGAGCTTCCAAGGAATTCAGTCTTCATGCTGCTGCCAGAGACTAGCAGGGATTATAATCTCATTAATTTTCATGGAAAGCCCTGGGAGCCATAAGCATTAGCCTGGATTACAGCAGGGCTGGGGAGGTCACGCTGCCAGTTGTTGGCTCTGGCTGGGAATGTTTGTGTAGGCCAAGCTTTTCTTTTGCCGCGAACAAGCATGTATTTCACTGCACCTGTGACATGGATGGATTTAGGGTGGCAGAAGAACAATTTCAAGAAAAAAGTTGGTTTATTATCGTTGTAATCAGCAGGAGGGGACCTGGGTGAGTCCAGCGCTGTATAAGTGGAAAAAAAAATCACAGCTGCTTTGCATCGTGTGAGTCCTGGGCTAAGCAGAGGACCTGGGATGAAGGGGAGCCCCACAGAGCAGGGGGTACTCTGCACTGGTGTTTATTTGGTCCACATGCCCAGGAACAAGGCAGCAAACTTCTCACTACATCCCCTAGATATTTAGACACAGATATTTTGTAGCTATGGGTTCTATATCATAACCCATAGAGGTAGGCACTAGGATATCGTTTTGGCCCTGGCCTTGCCAGTTCACAGCATTTTTCTAGCTTCTCTTACTTGTCTCATTCCCCAATGTCAACCGGGGTTGATGTGTTTTTCTGCCTCCTGTTTTGCTTCTCAAAAACCTGAGGTCTCAAACAAGTGTACAAATAAAGGAGGGAGACTAAAAGTCCTAAAGAGGATCTTAGTGATCATGGCAATGACCTTGAGCATGCCCCATTAACCCCCAGCTCTGAGGCTTGGCAAAGCCTGCATGATCCAGCATTCAGACCCATTCATCTTCCCTTTCCAAGTCAGGTGGTTCAATTGAGAGTGTTTTGGGGTCCTTTGGGGTTTGTTAAGGTCTTTTTGGATTTGCGGCTTCAGTTTGTGTGCACTGTTGCTTTCTCTACGACAAGGCAAATACCTTTAGAAAGGTAAATTCATTCATGCTTGTGAAGAGAAAATGCATAACAGAAGGTTGGGGGAGAAGAGAACTGGGTTTCCTGAGGTTGGGACTGCAGCCCATGAGGTGAGCAGGCAGCCCCTGCTGCCGCAGCCCCTTGGGCAAGTTTTCAGGTCAGTGTCCACACTCCCTGGGGACAAGGATGGCTCACAGACACCCAGGTGTGCCTGGCCCCTGAGAACTCACCTATTCTCTGTGCCAGGTTTTGGCAGGGGGTCGGGTATCAGCGCAGGCTTTGCTGCCCGTCCCAGTGCCCAGGGCAGCAGATGCCCAGTGTGTCTGGTGTCTGCAGCCTTCTCTCCCCAGGGCCTCTCAAACATGCCAGCCCCTGCTGTGAGCCCCAGTTATGATACCCTGCGGTGTCACTGAGTGCCTGGTGGCATGGTAGGAGGCCAGAAGTGGGGATAGCCACTAAGCACCCTGAATGTCTGCAGTCCATTTGCAAATTCCTTTTGGAGTATGCTGCTTGAGCAATCTGTGGCCAT